>NC_071416.1:17451934-17767709 GCF_017976375.1 Cuculus canorus
TCTCGGCCAGGTCTGTGTTGTCTTTTGGGCACCAAGAGAAGGTGCATTTCCCAGTGTGGTTGGGCAGCCTCGGAGCTGGGAGCCTGGCTGATGCTGGATCCTCCCTTTGCCAGTGGCTCCTGGCAGTGCCCTGCAAAAGCTTTTGTGTCTGTTCTACTTGAACCGTGGCGGTGATGCCATCATCCTTTAGCCTCTGCCCAGGATGGGTGTGGGGATTAACTGATTTGTTGCTATTTCTGCAAAATTATAAATATGCCCTTAAAGGAGAGAGAGAGTGGAACAGAGGAGGTGGATCCAGACATGGAGTAGAGTCTGTTCAAACAGGTGTACAGTCCTGTGTCTAACGCTGTTTGAATCACCACGCTTTTCTCTCTAATTTCTTGTTCTTTCTGTGCCATTAATTCATGTTTTTTACAAGGTGGAGGGAGCTTTCCTCAGTGTCTGCTTTTTTACCCAATTCATCTGACTCCAGCTTCTTTGATGCTCTAGGAGTGACCTGCCTGGAGGTAGTAGTTCTCCAGAGAACTGATTAATTATGAAAAGGGAAAAAAGCTTTCTCCACTCAACATGATTTTTATACCTCTTTCATATATATGAACTCACCCGGGTTCTGAGTATGTTTTAAAGCACTTGAAGGATGCTAGTGAAGTACTAAGGGTGTTATTTTGATTTCCCTTTTTTCCTCCTCACTACTCTGCTTCATTTAGCCTCCAATTGCAAGAATCCAGGCAATGCACAAAGCAAACACAAAATCCAGCTCCCTTGACTTTGATCTCTTGTTAAACTTGATAGTGCTTCAGCTCCCGTGATGTGTGCCTTTGGCTCCCTGCGGGCAGGCAGAGAGCAGCGCTCCCAGGGATTTACCGTGGTCCAGGGGAGGGGAACCTGTCACCCCGACATACTCCTCTGTTTTCTTTCTGATGACCCTGATGCAGGGCATGAAAATCTGCCCTCAGAGTAAGAACTGAGTAGCTTTTGTGTTTTCTTTCTGCCTCCTGACTGAAGCATCCTTAGCTGTGTGGGTCTGGCCCCATTAAGGCCGGCCAGGGCACAGCCATATGCCGCTCTCTTGCTTGCTGGGGCTGACGCCTGTGTGAGCCAAGACTTCGCCTCCTGCTTTTTCAGTATTTCCCAGGACTCTGTCTCACTCCACACCACTGGCCTTTTGTTTGGTTGTGTTCACTTATTTTTAGTGAAAAAAATGAAGTGTTTCACACGGCATTGCAAACAACTTGACAAACCTCCAAGTCGCCGGTTAAACTGAACTATCAAAAGCCATGGCAAATCCCTATTTTTCTCAGACTTTTGAGTTTTTAATGATGTGTGTCTGTGTACTGTTTCTGTCCTTGGAGGGGAATTCATCACAGAATCGTAGAATAGTTGGGTTGGAAGGGACCTTAAAGATCACTCAGTTTCACCCCCCCTGCCATGGGCAGGGACACCTCCCCCTGGATCAGGGTGCCCACAGCCTGTCCAGCCTGGCCCGGAACACCTCCAGAGATGGGGCAGCCACAGCTTCCCTGGGCAGTGCCTCACCGCCCTCACAGGAAAACATTCCTTCCTGATATTTAATCTAAATCTCCCCTCTTTCAGCTTAAAAACGTTACCCCTCGTCCTATCCCTGCGCTCCCTGGTATGTGTGAGAAATAACCCAGATATTTGAAGTGCTGGATTTAGGTGGGGTTTTTTTCCTTTAGGGATCCCTTGTACTCACCATTTTTTTATATTCAGTCTGCATTATTCGCACACTCAGGTGCCGGATTGCGGCCCGCAGCGCGCGGGCGCTCAGGTGGATCAGCTCTGCGGTGCCAGAGTTTTTGAGCCAGTTTCGAGGTGTCTCCACTGCTGAACCCCTTTGGAAAATGGTGAGCGGCGGTGGCCGTGCAGGGGACGAGGCGGGTGTGCGGGATGCGGGGCGTGCGGGATGCGGGGCGTGCGGGATGCGGGTGTGCGGGATGCGGGTGTGCGGGATGCGGGGCGGTACAGCGGGCCAAAGGGCGGCCCCGCGGGGCTCCTCCCGGCGGGCGGGGCGGCTGCCGCGGGATAAAGGCGGTGCCGGGGCCGGTGCGGGGCCGGTGCCGGGGATGGCGGCGCTGGGGGCGCTGCTGAAGAAGGCGTGGAGCGTGCGGCGGGCGGCGGTGCTGCTGTGCGCGCCGCTGGCGCTGCTGCCCGTGCCGCTCAGCCTGCCCCCCAAGGTACCCGCAGCCGCGCGGGGCTGGAGGCGGTGCGGGCGGGGGATGCAGCCAGGGGCACCAGCTGGGAACGCTGGCTCGGGACACAGACCGAGGTCATGGATCAGAGCTCCGTCCCGTGGGTGCGCGGTGCAGCGGGTGCTGACTCGGGGCACGGACGGAGCGTGTGGATCGGTGTGAACCGTCGGGCACAGCCCCGGGGACAGGGCGAGGGCCGGGGCGGCGCTGCTCTGTCCCCCCTCGCCCCTCACCTCCTGCCCCGCACTGTCCGGCCGCCACCAGGGGTCTCGCTGCCTGCGGGGGTTTCCCCGCGGAGGGAGAGGACCGCCAAGGGCCGCGGTGTGCCGGAGCTCCTCACCGCAGCCACCTTAGGGGCATCCTGGGGGTATCCTGACCTTTTGGAGTGAAGAAGGGATATGAACTATATTTGTTGCTTGTACGGACGTTGGGAGGTGTACGGAACCTGTGGTTCAGAGTTAGCTCAACCTAAGTGGCGCTAACGGTACCTGTTGATGATGCTGAGCTGCCTTAGCGTAGATTTCTCAGTAGCTCTCAAAGGAGAGCCGAGGAGAGTGAGGCAAAGCAGCTCCGTGACCCGCACCGCCCAGCGAGGCGTTTGCCCGGTCCTCGGCCGCGCTGCGGGGCGGCCGCTGCGCTCCCTTTGCTCCGGGAGCCGCGCCGGGCGGTGGTGCGGGAGGGGTGCGCCGGGGCTGCCGGTGCGGGCCGTGCTGCGGGGGGGAAATGCAGGGCAGCCACGAGTGCCACCTCGGGTGGTCCTCAGGGGGGACCTTTGGTGCTGTATCTGTAACGGCTTTGTGAGTAAGATATTTGTGTCCCTCTGTAGACATGGAAGAAGCTGATCTCCTGGTAAGTATTGGGCTTTGGCTTGTGTGTCACATTAAGCAACTGTGGCAAAGTTTTGGAAACTGGAGGATTTTTGCAGCTGTCCTGTGTACACAGCTCTTGTGCAGCAGGAGGTCTGAGCCTTGGGTGGAAGTCCACGGGGCAGTGAGGTCACTGGGAATTTTGTGCCAGTGACCTCAGTATGGACAGGATTTCACTCCTGTTCTGACTCAGATCCATTTGAGGGTGACTTTGTTTACACCAGAAAATAAGTGATGTTCAGTACTTAGTAATTATAGAATGGTTCAGTTGCTGTGAGGATGTAAAGGTGGCATTTTCTTCTCTCTGTGTAGTGCTTGTCAAGTGAAGCCTTTATATTCAAGGTAGCAAATAAAAATCCTAAAAAAAATAAAAGGCATAGAATAACCACTGCTTTATTTAGTGGCACAATATGTTAAAAGAGAAAAATCTTTGGATTCCATTTCTCTTTTTTCTCTTTTACGTTTTTGGGTAAGTTCTAAATGGGAATATACTAGAAGCTTGCTCAAAGAGCAGAAAGCACCTTGCACAGCAGGTACTTAATTCCTTTGCAAATTCATAAATAGATAATTATATTGGTACATTCATTTATGCTAGCTAAGTGACTTCAATTATATTTAATAGCATCTTGTTTGACTTTGGCACTTGTGAAATCATGATATGGTTAGAAGGTGAGGAGGTGCATCGTATGCTCAGTGCAAGCTTGTGCTTCAACCACAGAGGGGTTAGTTGAGAGAATAAATCTCAGCTGAATCTGGTGCTGTGGGAAAGGCCTCACTCCAGATGCTCTGTGTACTGTTATGCAGGCTGTATAAAGATTTAGGCATTCGGGAAAGGGATTTATCCATGGGTACTGAAGAAATCTCTGCTGGTATAATGGTGCTGTTCGCCGCCGCCCCACTCTTGCAATGTGCTGGTAGCATGGTCCTGGCTGCGACTCTCAGAGGACCTTGTGCACAGTCCGGTCTGGTCAACACTGCTTTATTAAAGAAAAACTGGTGATGAGAAAGTGGCAGCTGAGAGGGTGAGTGAAAGGAAGGAGAGGTGCTGGCAGAGAGGACTGGCCCACTCGTGTTACTGATCTGTTCTTTGTTTTACCTGGTCACTAAATGCATTACAGTTGGTAGCAGTGAGGCTGGACGGTACCTGCAGTGAGCACGGTCAAAATCCTGATGCTCGCGTGGCTCTTAGCTAGCGCAATGTTTCAATCAAGCCCAACTGCAGCTGCACCAAGTTCTTCCCAGACTGGCACAGGGATGAACTGTAGCTTTGAGCTACCATAGAAAATGGTATCCGTTCGTGTTTAGGGGTCAGTGATTCATCTACAGTTTCAACACAATGTTGTCTCTCACTTGCTCAGCAAGAAAGGAAGCTTGCTGTTGCATCAACAGGGGATTAAGTTCTGAGGTCTGAAGTTTGCTTGGACTGCCCACTGCAGCCTGAGCTGTGGGGGGCTGCAGGAGAGGAAGGGAGCGGGTTACGCTTTTAACCACGGTGTAGAAACACCAAAGGGGAACAAGTAAGGGCTCAGCAGGTGGGGGACCTGGTGGTGTTGGAGTTTGGAAGTTATCCTGGCGCGTGATGGAAATGTGTGCCCTCAGCTGTACCGCTCGGGTCAGGTGGTTTATCGTAACACGGGACTCGAGTCTAGGCTCATGCTCTCCTGGGCAGCCAGGTGGCAAGAGCTGCTGTGAATGTTCAGTGAGACCTGTCTCAGAAGGAGTTCAACTGACGGGGCTCCTGCTGGTGCTACTGTCCCAGCCAGGGCACCTATGGAAAGCAGGCTGGGGCAGGAGTAGCTCCTAGGTGGTGGTGTAGCAACCTTGGTGGTGATAAGTACTTGCACATCTGGAACACAGGAGAGTTGAATGGGCTGGAGAGTCCTGTGTTCCTGCTGGGGTGGTCGGTGTGCTGCCCTGCAGGGTGTTGTCGAAACTGGCAGGAGATGAGAAGCAGTGAGGCTCAGCCCTTGCTAGTCTCAGGAGGAGGCTTCCCTTGTGAGATGGTGTCTTACAGGCTCCTCTTCAGTACTTTCTTGCTCTGGGGATGCTAAAATCTGTTCACCCATCATTTACCACCTCCCCACTGGGATGCTCAGCAATTTTAATCTCCCATGGGATTGGAGCCATAAGGAACTACCTGAGATTTGACTTCAAGGGCAGCGTTTCACTTAGATCTGGAGACCAAGGATATCATGACCTACAGTTGGTATAACAGAGAACCACAAATAGGATGTGGCTTCTTGGATTAATGTGTACTTCTGAGTGATAGCCTGTGGTTTGGGTGCAATGGGTATACCAGTGTAACTCGCACCTAGGAGACATAGGTGTCACCTTTGAGAGAAACTATCCATCCTCTGAGAAAAAAATCCTTTGAGAAAAATTATCCATCAAGTCTGGCCCTGCCTGTTGCTGGTGAACTCCAGCATCCACATCTGCAAGCTACCATTAAAGCTCTTGTCAGTGGCCACCCAACAGTGGTTCTTCTCCGGGTCTCTGTGTGAGTTCCTTCACAGAGCTTCAACGTCAGGGCAGGCACTGGTGCTGACATTGCATCGATAGCCCTTGGTTTCATTTGATGCGATTGTGGAGAGGGAGACTTGCCTTAGTGGTTTTGTCTGCAACCTCCTTTCTCTTGAATAGAGAAATGAAATTTCTGTTTTGTGAGCGGGTTTGCTGAGACCTCAGGGTGTGCTCCCCAAACTGTGGCTGGAACAGTGAGTTCTGTCCATCATTTGAAAGAGCAGAAGGAAGTGCTCTGGTGGAGCCGCTTGCCAGTAAGCAGGTTTATGCACAAGGATTTGTGCGTCACCTCCTGCTTTGGTTGCTGCTGAAATGGCTGAATATTTATCCCGTGAGTGGAAATGCCTGTGACCCCCTCCTGCTCGAAGGGCTGTGAATGATTGCAAAGGGCTCGGACAGGGCAGGAGGGGCTGGAGGAACTGTTCTGCTGGAAGGGGCATGGGGGGCACTTTTAATGAGCTGTGCAAAGAGCTTGTTCCAACAGCTTCTAATGAACTCAATGTCTACAGCCTCTTGGCTTGGTAACAGCTGAGGCAGCCAAATCTGCTAAAAGGAGCTCTGAGCTGGCAAATAGGGGCCCAATGCCTTCAGAAAACAGACTTGACTTCCTCCGTGCCCATAGAGCGATTTAAAATTAACTTGGATGTAATGAGTCCTCACAGTTAGAACAAGGAGACTGTAAGAACATCCAGAAGAAAAATGACATTGCTTGCACTCAGAAGCAAAGAAGAGGAACAAAAGCGTTGCGGAGGAAAGGGGCAATGGAAACATAAGCAAGTGGGATGGTGGGCTGGGAGCAGGATGTCCTGGGAGGTGGAGCGGTCCTGAGCTGAAGAGCGTAGCCAGAGGTAGCAGTGAGGAGAGCACCCTGGCTGGTGAGATAAGTGATTGTAGCTCTATTATACATTTCATGCATGAAGTCCGTCTCCGCTGTGTACGTGCATGTTGATTTAGAAAGGCCAATTTCACAAAACTAGAAGAAGTAATTGGTTAAAAGAGATGGAAGGCAGAACTTCAGTGGGGAAAAGAGGAGTGGTAACTGGAAGTAGGGTGATTATATTTTACCATGTGCACTATGAACTTCAGTCTGGAGAGAGCGAGCCTGGCAAAGAGAAGGCTGGCACAGGGAGGAAGTGAGAGCAGCAACGCTTCGGGGAGCAGAAAAGCTGACAAGAGTCAATATTATTTGGAAGCTAAGAACCATAGAAAACATGAAAAGGAATGTGAAAGAATTCAGGAAGAAAACCTTGGACAGGGTGTTGAGGGTGATGAGCAGTGTTTCAGGAGTGTGGCACAAAAGGAATCTGACCCATCGTATTCTGTTTCCAGATAGACAACACAGAAAACCCATTATTCCATTAAACGTTTTTGTTCTGTCCTCAGGAAAGTGCTTGTAGCACAGTCCTACATTGTAAGTTGTCTGATAATGGAATGTTTTTATTGTAACAGTAACTAAAGGGAAATTAAAGTACTTGCATCAACCCTGGCTACTTTAAAATCTACAGGTTTAGGCAACTTCCATACAAGAATTTTGTAAGAGCTGCCTGAGGATTTTTGTGAACCAATAAACCGAGTACATGTCTACAAGCTGCAAAATAGATGGAGTCACTGGGAATGCAGGCTGCAAGTCAGGCTGACCTAGAGTCCCTCTTGGGAAGTGGATTCCAAAGAAGAGCTCGAGATGGCTACCCGCAGCCAGGAGGGTTAATGTGGTATTTGTGTGCATGGACATATGGAAGTTGGGCAGGAGTAGTGGGGATCTACCAGGCTGCTATTTGCTGAGGTTGTGGCTTTTACCAGAACACCCTTCCAGTCTGGCTTCTACAGCTCAGAAATGGCTTTGGTCAATTGGAGAAACCTCAGAATGAGTGAGGGACCAGAAAACAGATCATGGGGTGAAAGGCTGCAGGAGCTCAGCCTATATCTTTTAAACAATAAGAAGGCAAGGAGTAACTTGATCGTTAACTCAAAGGCACTTCCATCACGCGCAGAGTCCAGATGGGGGTGGTCCAGGTTAGAGCATAAAGGGGAACATATAAGAAGATGCAGAGTGTGGAAGCTGGCAGATTCAGATTATCACAATGTATTTTTAACAGCGAGGTTAATTGATTACAGGAATGGCTTACTGAACTTGTGGTGAGTTCACCACGACTGAAAGCATTTCTTTTTTTCTAATCAAATATGTTCAATCTATCTTAAAACCAGACCCAAAGCCTGATGCTGAAATGGAGATTCAAAAGGGGAGCCCTGTTAACCTCACATGATGTGTTTTAGCTTCACAGCCCACAAATGTTTGAAGTTGTAGGATCTGTTGCTGCCTCCAAGAGAAGGCATAAGCCTCAGATCTCCAAGCCAGAGAAGTTTTCTCCAAGATGCCCATTTCATTTGTCGTTCGTTTTCTATGTGATCTTGGTCAATTTGCCCGCTTTCTCTGAGCTTCAGCTGTCCCATTTTTAAAATAGAGAAAATGATGTTCTGCCAACTACAAAATACTTAAAGAAGTTTAAATAAAAGTGCTTAATAAGCTTTATGTCTTTTTAGCGTAACTCCAGAGCAAAATGTCTTCCCTACATCTCTTGCAGATTGTGTGGCTGTGTTACTGGCTCCCTTCTAGCCACTCTGCAAATATCCAGTGGGAGAAAAACAACTCTGCTGGCAGAAAGGCTGGTAAACAAGGTTTGGTTTATGTCCAGATTACATAACGTTTGCAGGAGCTGGGTTGGTAGAAGTCAGATTCACTTATCTATCGCATTGAAGAAGAGGCAGTGTGAGCAAGATAGCCAACAGCACGGTCAGAGCTGCAACGTCGGAGCAGCTTGTGAGTGAGATGCTAAGAGCCACCAGTGCATTTTTGTTCCGAGTATTAGAGATGGGATGTTCCTTTGTGAAGGTAGTGGGATGGAAGGACTTGAAAAGCTCCAGTTTCAGCCAAAATGTCTCTTGGTATTGGGATTGAGATCCTGGAGGAGTCCTGTCACCTGTCTGCCACTTGTTTGTGTAGGGCGGCAAAGTAATGGGGGAGCCTGTGTGGGGGGGAGGCTGTGATGACCATGTAACATGCAAGGGCTGACGGATCAAAACCAAAGCTTGGCAGCGCCTCTGGGTAAGGATTCTTCGAGTGCTGTGTCAGTCTGGTGGGGAGGCTGTGGCACGGGGCTGCCCAGGAGCTGCCTGGAGCTGGTGGAGAGCAAGGTCCAGCTGAAGCCCCCGATGTCCCTTTCCAGGCCGGCAGTGGGGCTGGTGGCGCCTGCGTGCCTGGGTGAACCAGTTCGCCTTGTGTGACCTATGTTCCCTGCCAACACCTCCTCCTTTCCCTGGGCATTTCATCTGCCCTTCCAGGAGACCTCCTGCTCCCCCCAGCTCTCCTGCCCGCAGGAGACTACCCTGTGGCCTGGCTTCCTCTGCCGGAGCTCAGCAGGTCCCCCAGCATGGAAAATCCCCGGCCCTTTTGGTAGGGCAAAGACAGGAGCTGTGTCTGGAGGGGCAGAGGTTGTTCCCAAGGCTCTTGAGCAACAGGAAGATGAGCTGCCGCAGTCCAGAGCCACTGAGCGCTTCCCTGGAAATCATTAAATGGTTATAAAATTAACCCAATCACAGGACCCGTTTTAAAGTTCGTATGTGCTTCCAAATTTCCCCCTGAACTTTGATAGACTGATTTGGGGGAAAAAAACCACCAACCTCAGGACCGCATGGAGGCAGGAGGCGTAGGAGTCTGATACGGGCACAGCGGGGGATTGAAGGATAAAGATCACGTCGGGGTGATGGTGCTGCGTGCGACAGTGCACACGGCCCGGACTGTCCCTGGGCAGCCACGAACATCTCCCTGAAATACCGTTCTGACATTTGTTAGCATTTATTGTTTGCATACTAACCAGCCTTGCTGGGCACTGGGAGCATTCGTTAATTAACATTTACAAAATATATTGAAAACAAAAATACTTCAATTTAATTTAGAATTTGGTTTGGTTTTTTTTAAATGGTTTTAATTTTTTATTTATTCCGGGTTGTGCTTGCTCCAAATCTAAATTTCTTTGAAGTGGTCTTGCTCCTTTTCTTGTTAAGTGCTTGTCCTCTCTTAAGTGAAGAGCTTCTGTAATATAGGTGTAGTTTATCTTCTTTCGGGGTAGAATAAGTTGGATAAACAATGCTACAGCTTGCTTTTTAAAGCAGTTTGCTATTGATCCATATAGATTTCAAAATTTTGGTAAAATCCTCCATATAGTAGTTTTGTGCCCTGTTTCAGTTTTACCTTACAGTTTTGGCTTTTGATCTTGCCATGAAGGTTGGTTATTAGATTCATGTTTCAATAGAATGTTTTCTGGAACTCCTTCCGTACACCAGAGAATAAGTATCCCTCACTTATAATTAGTTTCCTAAATCTTACTCTCTCTGTTTCATCAAGTCAAGTAAACCCTTCTCTGATATGCTTGCATATCAAGGTGTCCTTAAATGTTTTCAGTTGCTTTACCCTTGTAAAGCAAAATGTGTGTATGTTGAAGTTGACTGTGATGCAGTTTTCCTTGCAGAAAACTGAAGAATATTTTGCCAGTGGGAGAAAAAAAATTATTTGTATAGCCTTTAATCAACTGGGAAAGGACTTAATGACAGCAAAGCTATTTCTTTGGTGTATAAAAAGAATCGGAATGAAGAAAAATTATTAGTTGTTATGGGAATGGAATCACTAATCCAGTGTGCAAACATTTTAAAGCATGATTCTTTATTTTTGCAAAATTTAGCACTGCCAGGTTTGTTGCTGTGCTTGTTTGGAGGAAGCGAGGCCGTGGGGAGCTCATGGGAACTGCTGGGTGCCAGGGCCGAGCCCTGGGAACGTAGTGGGTTTACTTCACAGTATCTTGTACGTCATTTTACTGCGATCTAACATTAGTACTGCAAATGATCTTTAAATGCAGATCTTGGGAACCTCACATGAAGTGGTGGCTCCTCTGTGATTAATGTATCAAAAAATGAAGCAAATTACTCTCAGTTCTCCAATATCTGTGCTTCTACTGCACTGAAGCACTGGAGCTTTACTAGCAGAACTGCTTGTGAGGTACAGAGCTTGATTGCTAAAAGCAAATCAGCATTTCTGTCGTTCTAGCCACTCTTCAAACGCTCACTGCAGATGTATTGAACGATAAGTCTGTATTAGTTTCAATTCACTTGGCTTTATGCGCTTAGCAGGATGTCTGCTTTTCGTAGTAGATTCTGCTCTTTAGCTTCCTCACTAACGGCGGTTGTTCTTTATTCTCAGTTTGTGGGTGTGTTACTGGGCTGGAGTCTGCTCTGGGAGCTTGGGGTGACCACGTCCGGCTGAGCCCTGGGGTGGCTTTTGGCAGGTGGCCAGGCGAGCTGGGGCTCCGCCGTACCTGCTCTGGTCTCTCGTTGCACCCTCAGACACTGCAGCCGAGACCATGTTATCCCAAAAACGCAGCTCCACCGAGTTCCCAGCCCTGGCGGTTCCCAGCCCTGGCGGTTCCCGGCCGTGGCACAGAGCAGATCCCTCATCGCCTTCGCAAAAAAGCCCCAGCGAGCCCAGACCTGGGTGCTGGAGAGGAGGGACAGAGGTGCCTTTGAGTAACAATTCAACCTGTTCAACAAGCTGGAAAAGAGTGGTAAAATAAATAGCTCTGTGGCTTCCAAATGGCTCCTAGCTGTTATTTATAGCGCTGCGGGCGCTCTGCGCCGTGGCTGCTGACAATATCCCCGTTCAGCCGGGCTGTGGCCAAGCCCAGCTCCGCACTGGCCTCTCCGCTGCTCCCCCGGGTCTCTCTCCTCCTAACTTGGAGCACTTCTCCTAACTTCTTCCTGTCGCTCATTATTTTGGCCATGGCTGTCAGAACAAATGTCTTCGGTCTAGTTTGTGGCTCTGGGCGGGTGAATGGATTCGTGCAGCAGTGTGGGGGCGCTGGGTTCCTGCCAGCCTCGCTGAGGCCAGGGCGACGCTGGGCATGGGTGAGCTCCGGGCTCGCAGGAAGCAGCGTGGCCCCCGGGCACTTGATTTACTGATTTCCGTAGGGACTAGGGTGAATTGTTGTGGAATGGTTTCTCACAGATCTCTTGGGAGACTCTGATCCAAGAAAAGAAACCTTTCTATGTTACTCCTGTTGCAGACGAGGGATCCGTGACATCCATCTCAAAGCTGTTTTTTCATAGGCGTGAAAGCACTGTCTGTGGCAACTGGAGAAAAAGCAAACGTATTAAGTGTAGCAGGGTCAGATATTGGGACACCTAAGGGTGCTAGCAGCAGTTCCTGAGGATTAGCACCCTAATTCAATGTGGATGGGCAGTTCCTGCTCTCTGGAGTTTCTTGATGATGCCCAGTGCATTGCCACCCTGCAGCACGTAGGACGTTTAGGCAATCAAGGAGGCTTTGCTGTGGTCCCCGAGGTTCAATGCAAGTCCTGACCCCCTACACAATGTAGAGGGGAAGATGATGCACTTGATGGAAATTATCTGGGAGAAATACTGTATCCTTGAAGGAGTTATTGGTGTATTTTCTTTTCTAAGTGTCTCCAAATGAAAAGACATCTCTGTAATGCCTTGTGTCTTACTTTTCCTCTCTCCTCCTTTTGCAGGAAGGAAGATGTCTGTATGTGATCCTGCTGATGGCCCTGTACTGGTGCACAGAGGCGCTGCCCTTGGCTGTGACAGCTCTACTGCCCATCGTCCTCTTTCCCTTCCTGGGGATCCTCCCATCTAACAAAGTTTGCCCACAGTATTTTTTAGACACCAATTTCCTCTTCCTCAGTGGTTTAATCATGGCCTCAGCCATTGAGGAGTGGAATTTACACCGAAGGATCGCACTCCGGGTCCTCATGTTGGTGGGAGTCCAGCCAGCCAGGTGACTATGGGAGCAGGGGGACCTCCAAGGGGGACGTAAGCTGCAGGCGCTCAGGAAGCGGGCCGTGATGCGAGTGTCTCCTGTCTCAGGGGTTGCCCACGTGCCTTTTCTCCAACTTGTTGAGTTTAGTCGACCTTTGCTGAGATGCCAGTGAAGCTTGAGGAGAATCATTTGGTTCAGCCCTGTATATTTACTCCACCCAGTTGCAGGGTAGTTGCAGAAGTCCTTTTTGCTATTAGTTTTGTTATCCGTGCATATGAGCTTTTCTTCCTATAGCTATAATATATCAGAAAATGTGCCAAACTGAAGAAATTCAACTTTTCCCTTTTTTCTCTCTTCCAGACTAATTTTAGGGATGATGTTGACAACGTCTTTCCTGTCCATGTGGTTAAGTAATACTGCCTCCACTGCTATGATGCTTCCAATTGCAAATGCAATTTTAAAAAGCCTCTTTGGGGAGAAAGACACATCTAAGGATATGAGCAGGGGAAATGAAGAAAACCAAGGTAATTGAGACAGGGCAGTAGGATAAGCCAGCTGAAGTCTGCCCTGCTGCTGTCAAATACACCCCATTTTAATGACTTCAGTGGCACAAGTACCAAGTTTCTTAGCTGTAGCTTGATCTCAGTGGCTTTATTGCTGCGGTGGAAGAGTATTGGCATTTTTATTCTGCCCTTCCTCGTGTCATACAGGAGGCAATGCTGTTGAGTTGTCTGGAAAAGCAAAAAAGTGGTGATGCCTGGGCAGCCTGCTCCCTAAACCTGCTTCTGGCACAAGTTAAAGTCTAGCTGTGTGGACGTGATGGTGATGGGATTCGTAGGGATGCTTTGTTGTGGACATAGCTGGAGGACAGGAGGGCTGTAGAGAATAACACCTGGCCAGATGAGTGCTAGGCGTGTTGCTGCAGGGACAGGCAAGGGGCTGGCCAGGCAGTGAGGGAAGGGCAAGGGCGAGGACAACGGCCCCTCCACAGCAGCACACAGGGCTGCCGTGTGCTCGAGGACAGGTGGGTTTTCTAAATACTTATGCTTTGTGATCTCCCAGCTTGATACTACTGCTTGGTATAGTTTCTGAGCAGGCTGTGGACAGGCTGGGTCAGGTTATGCAGTCCGATAAGGTCTTCCTCCAGCACTCTTTTCAAAAGTCATTTACCAGGAGTTTGGGCTTCTGATAGACCGTGAAGAGAAATAGCAAAACAGAAATGAAGTCATGAAGTCCCCTTTGCAGCTGTTACTGATAGTTGGAACAATAGTTGTGACTTCTTTCTTGTGCTAATTAGTAATTCCGCTGCCCCTGTGATTTGAAAGCAATGCTTTTTTAGTTCCCACTGAGTCCTAAGGCAGAAAAATGAGTCCCCAGAAGAAGACCCAAACGTGCATATTCTAATAAAAATATAATTACGCGTTCATCATTAATGTCTAGCAATCATGAGATATTTGCACTCCAGGTTGCTTTATCACATTTGGTTTATGAATTTTTGACTGTTCACATCTATTAAAATCGAGCCCATTCACCTTCTTGCTAGAATTTCTTTTTTTTTTTGTAGAAGCATTGTCAGTCTGCTTTTAACCTTCTTGACCCCATCCTCTGAAATGATTTGAATGTGTAGTTGTGACTGCAAATACAGTAGAGTTTGGGAACACATAAAATCAAGACCCTCATTATTCTAGATATTGGCAAGCACAAAATTAACATCCTTGGCTCACTATGCTTACGGTGATGAGAAAGCCAGAAAAGACAAAGGGAGAGGCATGCAAGTAGAGAATGAATAAAGTGATGTTTGCAAATATCATGTGATGGAGTGTTGATGGATTTTTCTTTTGAGCTAGAGACTTATAGAAGCGATAAATACACGTGAGGGGCAAATCATCTATAAAATGTAAAACATCAAAATGCAGGGTATTTTGTAGACTTTTTATTTCAACATATGTCTCAAGGTAGACTCATCCTTTTCTGTGATCTTTCTGAATGGATGATAAAAGCCGACTTCCTTGAAGGAAGCCCTAAACCTGAAGTCAGTCAAAAGCGACAAATCTGATGTTACACCTAGGAGCGGAGATGTGAAGGTGAGCTTTCTGCAGGGGATTCCTGTCGGTTGTGTCATCTGCAGTCAGGGCTGGTTGCTCATCCTCAGCTGGGCTGTTGCAGTTTTTTCACAGACCTGATGAAACCTGACTGACTGTAAGAAATGTATTTCAGAAAAAGGTATACTGATCTTGTAGTTTACGTAATTTTTATAATCTACCTGAATTGTAATCTGTTCAAAAAATAAGACAAGCAGATTTATTTGTGAAGGGGACTGTATGTGGAAGCAAACTTTTGCAGTGGCATGTGATAAGGCCGGATGTGCGTTAACTCTGTAGTAGCGTCCAAGAGGCTGAAAAATAATCAAGTGGCTGAATATATACATAAAATGTACATAGTATATATATTAAAGAACATGTAGTGTGTAAAAGCATAAAATTTACTACATAAAATTTTCTGAAGAAATCTCAACAAGTGTGTAAAACCAACTCTGTGAAGGGCTTTGCTTACACACAGTGCCAGAACGGATGTCTCTAGACAGTTGGTGACACTTTTTTGCTGATGAGAGGACCTCGAGGATACAATCGCTATGTCTGTGCTCAGCCGTGTGGGCAGCATGCTATAGCAGAGTAAATATTTGTGTTGTTGATGGCTGAAATTTGGTGTAGGGTTTTGTTCATTTTGATGCTGTTGGCTACTAACACAAGCATGCAGTTAGATGAACTTTGGTGGCTGAAGTCCCAGCTGTTTCTGGTTGATTGAAGCAGGTTTATCAACTGAACACCCACAGGCTTCATTTCAACTTCCAGAATATTTATTTTGGAGGTAGGTTATAGATTCTCTGCACTTCTGTCTGACATCTCCAGGGAAAGGTGTGTCACAAGCTGGAAACCACTGTGCTAGTGAGCCTGACCATCTCTCTTCGCTCTTCCCACTAACCCATCATTGGCAACATTTCATTTCTCTGAGCAACTTCAGTATCTCCAGCTAAACATCACAAGAAAATATTTCCAGCCTTTTTTTCCTGCATAAAGAAGGTTTACTGCAAATTCAAGGTAAATTGCAGTCAGTGCTTGAGGTGTTCATTGTGTTGCAGACCTGGAAATTACGCCTCTAAAGGGGCAGATGGGAAATGTGCATTTTAGGATACTGCTACCTGGTTTGGAGCCTAACCCCAGCCCACCCGGCAGGGTGTGGCCCCAGCACTGCTGCCTGCAGTGCTCAGTGGGTGGAAATATTCCTTCTCAGGGTTTTTCAACTTTTTGGAAGCAATGAAAATGTCATTAAAGCCAAACTTTTCTAGGACGAGCCTTTCTGCCTCCAGAGTATATGAGGTATTTGGGTGAAATGGTCACTGAATTATTTTCATACTGCTCCGTGAGAACTGTGTACAGCCAGGTCCTACCTCGGTGGTCTTCTGACTTATGGACCTGTAGCAATTTTTGGCTCTTTTTTTCAAGTTTCATAGGAAAAGTTTGCTCTGCAGCAGTTCTGGCTTTCCTTTCCGCAGTTCTCTTTTGCAGACCTTCCTGGAGAGGTAACTCACAGATGGTCCTGGCAGGATGGGATGGGAGTTTGGGCTTGGCAGGGAAAACAAATTGAAGAAAGTCAAGAGGCAGAATGAAATATGTCATTGCAAAGCCAGCGCTAGGCTGGAGTGGGATGGCAGTGGTAAGAGGCCTTGGGCTAAGTGAGTTAGGGGATCAACAGTCAGCCAGAGTTAATGTTTGTACTTCTAATTACATGACTTCGTTGCGTCATCATTGGGATGAAAGCTCAGCATGTGTGTGTCCAAGCCAATTAACTCCAATTCGGTAAATTAGCGATGTGTAAAACATGGCTTTGCAAAACTCCTTAGTTCACCGAGATGGAATGAGCTTTGTGTCTTCAGTGTACACATGAGTGAGTTCAGTGACTTTGACCACTGGCCCCTCTCCATGCACTACTTTCGGTGTCCAGTGCGTATTTGGGTAGGAGAGGATGATGGTTCAGACTAAGGAGGGGTTCAAGGAAATCTGGGGACTGATGGGGTGGCAATGGCAGGAAATGGGCTTTGCAGGCAGTGATCTGCAGCACCCAGGGAGGCGCAGGGACCCAAGGCTGTAAAAAGAGCCCTACGAACGGCAGCAGAGCCAGCGGGGGTGGGAAGGGCCACCTGGGCTGAAGGTGGATCAGACTCACAAGTCCTCCAGTCCTGAGGAGGACTATGGAAAATGGGGTTTAATGGCACACCTCTACTCCCGATCTCAGGACATTGAGCCATGAGCCAGAACTACAAATACCACAGGCCTTAGCACAAGATCTGGTAAAAAAAGAGTGATTGCATTGTATTTCTGTGTTTTGATTTCTGAAATCTCCCATCTGGTACAGCGGTGTGCACCTCCCAGTTTACTGCCAAAGGAGCACTGGTTGTTCTGGCCAAAATATGCCCTTTCCCTTACTGCTCTTCAGTCCTCCTTGTGTTCCCTGTGTGGTGATAAGGAGGACAGTAAGGCAGAGCCGATGTGAAATACGCAGGAGGGTCCCTGGGAATTGGGTTCCCCCTGGAGTGGGGGGAACTTGTGTTGGGAACCTCTCTCAGCCTGAAGAGTCTGTCACGAGTGGAGGGGATGATGGGCTTGGGAAAGGTCCTTGCCATTGGGGTGGATTTCAGAGGACCTGGTATGAAACCTAATCCCCAAATGTGCCCCCCTCTTATCTTTAAGGAGTGAATTACGGTGACTTTGAGCTAGGTGTCCGCAGGGTGTGAAATTCTCATCTCTTGGGAACAGATCCACAGACAGGAGTGCTCCTGCTGTGCCTCACAGATACATCAGACCCAACAGTTTTGGTGGCAGGAGGAGCTGGGCTCGTTTACCCTCTCCGTTTGCACAGGCCTCCTCTGTAAATGGCAGTTGTTCCCTCTGTTTCTCTGTTTGGTTCAAGGAAAATTTTCTAGATGCTTTGAACTGTTTTAAAGTCCTAATCTTTCTTTTTCAGCATCTTTACAGCAGAATAAACTTTACACTGTACCAACTGAGATGCAGTTTCTGGCAAGTACTGAGGAGTAAGTTAACTATAAAGTTTGTATTAGAGAGTTGAGAGAGAAAATTATCCCCTCAGCTAGACTAAGTTATAGGAATGTGAAATTCAATCATTGAAATGTTTTGATTATACCAAGTGTCCCAATCACTAGCAACCTGATGATAGAAACCCTCTTCTGTGTGTATAGTGTCCCTCTGTGGGTCCAAATCATTGCAGAGATTTTCCAGCCACTCTGAAATGGTAGCCAGAGGTGTCTCCTGCTGGGGAATTGTGCCTTGGCTTTCTTACGAACATCAAATGTGTGAAGCCAGTGATGTAAAACCCTCCAGGATTTACACACTGGCGATGGTCCTACTTTGATAACAACGATGGGGAAGGAGCATCTTTTCAGGAACTGATGTTTCTTTCCTCTCGGTGCTATCAAATGTTACGGGTTTTTTTCCTTTTAGCAGTCCTGTGGCCTTTATGCCAAGTGTCACACGTTGCTGAGGCGCTGGGCAAGGCACCCGCAGCTCCTTCCGGCGGGTGCTGAGGGTGTTCTGCCCTCTGCGAGGCTGCTGGTCCCATGTGGCAGTTCACTGAGCAGACCCCCCCCCCCCGCTGCACAGGGCTGCTAAGGTGTCCTTGAGGACAGTGTTAGCTTGGATTTCTAAAAACTGGGAATTTTTCTTCTGTCAAGGCTCTGAAGTGGTTGCACTGTATTTAAACCAGGGCTTTCACCGGATTCTCTTTTGGACTATTTTAAAGCAAAGATCTGACGGAGGAGAAGGAGGTTACCAGCGATGCTTTGTCAGACTTAAAGAAGGAGGAGGAATACAAAACAAATATTTGGAAAGGTTTCCTCATCTCAATCCCGTATGCAGCCAGCATCGGAGGTACAGCAACGCTGACAGGAACTGCACCGAACCTTATCCTTCTGGGACAGCTGAAGAGGTATGGGAGGCTATCCTGGAGAGCCTTGTAAATCCTGGAAAATAGAGGCATGTTCTCCATCCTTGTAGGAAATTCCCTTCTGTGCCGAGAACTAGTTTGGGAAATTTATGCCCTTCTAGAACATTTTGGGAAACTCTCTGAGCAAATGAAAGCAGAGAGTGGTTGCATCAGGTTTTACTGTAATCAGGAGATTTTCAGCCTACCCAGCCAGGCTGTCAGCCAGACCGGTGCATGTGTGCTTCACCTTACTAATGCTCTTAATTCCATTGAATTTGATGTGATTTGACTACACGCTTACAATTAATCTCATAACTGTTTTGATGAAACAGGACGTGTAGTGTTTTGTGAGCTATTATATCTTATGCTGTATGGTGGAAAGGAAAGTAAGGAACCCACTACTTCCATTTTCTTAGTCATAAAAATGCCTCCTGTGTGTGTAGGAGCAGAGATTTGTGCCATCCTACATGCCCAAGGCATTTCTTAACTTTGCTGGCCTCCATAAGCAGTATGGTCGGGCTCTCCTGGGCTTTACAGCACCCCTGTGAGGTTCATGTTCAGATTCTCCAGCAGTTCTTGTAGCAGGGTTTAATCCTGAGTGTTTAGGAGTATAATTGTATGGAAGTATCAGCTCATCTGGAGAGAGATTTTCAGATCTTCTCTTGCACAGTTGGGTGGGTGAGCTGGGGGGCTGGGTGGCCTGGAGGGTTGTCCCAGCACCATGGTCCCCAGATCTCCTGGTGCCCAGGTAACTGCCAACACCCCCCCCCCCCACACACACACACACACAAAGGAATAGTCTTTAGATGCAGACTGGCAAGTCTGTGGGACATTTTGCTGCTGATTTCAGATGTGTATGTACCCTTAAATTGAAGGGTTGTTTTCCCTTCTTGCATTAACTTGATTTTTCCCATTTGCTTAGTTATTTTCCAGAATGTGATGTGGTGAACTTTGGTTCTTGGTTTATGTTTGCATTTCCTTTAATGCTGATTTTTCTTCTCCTGGGATGGCTATGGATCTCCATCCTGTATGGAGGAATTAACCTGAGGTATGTTTATATTCACTATACGTGTACATAGTCCAGCTATACCAGCACTGTGAAATACCTGTGCATCACAATTCTCATACCCAAATTATGCTATCTCCCAGGATCGCCTCCTGGGCGATGGAGAGTTTCATAACTAACTTCAGAATTCTCCTGTTATAGCAAGTTATCTATTTTTAGGAAGCTGATATTAAGGTTTTAAAGATATTTCATAGTTACATACACCATATCTAACTGTGATACATACGGGTGCGCTGCACGTACTATGCATTAATTCAGTTGAGCACACAATTTTTAAAGGTTGTTTTACTGCCTGACCTAAACCTGTGGAGGTCAGTGGCAATTTCCATTGACAAAAGGGAAAGCAGGATCAGACTTTGAAGACCAGCACTGAAATTGTGGTTCCCTTGGAACCAGTAGCAAAAATCTTCTAGAATATGAAGAACCAGGATTTGTTCCTGGGGCAGAAACTTGTATTTGGAACAGAGTACTCCACAACAGGGCTTAATTTTACAACAATGTGTTAATCTGTAACTGAGAATAACATGTTTTTCCCTAAATCTTTGCTGGATACGTGCAAGCCCTTAAGGTGGCTGCAGCATTGCTATGCTGGTCCGTTTGGAGTCTTTTTTTCCCCTCCGACACACTCATAGTAACAAACTTGTAGTCTTGCTTCCTCCAGGGACCAGACGAAACTTCTAGTATTTAGAGAAGTCTTTAATTGTTATTTTGAGTTAAAAATACAAATAGATGCAGCAGGGGCCGGGGAGGAGGAAGACCAGGTGTCCAAATATTTACATGGTCTCAGACACAGGAAGAAAATCAATGGGAAAGTTTCAATTCAGAAAATGCCAAACTCTGGTACTTAAATTGCTCACGGGGCTTCAGGAGAGGCTCGTGTGCTGCTGTGGGATGCTCTGCCAGCTCGCAGCTGCTCAGACCTGCACCGCTTGGCGTTGCGTGCCTGGCGCTTGCGTGATGCAGAGCCTGAACGCCTGCGTCCTGCAGCGAGGATTGGGGCACGGCCCCGGCGTCCTGGCATGGCCCGGGACGATCGGGTGAGGGAAGAGGTAGCTGTGCTGGCGAAAGCCTCGTGTGAAAAGCAAAATCGCTCTGGTGGTCAGAGAATGTGATGCTTTTTGTTTTGTTTGGCTCATCCCCATCAGCGCAGAGCCTGGCTTCACTGGGATAGCTGGGCCAGCACCGATACCAGCATTCCCCCGTGGCGAGGAGCCTCGGAAGACACATTGCAAAGCTGAACAAGTACAGCCGAGGTTCTGCAGGAGTTTGTTGGGCTATTTTGACTGTAGCAACTCAGGGATAGTGGCTGGACTTTCTATTTGGGAAAATCCTTGGCGTCTGCATCACAATAGAGGCAGATGGACATCATTTCAATAGCAGGTCGGCTTTGCTTGAATCCAAAAAGACGTTAAAAAGCTTACGTATGAGCTGGCTGAGCTGAGATAATGCTGCTGTCAATAACAACCCCCCTAAAAATAAGAAATGAAAGAGCCAAGTAGATCTAGTTGAGGTTCACACATTTCTGAATGATTAATCATTCATCTATGTAGAAGATGAAGCCACGATGTTGCTTTGCAACAGTGACTGAATTAAAGAAGCACGGGCATCACAGAGCTAGATGGATGCATCTGATGCAGAAAGTTGGGTTTTTTAGATTTAATCAAGATCACAGGCAGGATTAGGAACAGGGTTCAATGGCATGGGATAGGAGATGAGGTGCAAGATATGAATGTATCATTTGTATGCACATACTGTAGCGGATCAAACAGTGTGCGCGGTCAGTGCGGCTGGGTAAGAGGCTTAGCCAGGAGCACATTAACATTCCCGGCCATTTAGAAATTCCTCACATTTTTATTGATCCTCAGCAGCATCCTGGGATCAACTAAGAAATTGCAAGTGACTTGAGAATTGAAGGGACAGATGGATTTTCCGTGTCACCCTCTTACTAGTTGTTCTGCCCAAGCAGGTAATTGCTGGAGATGGGGAAATCCTGCAATGTTAGGACTTATTTTGACAGTCACAGCCCGTGCTGGAGGAAACAGTTCAGAGTATGAATGGGAGGAAACCTGCTGACCTCTGCAGGGTCTCCTTTGAATGAATGCAGAGAGCAAGGATATATAAAATAGGGCTTTATTGCCTCTGTCTGCACCAGAGACTTTCATCACAGATTGAGCCACCAGAGATGTGGGATCCTTTGAAACTGGCAGAGCGACCACTGGAGAAATGCACAGTGCTATGCATGTACTGCGTTAGAAAATGCATCGTTTATGATGCCATGTCAGCATTAAACTATGTGTCAGTTATGGTAGAGGCATGTAAAGATATAACTGTGTTTCTTGGCAGGGGCTGGAAAACAAAAAAGTCAAATATAAGAGTGGATGCAGAAGCCCGAGCCAGAGAAGTGATAAAGGAGGACTATCAGAAACTCGGTCCAACAAAGTAAGTCATAGAATTGGGACTGAAATGAAAAAGAAATCAAAAGTGTTGGAAGTGTCTTAAGAGTGAAGAACTGGAGGAAATGGAGTTTTTTATAAGAAAAACAGATGTTTCCACTCGGAGTGTTTGTAACCTGCTGAAGTTTGCTTTTGCACAGTCCAGCCTCTCCACCACCTTCTCTATTGGGAATAATTGCAAATAGCAGCTTGTATTCAAATCTTCCAAAGTACAAAGTTGGTATTATAGTATGGATTCATGCTGGGTTGTTTAATTACTGTTTGTAATTTTCTACTGCAGGAACAAAAACAATCCTGTGAGCATTATGTACTAACCAACACAGGCTGAATTGTGAAGGTTTGTGCATACCCGTTGTGTGAAGCAGGGAGCATTTGTTGAGGAGGCTGATAAATCATAGGGATCGTGGATATAAAGAAAGCTTAATAGCTACTCAAAGAAAGTATGTGGAAAGAAGTCAGATCCATGCCGCAGAATGTATTATTTTTGCTAAGAAACTACTCCAACCTTATTAGTCAGGTGAAGAGAGAACAAGACTCTGTTAGCTACTTATTGTAGTTTCTCAAAGATCTTATCTTCTGGGAAGAGCTTGGTGCAGATTGCAATGATGGGAGTTGTATTTTGGAGAAAGGAACCAGCAGAAAGAAACAGGAATTTTAGACTTGTGGGAAATGCCAAAAAAGGGGGAAGTAGGAAAAGTAGAGTGTCTCCAAGGATCAAACCTTAGGTATGTCCAGCCAGCCACAGATATTCTGGGCTGTGAGGGCTGGTGAAGGTTTTAGAAACTGTAGGTCTTACCATGAAATGGTCTGTATTTCTCCATCTGTAAAATAATATTTTCATACTCATGGCAATGCTGTGAAGGTTCAGCGATGTTTATGTCGTGCTATTGACATTGTAATTATTGCTGTTGTGTAGAAAATAGAGTGGTTCTTCAAAGGCAGTTGTCTGTGCCTGTGTTGTAAATTAAAGAAATTGGTTTATTTGTTCCATTCAGTACATTATCGAGCAGCCTGCAAAATGTCTCTGAAAGAATCAAAGTCTCCCTTTGAGGTCTAGGAGTGAGCAAGTGCATTAAGCTGTGCTCTACCAATCTGATTAGCAACCCCATAACTTAAAATCAGTGCAAGTGGCCTCTTCTCGATGGTTTCAATGCCCTTCCTTGTGCTCAGAAAGATTTTAAACAGTGTTTTGAGGCATTGTCTTGGTTAAATCTTGACTCCACTAGATACTTAGTGAATGATATTTCTTTTTATCCTACTGTTTGTCACGTGTCTAAGGGATACTGTTTAGATTTTAACCTTGAAGTTTGTTCCTGCTGTGTCATATCTGAATCTTGGCTGTCCTTTTACATTGCTTGAACTGGAGTGAAACCATCGCTAGCTGACCGTGCCTCAGGGACATCCCAGAGAGCAGCGGTGAGAGGAACGATCATAAGAAGCTGCTTGGCCATTCCTTTCTGCCACTGCCAGAGAGCTGACCTTGCATACGCCTGTTGTGACATCTGGTCTGGGCATTCCTGATGCCCATCTTGCCTCTCCTTACTGTCTTCCAATGAGATATAGTTGCCGGTGAATATCAATATTTGCAAATGTATTTACAATCTATGCCAATGTTTCACTGTAGAAAACCAGCCTAACTTCTCACCCCCGCTGCTGCAGCCTGAGCTCAGTACTTGTCCTAGCTTGGATCCACCCCTTTGCAACATCAGCATTTTAACCGCATTTCTTTTCATTTTAGGTTTGCAGAACAGGCAATTTTTTTCTTCTTCTGCATGTTTGCAATCATGCTTTTCTCCAGGGATCCCAAATTCATTCCAGGTTGGGCAAGCTTGTTTGCACCAGGGTAAGATTTTATTTTCATTTCACTGTCACATTTTTCGAAAAGTATTTCCAAGTCATTGAAGTTCCTGGGTCTCTGATTGCATTTCTTAATGCTATTACTTAGGTTTCCTGGAATAATTAAACTGAGCTTCAAGTAGCAGAGACAGCTCAATTGTTTCTGTCTCCCAGAGGAGGTACATGAAGCCTGGTGGGAAGCTGGTATATGTCTGAGCCCATCCTTAGGGTTTTAATGTTGGGAATTCTGTTTATAGCTACATTTACAGTGAAATATTGAATTCTTTATGCAATCCATTGATTTCATTGGAGGTCTGGAGACTGAAGAGAGGTGGCAGGAGCTGACCTCAAGTGCTGTCCTCTCTGTCTGGCAAATATATCTCCTCTGTGACATCCATACCTTGAGAAGAACTGATACAGAATTTCATGAATGCTAAAGATCAGAGAGGGTGTTGTTATTTCTTAGCAGAAGATCATTTCATAAATTTTTTTTTTCTTTAAATAAAGCCCTGGCTTAACAGGTGATTCCTTAATACAACAAAGTATTGTTATGGACTTTTTCCTCATCAGTTAATAGCTCCTTACAATCAACGACTTGCTATAGCTCTTTCCTGGATGGAGCCTGCCTTTCACCTTAGCATCTGAGCAGTTTGCAAAGAGCTTCTGTAACTAAGATTGCCTGGGCTCTGCATCTCTTCCTCCCTGCAGAGAGCTGAGAAAACTTGTCTTCACAACCCGTCATGGACTGACCATGACTCCAGAATCAGAACGGCCAAAGCATTGGTGTGGTGAAGATTAGATCTTGGTTTTCATGTTCGTAGGGCAGCTTTTCTAGGAGGTTCTCAGCCAACTGTAGAAATGTGACTTGTCAGGGAATTAAAAAGAAAACAACTGTGAACAACGAGCGCTGTTCAAACCTGATGGAAACTTGTAATCTTCTTTGGTAAATCCCTGTTCTCATAACCTTTGTAATTCTACACACTTGTGCTTCTTACAAATGTTTCTGCTGCTTTGGACAGGTTTATCTCAGATGCGGTTACAGGAATCACCATTGTGATTATATTGTTCTTCTTCCCTTCACAAAAGCCTTCCTTCAGGTGGTGGTTTGATTTGAAAGGTGAGTAGGAGTCCTTTCTGTGCACGGATGTGCTCTTGCCTGTGGTCTGACAGAGCAGGCACAGAGCGAAAGCCAAGACTGTCCACCCATGAACCCGCCCCAGCCCACAGCAGCTGCACTGGCTGTCTGGAGCAGCGGGGTTGGAAAGTGCAATTTGATCATACAGAGGCTTTTTTTGTGAAGTGCCAGAAGTTTAGCAGTCACTGCCCTGCTGCCGATTGCAGGAGTGACCCAGTTGCTCACTGAAATCGGTGTTGATTTACCATAGCAGACCTGATTGTGAAACAGAGGTTTGGTTGCTGACTCCCAAACAGCCTCTGTCCCTCAGAGGAAGCATGAACATCTGAGAGGGCACAGCTGAGCAAGTTGTCCATACTCAAAAATAGCAGCTCTTTCTCAGTTCCTGAAGCAATTTAGGATTAAGCTTCCAAAGCCCAGTCTCTCCAGCAGGTTTTGGTGCCAAGAATCTTTTGAGATCTTGAGTCTGTCCTCTTGAGTAGCAATGAGATACAAATTTTAATTCATAAGCCACTTGGAATAAGAGATTGTTTTAATGTGGAGACGCAGCTGATGAAGGCCCTTCCTGGATGGTGCAGCATCACCTGGGGTCTATGGGAATGAAATACCAGCTGTTCTGAGGCTTGCACGTTTGTTGTATTGTCCATAAACAGAAAGATATTTAGTCAGGTCTCCTCTGGATATGCGTTCCCTTGTTCAACAGAAAATTACAGTCCCGTTAGTGCATCCTTCCAGAGCTCATTTCATCATATATTAAGAGACAGCCTCTAGGGGTGATGAGCTCTTTGTTATAAAACTCCCTGGCTATTGAATGGCAAGTGGAAAAGTAATAACATTAATAAGTCAAATGGTAGAAAATGTCTTCCTTCCATAGACTCCCATTAGTTGAGGACAATGTTTATGTCTGTTACAGAAAGATAATTAACCTGATATTGAATATTCCCCCCAGAAAGCCTCAGAGAAAACTTTGTGTGCTAGAGTTTATTTTCTTTTCTGCTTTTTTTTTTTTTTAAGATCTGATATTAAGTTAAACGATCTTGTAATTGTCTAGCTTAAAAAACTACATGTGCATATTTTAACCATCAGCAACTTGATAGTTGGTGAGCCTCAGCACTGGTGTCAGGCTCATGATATCACTCTGTCATATGATGACTGATGTGTTCCTCTTTGGGTGGTGCTTGACCTGGGGTTCTCTCTTCATCTAGCACCAAACACTGAGACACAGCCCTTGCTGACTTGGAGGAAGGCCCAAGAGACAGTGCCTTGGAACATCATCTTGCTGCTTGGAGGAGGCTTTGCCATGGCAAAGGGCTGTGAGGTGAGGCCCTCTGCAGATACCACGTTGCAGTCATCCTGCCCAACAGAGTTGGATTTTATCAGGGGTTCTCATTTCACCCTGGGAAATTTGCATCTGTGGAATGTCAACCCTTGAAGGATAGGTTTCTTAGCTCCAAGTGACAACAATGCACAGCAGATAACTGAGGAGGTTAAGAGATCTTGCAACTCCTTTCAAACTGCTTGCTTGTTAAATAACCCTGAGGACACTGCACAGAGGTGTTTGTGAGAGGCGGAGAAGGTTCTATGTAGTTTGCGGTCCCTGACAAAGGAGCTCCTCTCTCCAGCTTGTTTGCTCTCCCCTTCTGCAGGAGTCTGGTTTGTCTGTCTGGATAGGAGGCCGTCTGCATCCCTTGGAGGGTGTACCACCACCTGTGGCTGTCATCCTCATCACGATTGTCATTGCCTTATTCACGGAGTTTGCCAGCAACACAGCCACTATCATCATCTTCCTGCCTGTCTTGGCAGAGCTGGTAAGGTAGTCCCGTGGCAAGAGCAGCCGCTCCTCTGCTCCCCTCCTCATTCCGTCCCTTGGATGGGCGGATCTGGGTTGTGTCTGTGCTGGGTCAGGCACTGTACAGTTCTCCTGCTCCTGGGCTTCCGACACTTTGAAATCCTTGGGAGAAACAAAGCAAGTGCCTATAGCATAACGTGGACACAGAAGGATAATAATCCTTCCCTTGTTGTTAGTGAGATATGTGACGATTTATCACAGAGTGTCTGCACAGTGCACTGTTTGGATTCTTTGATATATTTGCCTATGACTCCAAATCCTCCAAGTACTATTTCTGATCCTTTCTGTTTTTCAAGGCCATTCGTCTGAAAGTAAATCCCCTCTATTTAATGATACCAGGAACAATAGGATGCTCCTACGCATTCATGCTACCAGTCTCAACACCTCCTAACTCAATTGCGTTTTCTTCTGGGCACTTAATGGTCAAGGACATGGTAAGTTCTTTTAGATACAGAAAGTGCTGTAAACAATAAGAGTGGACTTTTTGGGAGTGTTACCGGTTCAGCATGTACTAAATGAAAGACAGGTGTATAATACTCTTCTCAGCAATGCTGGAAGGCACCGGTGTATGAAAAGAGCCTGTATAAAGTCTGACCCTGTGAAATTTGGAGCCACCGGGGGCTCCAAATGGTGACAAAGCTGGGCTTGAATGTGCGAGACATCTCCTAGACCCTGCTCCTGTTCCTGCCAGTGTCAGCAGCTCAACTTTCATAGGTTTCTGGGCACAGGAAAAGTTCCCCAGTGCAAAGAGATAAAGCTTAGGAATAAAATTAGGCTCAGACCCAGTTCCTGCTCAAATTTCTGAGGCTAAACGGATGTTAATGTTTTTGATGGATCAAAGCTTGGTAAGCATCTGCAGAATGGCCTTTGTAGCTTAAGAAAGCCTGCTTAAGATGTTGCTAATATTAACAGCAGTTAAGCCTTCCATTTTTATAATGTTTATGTTTAGATAGCTTCATGCTTCACATGCTGTAGATTTCCAGTCTAAACTCAACAGTTGTCTTTGTATTTCTTTCGTAGGCAAGAACTGGGTTGCTCATGAATCTTATGGGAGTTCTGCTTCTTAGCTTGGCTATGAACACCTGGGCCAAGAGCATCTTCCAGCTGGGGACCTTCCCTGCATGGGCCAACATCCATGCAGAAAATGCCACTGCACTCTTGACAGCTGTAGAAAATGTCACTTTAAGTTCTCTAAATAAAATATGAACAAAGCCACCCCCAGGGAAGGACTCACTCACTTAGGACTTGGGCACTGGAATCGTCAGAGTATGCACAGGAGGAAAGCCATGTGGCTGTTCACACTGTATGGGACCCTCTGGTTTAATTTTATTTTTAGAAATACTGGTCAGTATTGCAACATCCATTGGTTATTTTCTCTGGAGATCTCTCTCCACCTCCGAAAGGTACCGGTCAGACTCTCCCAGAGTCCGTCTGCCATAGGTGGTTGTTAACTGGACAATCCTGTAAGTGTCAAGCATCTTTGGGTAGATGCCTCTTCCCTCGTGGAAGCTAGCGAGCTTTGCTACTCCAGCTTTCGATACCCTACCTCATTTTGGAGAGTAGCCCTGGGAACAGGGTGGAGGCAACTGGATTATTTATGTACAACCCAGTGCGAGTGAGTGAACCTGGTGCTGGGGAATGCAGTGGGGTTAGGTGTTTCTAGCAGGCTGTGAAGGATGGGCTCTGATTACCATCTCATGAGTAATTCTCTCATGGAGGATGAAGACTATTTCTTCAGGTTTGTGTGTGAAGCGGTGATTCAGGAGATGTATTGGTAGGACTTGGTGCGTTACTCCATGCTTTGGAAACAGGAAGGCAGCGGTTTGTTTCCAAATGTGTTAAGTGTTTTGAAAACCTGGGACAGTAATTGCTGCCTGGTTCTTTGCACTGAGTACACAGGTCGGGGTTTGGAACCAAATTAATTTCTGATGTAACTTTGGACACGGTTGGTGAATGTGGCCGGTCAGGTTTGTGAGAGTGACTCGCTTGTGAGTGATCACTGAGTCACAGGTCAGTGGACAGGTTGCATTGGAATATTATTGACTTTTCTGAAAAATAGGCTTTGATTCTTAATATCTTTATAAATCAGATTGCTTGGGTACTTTCAATGAAAGCATTGCAAATTAACTGTGATTTTAATCACCACTTTATCTGTTTGGTTTTTTTTTAATTTTCTGTGGGAATCTAAAATATTTAATTTAACATATCCATCATTGAAATAGGTAGACTGAAAGATGAAGGATATGATTCTTGGTTTAGGGAGGGTGAGTGACTGGAACCCTGTGGTGGGACAGATTTCCCTGACAATGCAAAATACTGGAGCTGGCAAGGCAGACTGGCCCAGGGTAGGGATCGGCACATCCCTCCTGTCCTGTTGCTAAATCCTGAGGCCAGATGGGAGAGCTGGCAGGGCGATGCTCACCAGCCACAGCTGCTGCTGTGGGGGGTTACCCTAGGGTCGCGTGGTAGGTGAGGACTCACAGGGGTTGAACCGAAACTGCCAAAACCAAATGAATGTGGAACTTTGATCTGTCAAATTAAAAAAAATCTTTAATTTTCAACAAAATCCTTAAGTTCAACAAAATTTAATGATTGTGGAAAACATACAATAAAGCATATTTGATAGCATGTCACGTCGTCCTGTTTGATTGAGAAGAAAAAAGCAAAGCCCGAGCCTTCCCGTCCCCTAGCTTCACCCCTCAATTTGTGCAGTGGTTCCCCAGGAGGAGCAGGAGAGCGTTGAAGTCTCTCATCTCACCTGAGCAAAGTGGAGCCCGGTTAAGCAGAAGAGCAATGAGGCTGGCGAGGCTCCTAGCCCAGCATCTCAGCAGCCCCCCTTGCTGGGGATGCCCCGTACCACTGTCCTGCTCCTCCAGGGCAGCTCCATGCCCGTTGTGAGCTGGGTTTGGACACCGTTGTTCTGCATGGATTGTTGTTTGGACGCAGTTGTTCTTCTCGTCAGGCTTTGGTGAAGATAGGCTGACTGATGAAGGGAAAATTGTTCCCCGCAATTCCCTTTCCCAAGAAAGTGTCCCATGAGCGACAGCATCGCTGTCCCGGGGCTGGGGGCCGCGGTGCTCTCCCCGCTGCCATGCCATGGCTGGAGCTAGTGCTGCTGCGGGAGATCAGCACTGGCTGCCGGAGCAGGGCACCCTGCAGCTCTGGAGACAGGCAGCAGGGCCCTTCGGATCATCTGATGTCAGGGCTCAAAGGGCAGCGTCCAGTCCAGCTCTGTTGCAGACACAAAGATTTACTTATGGTCCCAGCTCTGGCTAGGTTGGTGCCTCTGACTTGAATCCAGGAGGAATGATTTACTTGGGCATGAAAGCAGGATGGAGACCACAAAGTTTGTGTTGAAATCTCCAAGAATCGCCCGCGTGCCCTGGCAGGTCTGTAGTGCCGTCGGTCACTGATCAGAAGGTATTTCACAAATGCAGCCAGGGGTGGTTTATCATCCCTGTGCCGGCAGGGGAAACTGAGGCACAGAAGGGGGCAGTGACTTACCCAGGGTCACACAACGGGGCCTTGGCAGACGTGGGAAAGGTGTGAGGAGCACCCGGATCCTAAGCCTCTACTTTAGTCAAAAACCTGGCTTCTACCAACTCTACCAGCAGCCTCTGTGTTTTCCAGGGCTCCCCAGAAGATCTGGTTTAAGGCTTGCAGGTGAGAGCATTACATAATTCTGCTTTTTCATATCCAGGCATCTGTGAGAGCGGGACTTGTCTGGCATGCTTGACTTCATTTTTTTTTTTTTTTTTAAACAGAGATTTTAAGAGTTTGTAGGGGCTCCGGGTGAACTGGCCTGTGTGAACAATTTCTAATTCCATTTGCTACTGCTTAGTACTAAAAATCTGCTAAAAACAGCTTTTTAGGGTAAGTCAACCTTGTTATTCTCAAAGCTTCTATGATGTGAGTAGAGATATGAAAATTCCCAGGAAAGGGCATTTTAAGCACTGTAACCTTCTCTAACTTCAGCTACGTTGTTTTAAAGGGACTGTGACTGCCTGTGCCCCATTTCTCTAGGAATGTAAAAATCCAGCCACCGTCACAAAAGCCATTCACATTAGCAGCCTGCTTCTGAATTTTAATTAACAGGAAATGCCACTCACACATAGAAATTCAACATCCAGAATATCTCTGCTTTACTCCTTTGATGTTCCCCATCCAATCCAGGACTAACATCCACATGTTCTCCTGAGACACTTGGAGGAAAATCATCCTGGTTTATTTACACTAGGAAAGCATTTTGTAGTGTCTTTTATCCCAGAAGCATTCAAGTTGCTTTACAAACGGTTCACACAGAAGAGCTGCTCTATGGGTCTTCACAGCGGTGAGTGATTCCGGGGCTGTGCACAGCCTGTTTGCACCCAGCAGAGAGGCTGGAAGTTCAGGAGAAAAAGAGAAAGATTCCTGAAGCAAATGAAAGCTCAGTGTGATAGGGAAAATTCAGCTATTGCAGGTTAGATAGCCTTGGTTGCCATATCGCATCTATCCCCCATCAGTCACTGAAAGGCTGTTGCTGGGATTTTTCTGCATTTCTATAGCAGAAACCTAGGAAGACATAACCTGGCTCTGTGACACCGTAAGTTGTTCATTTGCATGTGATTTTAACAAGCAAAGAATCGCCACAAATAGACTGATCTTCCCCACACCCTCAATGTCTTGAATTGGCAGAATAACGTGGTCAACAGGTGCTGATGATATCGCCATGGAGAAATATCTTCACCTTTAAATCATCCTGGTTTTAGCCCTCCATTCATCTTCCCTCCCAGTCATTTTCTTAAGCTGTATCGTTCATGTACCCCACGCTTTACCTGAGATACAGCTTCTCCCTTATGTTGCACCCTCTCCCAGCATTGTCACCTCTGCAGGGGTTACCCTGGCACACAGGCTGACCTTGCAAGTGTCTTGGAAAGAGACTCCTGTTTAGACTACTCTGAGACCAACGCTGTGAGCACTGCAGTCTGCAAAGCAGAAATGGATTTTACATCTCTGCCCTGATGGGTGCAAGCTCAGTCCCCATCCCTAGGCAGAGCAAAGCCAGGCTATGTTTCCTAGCTAGAGACCAAATGAAACCTGCTGTTGTCTTCTCATGGTTACAGCACACCAGTTACAGGCGTGTGCATCTTCTCTTTGTCACCTCCTGTAGTGCCAAAAAGTCTAAATCAGGGATGTTAGAAAATTTTAGAGCTTAAGATCTATAGAGACTGGAGTTTGTTGAGAAAGCAAAGCCGCTTTAGACCACCTGGGAGCTGGACCACAAGATCCCTGGTGATACAGGGTGGAAAAAGCACTTCAGAGCATCCAGTGTATGCATCCTCAAAAGCAGCTTGTCAGCCTCCAGTTTTTCCTTCACTTCATCAGTTTTCCTTAGAAGTCTCTCACTCACGGACTTCTTCAGTTTAAGGAATTAAATGAGCAGAGATCTTGAGGTACTTTAGCAGAATATGACCGCAAGATGTCACAGTTGCTTTGCTGAGATGAATGGTCACTCCATGTCCTGCTTCCCAGCCTTCACCGTTCTTTGTATATCTGTATAAACACACACAGTTTTGATTGATTTTCTTTGGCAAAGCAAGCGTGTTCATTGTATCCTGGGGGAAGTTAGGCATCGGTGGTTGTACTTAATTTATCAGTTCAGGGTATAAAATAGAAGATATCCTAGATTTAGGGTAGTCGAGCCCACAGGGATCAATTTTGAGGAGAGACGGGAAAATCTAGGTTTGACTTTGCTTACAAACACTTCTTGGTGCTGCCTGAGTTACTGGTCAAGCGCAGATCCTCCACAGACATCAGCTCCTCTTTGTCAGATGATGCAGCAGGCTGAGAAAACACTCATCACTGTGTTGTGGACTTGAGGTTTCTCACATTTTGGGGTTTTTTTTGCTAACATTTTTTTCAGTCCAGAAATGCATCTGCTTAGCCTGGATGGCATCTCAGGAACTGATGAAATCAGTAAGTTCAGAAATACAGTGAGAAAGAAGTTCAGTCTCAGAGTAGTGTCTAAGGAGAACCTGATGAGTTTTGCAGAATACAGCTATGAGTCTTTCGGGGGAGTCCTTTATAGTCTGCAAATTGAATTCAAGACTTAATTCATGGACTGTGCAAGCAATTGCTCTAAACAAATGTCACTTTCTTTCAATTCCACATAGCTGGTGCCTCTTCTTTGAGGTGAGGTTTTCTCATTTGGGTCACCACAAGGAAACCTTTATTCTATCAACCATGTTGGAAAAAGAAAAACTCTATCAACAAAGCAGAGCTTTGGAGTGGAGCAGCAAGGGCAGAAAGAACCTTCGCTGGTACCTGCAGGAAGGGCTGAGGAGGCAGGCAGAGGTTTGCTCTGCTTACTTCTGCTTCTGATTTCTTGACTTCCAATGACGGCTGCTGCCGCGGGGTCCGGCCACGTCCCCTGGGGAAGGTGCTGCTCTCCCACTGCTCGCCAGAGAGCAGAGCCTGTGTGCTCTGTCCTGGGGGGCAGCTTTGACAGGGCTGACCTGCAGCCCTTCGCCCTCTCCCGCCCAGGGGAGCGTGAGAACATCCTGGGGACCCAGTGGTTCCCACCAAGTTGGAGGGCTTGGCTCGGCACGGGACAGCGAGTCCCTGTGCAGAGTGGTCTCAGTGGCATTGGGGTGAGATTTGTCAACTTTGCAAGGTGGTGTCTTAGTGTGAAAGTGTCTGGCAAAGAAGCAAGTGTGGTGGGAGCCAGGGATGGCTCACATAAAACACAAGCTCCATGCGAGGGGAGAGTCAGCGGTGGTACACGTTTGTTGTGTGCCAGCTGATCAGAGGAGGGGCAATCCTCCTCTTTGGAAACGTAACTAAGGAGCAACTACCACGGGCTGGTCCTCGTCTCCTGGTAAGTGGGGACTGCACATCCTGGCCTGCACGTCTGGAAGCTTCTCAGTGCTTTGGGAATCCTGCCTGTGACAAGGCTTTCTTTGCAGTGGATTTGCTAGCTATAGGGAACTGGGAAAGGTTCAAGTTTGAAGCTTCATCTTCCTCTGCTAGGACTATGAGACGAGCCTTTCAGCAGTTTGTGTACCCTGCGCACAAGCTCACTATCGCAGCAGGGAGCAGCAGCCTGCCAGAAAAGATGAACAATTATCCACATATGGTTTGCTGTGTCCTACCATGTCCTTTGTGCCCTGAGAGATGTCCGAAAGAAGAAAAGCTGCCCTTCTCTCTGAGAGATAGCCCAGCCTTGCTGCTCGCTGGTGGGCAGTGGGAAGTCAGCTGGGATGAGACAGCTGATTTCCCCACAAGGGATGGTGACACCCTATGTTCCGTGTGATGCTTGTTCCATCTTCGTCAGTCCATATGTCATTGACTCATTTTTTTTCAGCTATGTGTCATGAAAGTAAGCCTTCTCTGCAACAACAGTAAGACCAAAAGAAGCGCACAGCCCAAGCAGTGCTGTGCGTCCCGGCTCTGCCCTGTAGTGGGGTTATTCCCCAGGCTTCATGTACCGGATTTGCCCACTCACTTCAGGAATCACCAGTGTTACTGATCTGAATTTCCTTAAAGAAAATGGAGAGTTTTCGAGCAAGACTGAGGATCCTCTCTGCAAGTGGGTAGGTACCGTCTACTTAATCCCTTGACTTCCCTCTGCCTCGATAGCTGTTGAATGGCCATTTTTTCTACCGCAAGAAACTCCTTTGCTAGTAAAAATTGTACCTCAAAGGATAACTGAAACTGGTGTCAGGCAGGAGACAAGGATTTCCTAGCAGAGTTTAATCCTGGGGAGAGGCTCTTTCTGCCCACCAGGTTTTCTGGTCTCTGGAGAATCACTCCAGATATGAGGCCTGAGAAACAATATTCCTTTCCTAATGTTTGTTTTCATTAAACATTTATATAGCTTTGTGGGACATTTAATTTCATCTACAGTGTCCAAATTGTTCTTCTTGGAGATTTCCTCTGGCACTGGATATTTGGCATGGAACTGTTTTTGCTGACATTATAGCCTCATGAGTGATCACCTTGAGAAAGCCCCCTGATTAGTGCACATTCAGACTTCCTCTGCTAACACCCAGGTACTTGTTCTTTTTACAGGATGAGAGCCCATATCTACTGTGAAGACTTTCTGTTCCCAAAAGTGCGCAGGACAGCAGCAGACCTATGGTCGGTTTACTCCAAGCCTGTCCCAGCAAATGGCAGAGAGCTGTGGACCTTGTTTCTGCAGTGCTCCTGTGTTACAGTGGTGATAGGAGGCCTCTTTTACAACTGGATATTTGCTTCCCTGGAGTATTCCTGGCATCTCTCCATTGCAATGGCCATCTCCTTCAGTCTGCTCCTTCTTCTGACCCTTTTCTTGGTGCATCCTGCCCGTTGTGTCTTCAGTATGATCATGCCTACATTAGGTACCAAACAAGGACGGAAGCTTCTCTTGTCAACCTGCATCATGATAGTGGCAGTTAACGTAACACCCAACATCTTAAGCAACATTAAAACCATACTGCAGGTAATTAAGTGCATCTGCAAGAACTCCTCTGAGAGTCTTTTGAACTCCACTGCTCTGCTAGGGAAGGCTTCCTGGGAGTTTGGGGATGCAATCCAAAAAAATGTTGATTCTGCTAATATTGATAGGCCTATGAATGGCCATTTTCAGTTTTCACTGCTTCATAACAGCTCCTTGATTTACCACCAAATGCACCTTGCTGGTGAGAAAATTGGAAGGGACTTTTTGGCTGTTGAAGTACTGGTCAAAGACTCTGTACAAATAGGCAACAAGCTGGTAGCTGGCTTCTCCATGCTCTATCTCTGTTTTGAATCCACTTGGTATTTGAAAAACTATCTTACCAACCTCCGCTTTGACAATTTTTACATCACCAAGAAGCTGGAGTGTTTAGCTGTGGACAGAAAATCAGCTCATCTGCTGGTGAGGTCACCCAGAAACCTCATTCGACCAACAGGCTTGAAGTTATCCAGGGAAGAAGTGATGCTGTGCCTTGTGCAAACCATGCTCCTCACTGTGGCCCTGATGCTAATGCTGGTGGTTGTGGCAATGGACCACTTTGCGTTTAGCATGGCAGACACAGCGGTGAGAAAGGCGGCTCAGTTCTCTGTGGTGCCCATTGCTCTCAGCATCAAATACAGGGTAAGTGCCCTCTCCTTCCCTGCATGGGGACCCCGCTATGAATCACATCAGAGGAGGTGGGGAGCAGTCTTTGCGTAATCCTCACTTCCCTCCCCAGCAGTTGGCTGGACAAACAATGGAACAGGCTTCGGGGGAGGACGAAGAGGCACAACCTGAGCTGCTCCTTCCAGTACATGAAACGGCAGCATATACCCACTCCAAGTTACACTTGGGAGCAAGGAGGGGAGAAAATAGTACTTCACACTGCAAAGACATTGCTAGCACGTGGTAGTCAGATGTCCCCATACCTCCAGGTTCCTTTCCTTGGTAGGGAGGAGGAATGGGCTTCCCTGTGGTGCCATCCCCTCACTACAGAGTATGTACAGCACAAAAGGAAGGGGGAAGCAGTTGAATATGCGTCTTGGTTGCGAGGATGTTTCCCCATCTTATTGCATTAGTCATTCTTTAAAGAGAAAGCCCTGCTCACTGGTTTTGTTGTCTCCCTGTGTGATCCTTTTCACACACACCCACCCCCCTCCCAGTTTCTCTCTGTTTTAATATCCTCTATCTGGTTCAGCTTTTTAGCTTTCCTCTTCTCCCTTGCAGCCTGTTGCAGCCTGCTGCCCTCCCCAGCCCTGAGGCTCCTTAGCACAGATATGTGTTTATGATGAATTTACAGTAAAATAATCAGAGCTTAGAAAAACCCTCTAATATACAAATATGCAGCCACTAATACTGCTGTCTCTGTTGTGTCTTTCATTGTCAGTCTCACAGTCAATACCTGTTACGATCTCTGTAACAGCAGATGGTGATGACAGACAGGGCTGGGTCTCACTGTGCCGGGTACTCAGCACCTGCTCATAGAATCAGAATGGTTTGGGTTGTAAGGGATCTTAAAGATCGCCTAGTTCCAACCCACTTGCCATGGGCAGGGACACCTCCCACTGGATCCGCGTGTTCAAAGCCCCATCCAACCTGGCCTTGAACACCCCCAGGGATGGGGCAGCCCCAGCTTTCCTGGGCAACCTGGACCGGTGTCCCACCACTCTCATCGTGAAGAAATTCTTCCTTATGTCTGGTCTGAATCTGCCCCTCTCCAGTTTATACCCATTGGCCCTCATCCTATCACTACCAGCCTTTGGGAACAGTCCCTCCCCGTCACTCTGTTTTTCTCATTCAGCCTGAAGTGTACGAGTAAATGCCCTTCAATGTTGTTCTCTTAGTGCACCCAAACAAGCTGTAACAGTGCTTGCACACACCCCGGGCTGATGTTTTTGTTGTAACCGGTTGATTTTGCTTTGTTCATACCCCATTTAACTTTTAACTCTCTTTATTACAGGCTAAAATAGGCATCTTGCCCTTTCTTTCAAAACTTTTCCCACTTTTTTATGAAGAATTACCACTTCAGGACTTTGAAAAAAGCTACCACCATTATCTGATCTCCAGCTCTGCCCACTGCAGCATCAGCCCCCCGAAGCCTCCCAGCCCCTCCGTGCTGCTCGTCGTGGGGCTGCTCTTCTGCACCCTCTACGCTACCGTATTCCTGGAAACCTATGCACGCCGCCTGTGCAGAACAATCGCAGGTTCCTTCTTTGAGAGCTGGGAGGAGAAGCGAGTGCTTTACCTCTACAAGAAGCTGTCCAGGAAGCCCAAGGAGGAAGAAAACTGTGTGAAAAACTAAGGATAATTTTGGAAATGCAGGTGATGCTCAAGACCCGTGGCACTGGCTGGGCACAAGCTTCTGTAGTGGGATCATGCATTTAATTTTCCAGAGTCGCAGGAGTGGTTGGAATTTTGGGGAAAAACATTGGCAAAGAAAAAGGGCTCTGTGTGTGTGTGTGTGTGTGAAATATCGTATTTTGTCTTAATTTGAGAAAAATGGGCTACATTTTCTTCCTTTTTTTCTGTTTTGTAATCTAGAAGGTCTAGATTCAGCTGTTTGAGGAGTGATGTGATATAGCTCACATGGCTTGGAGGATATGAGCAGAATTAGGTAAAGCCAACTGAGAAATATGTGGGAGTTCAGGTGGGGAAGAGCTTATTTATCTCCCCCACCACATCCATACTGGAAGAAGTATATGCTTCCTTTCTTTCTCAAGTTATCCTTTCAGGCAGGAGAAAGGAAACTCATTTGAGTTGCTTAATTTAATTTTCAGGGAGTTTTTCCTTCAGGTTTTGTGGACAGAAACCTGGGTAGATTGGATAAACATTAGCACTTAGAAGACAGTTCATTCACCCAAGAAACTGTCATTTCAGCCACTGAAATAAATTCAAGGCAAACATGACCATACGATACACGTCCTGGACATGGGTGATGGTGAAAAACAGCAAATGGGAACTTTATGAAATCTCTTCACAAGGGCTTTTCAAAATGAGTTATAAACAAAATAGCTGAAGGACCTCAGAAGGGGATGAGACCAGCCAATAAGGGTCAGTTTGGATGCCATTCTCTTTTTCTGAGTTACAAGTGATAGGATGAGAGGAAGCACTCTCAAATTGTGCCAGGGGAGGTTTATATCGAATATTAGGTAAAATGTCTTCACCGAAAGGGTTGTCAAGCATTGGAACAGGCTCCCCAGGGGAGTGATGGAATCACCATCCCTGGAGGTGTAGATGTGGCAACAGGGAAGCAGCAGGACTTGGAGGGCTGGAGCTGCCTGAACCAAGAGCTGGTTTTATGTGTTGGTTGTTTCAGACTTAGAAACTATGGTATCACATCCAAGATGCAAAAATCCATCACTAGGGCAATGGCTGAAACATGTTACTTTTGAAAGAAAGGCTCATCAGACATCTCTGTAAGGGCAGGAGCCAGAGGGGGGAGAGAGAAATCACTGCCAGGTTAAAAAAAAAGCAACTTTGTGGCTTTGTTTCTTCCAAGCATCTATATTATCTTCCTCCTTTCTCCATTAGTCTTCATTAAGGTAATTATTTGACATAATGCACCTCAATGAGATTAAATTACAGAAGTGAAGTGGCAGCTGCAGCCAGATGCACTGAATTCTCTCAGCTTCTAAGATGCTTGAAAAAAAATAGGTCTGGATTATTTTTTTTAAGCATCTGCCTAACAAAATCCTGGTGCAGTCACCTCCCCAGATTTCTTAATTCCCTGCTGTTCTGGTGATTAATCCAAAAACTTTTCTTCCTCTACAGCAACTATGGGTTTTGTTATAAGGTTTCTGTACAAAATGCCGTATGCTGCTCTATTTGGCGAAAGCAAAAAGATTTCCGTGTGCCCGCTGAATAGCCAAAATTATCTGGAACAAGGGATTAAAATAGGTGGGAGGAGAACAGAAGAGCCCCTCCAACGTAATTACATTACTGGGAAAGGATAATAATCCACGTGAGGTACTGCCACTCTGCCTCTGTCTCCGGAGTTGCAGCCTTCACAAACCCTTTGTAAAGCAGAGATGTGCTCCCATTTCCATTTTGCAGAAGAGACGAAACATGAGATTTTTATAAACTTCTTTGGTGGGTGTCACGCCACTTTCAGAGAGTTCGGTTACAGAGAACCGTGGGCAGCAGAGCTCCCGTTGCCTACCTGCATCTAGGGGTCAATCCTCCTGCCCTGGTTTGGCCATCTGCCCTAGGATCATGCCCCGTGTGCCCTTCATCTCCTCAGCCTTGTGACCCTCATGCATGGATTTTTTTTTTTATTTGCTTTAATAGCCATGTAGAAATCAATAAGGGAAGAATTTGGGTTTGGAAGGTGAACACCTTGCAAAGTGCTGGTGAGGAGGAGAGAGTTGGGAAGCCAAAAAACTATATTTCATAATACTGATGCTGAGGTTTGTTACTGAGAAAAGGGGGTAATAAACGTTGTGAAGTGTTCCACTCTGCTGTGTAGTGTCATCTTGATAGAGTCACAAGGGTTTTTTAAAATACAGGAAGGAAAATGTCACTGATACCTATTGTGGTTATTCTAGAGGTGAAGTCGTACTGATGTTAAAATGTGTTTACGCTGAAGGCTGATATACTTTAATATCACTGAAAAGCTAGTGCCCTTGAAAAGGTGTTAACAGAGAGTACTGTTGCTTGAATTGATGTCATCAAATATAGGTATGTATCGTACACAGTTAAGTGATGAATCTATTCTGAGAGGAAAGGGGATGCTGAAAGGTGGCTTCTGGCAATTATACCTCTTAACCCAGATATTCATGGGAGAAACTAAATGTAAGACGCTCTGGCAAGCTTGACACTTGAGTGGGACACTCACGGAAGAACTCTGGGTGGTTTCCAGCCTTTGGGACCAGCCAGGAGAGTCATGGGGAAACCACAGGAATGGAGTTGAACTTAAAGCAGTGTGTGGCAGAGGTGAGAGCTGGGGCGGCCCGCATGGGCTGAGCAGAGGGGACCTGCCGGCACGGCTGGAAGGAGCTTAATCCCTGCAGCAACTTGCTTTTCCACCTCTCTGGAGTGAGTGTCAGCAAGACCCCAGGAACAGAAATGGGAAAGGAGGCCCCGAGGAGTGGAGGATGGGTGCTCTGATAGGCCCTGCTTTGGCAGGAACAGCTTGTGCAGCACATCAGCCGTGGTGCCCCGTTTCCCTGGGCAGGGGAGCTGGCAGGAGGCAGAGCTGCTGGAAATTGCTTTGCTCTCCTGTGAGACATTGTTCCTCAGCAAGATAAAGGCATGACAAAATAGAAAAAGTTACCCATTATAGAGTCATATTGCGTGCTCTAGAGGTAAGCTGCCTTGCCAGAGTTTGCTTAATAGTGCAACAGAGAAATACTGAACCGATTTAACCAGCAGGCAAAGTTAATTTATTCCCATGTTTTTATTAAGCAGAGCTAATTTACGGGCCTCATTATTTGCTCAGGGATTTTCACCCCTCAGAGCCTCTCCAGACTCCAGTCCTCACTTCAGCTTGTCATGGCTCTTGTTGTCTTTGCTTTTTCTCAGCTGTACCCTCCGCTCTTGCAGGCAGGAGGAAGCAGGGAGCGCAGCTTTGCTGTGCCTGGGACCCACAGGGCAGGTCCCGCGTGTCCACCTCCTCCACAGGGGAAATCCCGGCAAGGCAGTGCTGCTCCCACACTAGCACAGTGGCTCATTTACTGTCTAAATGGCTTTATGCGGGGAAATATTCCATCACATCTAGCTTCTAGGTTTGGATATTCATGACATTTAAAGTTCAGGGTCAGATGTTTGAGTGCAGAGGCAGGGCTGGGTTGTTCTGGACGGGCTTGGTGATGGGTACCAAGCTTCCTTGCTCATGCCAAGCCACTGGGACCCTGCTGTCAGTGGCTTGTCGTTGTAACTCAAATTTGCTTCCACTACCACCAGTCAAAGTGTTGGCATTGACTTTAGGGGAGCTGGAACTGCCTCCTGTGTCTGCAGTTACTTCTCCCTGCTCCTTGCAGAGCAATAACCCCTGAGGACAAGGGAACCCAGGGATGGTGTGGAGGGCTGGGCAACAGAGGGGACGTGAACTCCAACAGCTCCCAGCAGCCCTGGAGCTCCCGCTGGAGTAGGGCTTGTCACTAAGGGTTGAAGTCCTTTATTTTGGCCCTGGCAAGAGGGTGACCCTGTCTGCAGTCACTCCCCGACCAGGTGTCCCTGAGGCCTTTTCTCCCAGTATTCCCCACCATATGCTGCCTTCAAAGCTGTGTTTGGTAGGGCAGGCAGGAGTGGATCAGGCAGGGCTGTCTGCCTGTTTTCTCCCTCGTACTTGTTGAGATTTAAACTTCTTAATTACCTAAAGCGTTAATTGCAAGAGAGAAAGGCTTTGGATTACCCTTTCCTCCACTAGTACAATAAGACCAGGGAACAGAGAGACCCTCACACACGGGACAGGATGCACCCTGAAGCCCCTGATTCCCTTGGGGTTGTGTGATATATTTTTGTGTCTTTTTCATAGATAAAATATATGCTAAGTTCCTGCTTATGGCTGGCTGGCAGGCAAGAATGAATGGCCTTAATATACTGAGGAGCAAGTGTAAACTCTTCAGCTAAGACAGTGCTCTAAGAAAGATCTCATCCATAGCCACAAATCTGCATCTACTAGAGCAGACAACCAAGCAAACAAAAATATCTCTCTGGAAGTATTTCCCAATTTTTAAGCAAATTCCATTTTTATTGCGTTTATCCTGTGTATAGTATTTGCACTGTAATTGCAGTGAAGAAGCAACAATTACATGCATCAAACTTTAGGAAAGGAAATTTTAATGAGCATAAATAAAAGCTATTTCATAGTGTTGTGCATGCTTTGATCTGGATGCATGTACTTGCTCGCAGTGCCTTGTAGTGTACCCGAGGAGGCATCAGCGAACACGTGGAGTACTCTTCTCTGTGGGGTGCATCCTCCCGGGATATGAGGTGCTGGTGATTTGTATCAGTTGAAAGTGTCAAATGAAACATGACTTCAGTGTAGAAAAGCGAAAAAATGCTGATGTGAAGTATCCCAGAGAGGGAGATCTTCTCTTCCTTTGATCTGACCACTGAAATCTGTTGCTTTGCAGAAGATGGTGCTGTGGCTGGCCACAAAGAACGGATTGCCGTGTCACCAGAGCTGCTCATTGCAGGAAGGTTGGTGGCACAAGTCCAGCTGGTACAGCATGCCCTCAGGGTGCTGCCAGCAGCCCTGGTGCCCAGGGCGAGATGGTCCCAAATGATTAATCCCATCTGCAACTTCCATCAAAATATGCAAAGGCTCCCAGCAGTGACTCAGTAACGATGGTCTCTGGAGTCTACATCTCTGATTAATGCTGAGATGGGCAAGGCTGAGCCTTCAGCGAGCTGTGCTCTGCACAGCCAGGGAATGGCTGTGTTAGCACTTGGAGAAGGGAGTGCTTTGTGCTAAGAATTCCCATCCAAAGGCAGGTCCCCCACGCTGAGCACTGCATGGACACCCAGCAAGGGCAGCTCCAGCCCAAAGCATTTACCTTTTTGACAAGGATTGGAGAGATGAGGAAATTCCTCAAAGGTAATCAGTGAGGGGGAAAACCTCTTTTGGACAGGATTTTCCCTGCCTTTCGCACAATGACAAGCCCATTCCAGGGGCTTGGCTGGACTGTGAGCTGCTAGTGCCAAAACAAGAGGTAGGGAGAAGAGATGAGATTATCTTTAGGGGTAAGAGGTGATAAACAAACCACTGTCTAAGTACAAAGGCTGCCAGGGGCTGATTTCAAGCAATAATATGAATGACTTATCAGCACCACATTATCATGAACCAGTGTCTGGTACTGGTGAAAAATCACTGTTTCATGACTTGGGGCTGAAAGCACAAATTCATAAATCCACCAGGACCACTACACTCCTATGGTGTCTGGCACCTCAACTGGGCTGGCAGCTGTGCTCCAGGACCACCAGGACTAGCAGCTGATGACCAGGCATTCCATCACTCCTAAAGTGACACGAGGTATTTATCTAGAAGCAACTGCCTGGAGATGTGATGCAAATCGGTAGATGGCACCACAGCTAGTTCTTGTTCTTTTGAGCAAATTCTCTTAGAGACCAGTATTTTTTCTGAGGAGGAACCAAAATGTGTCAAAATGAGCTGAAGATGTGAGAGAGATGTAGAGAGAAGGAGAGATTTGCAATTCATAGGGAGAGTTTCCCCAGTCCTGGCTCTTTGAAATGCACATTGTGTCAGGGTTTCACTCTGAACTCAATGCCTCACGTTTTGCAACAGAAAATTTCCAATTTAGTTGTAACAGACCTTCGGCCTGCAAGAAAAGGAGTGGAAATGAGAAAGAAGCAGGGCTGTTTATCCCAGAAGACTGCTAGAAGCCAGGATGCTGATACAGAAGCCCATTCTCTAGGCAACATCCTCAGCCCCCCAGTTTCCAGGACTCCGTGCACATCACTGATTTGTAAAGGTGACGGGAGATGTGAGCACCAGCTCATTCTTCACATGCTCAGAGGAGCCCCGAGACACATGATTTCAGCTGGCACCTCCAGTGGTTCACAGGGGACACGAGATGTCATGGCACGTTGAGGAGGTGCTGAGGAAATCAAGTCATTCAGAGGTTTGCCTCCATCACTTTGCAGCCATCCCCGAAGACTGAGACAAAAACAGTTCTGATTTTCTTCACAGATGAGGAATCAGGGAAATTAAATCATGAGGAGAGATGTTTCCAACGTGCAAACATAAGGTGGGAAAGAACATGTCTTCACACATTTCTTACTTCTATTCTGTTCCAGTCTGACCTTCTGCAATTAGTTCCTCCAACAACAGGTGAAGAGACGTTTTCGTATCTGAGAAGGGAGAAAAGCCAAGTCTATCAATTTATTTCACAAAAGATTTAAAAAAACCCACAATGGTATGAATAGTGGGGGTGATCCATGGCTTGGACAAGAGGTTTTCCTTTGAAGTAGGGTGAGAAACTGAAATGGCCGAGTTGAAATGCTGAAAGCTTCCTCTTTCATTAGTTGGAAATACGTTGTGGTTGTTCAGACAAGGGAGCGGGAACTCGGCAAATTACAGGAAGGAGTAGGTTGCAGCCGAAGGCTTGGCTTGGCTGAGCTGACTCACATTTCCTTTTACCAGGAGAGAAAAAAAATTGCTCCGTGGGCCTAATACTTTGTGCTTTGCGCTCCCAGGGCATTGGCAATGACAGGTTCGCCACCTCAGTTAGGTGGGTGTACAGGGTAGGGGCAACTTTGGTCCCATGTAGCCCTCTCCTTAGTAAAAAAAGATGCCTAAAACCAGTGCGGATTTTGCTCTTCCAGGAGCAGCTGATGTTGCACACAAGGTCCTGGGCTCCATGTGGAGTGAGCACAGTGCCCTGATGAGACTGATTGGAGGAAGGATCATTCTCTGGCATTAAAATAAATTCATCTTGGAGCAGGGAGAGCTTTCTCCTCTTACTGGACACTGTGATGAGCAGTGGCCACAGGAAAAATTGGAAAATGATTGAACCCTACAGTCAGCTGAACACTTTGAAACCACTAATTGGGTGGAGGAGGCTGCCCAGCAGCATGATCAGCTGTAATTTCACCTGCTGTACTTTGGGACTAACCATATTGGCAGAATTAGTGGGTAAAACATGATCTGGGCAGCATCAAGGCACGGGGAGGACAAATCAGAGACACTTCTTTGTGGGGAGCATCTGCGACAGGATGAGCACTGGGGTGGGTGATTCAGGTTGGATGTGACCCAAAAGGCACATCAAAACATGATCCTGTTTTTACATTCAACATGACTTTAAGCCTCGCTGGTTTTTGCAAAGTTTCCTCTTACAACTACGAGTTTTTGTGCTGAGTGAGAGACCTGAGAAAGACCCGGAGCCATGGAGATTCCCCCTCATTGTGCTGCCCTGAAAGCCAAGCTTTCACCTGCTCCCAGGCAAAATTCTTGATGGACTCGGCACACCAGTGCAAGCAGAAGAGTTTATTGGTGGCAGCAAGAGTTGTGAACCCCAGCTTGATGCTGTGGATGATGCCTTGAGCCCTGGAGGGCCCACAGGGTGTGCAGGCGATGCCATGGGTGCAGGGCTTGGTCAGGGAGGGAGGGGAAAGGGCACTTTGGGTTCCTTCTCCGATGGCCAAAGAAGCCTTCAGCCAACTCAGAGCCAGCACTGCTGGTGATGCGGGGCAGGGCAAGGAATCCCTTGGCATGCGGGTGACAATGTTTATTTTCACAGGCTTTGTAAAGACACATTGTGTCCTGCGCTTTCTTGGCTTCGCTCAAGCCAAACGCCTGTGGCATTGGCGGTTCAAGAGCGAAGGGAAAGTAGCACCTCCAGAGCTGCACAAAGCATCCTTTCCCATGCTGCTATTCTCAGCAGAGCTGTGTAAATCCCCAACAGTTTGGTTCATTGCACTTACGAAATCAGTCCAATGCATATTACTGTGGAGTGATTTTTTAAATTATTATTATTTAGGCTGAATATCTAAGAGCTCAGCCCTTTCAGGAGCTACTTAGAGCAGAGTCTGAAGGATACACCTATTAAAATTTTAATAGGAACAGTTTACAAATAAGCTGTATTCAGAAACAATGACTTGATTTGGGATGCTCCTGGCTCTATAAGGCAGCTGATAAATGTGGAGGACTGAGCCTGGGGCACAGGGAGGCGATATCCATCACACAGCTCCAAGAAAAGTAAAATAATTCATCCTTTGTTATTAAAAATTTACTCCTGTGACCCAAAGCTGACCTCCTCGTGGTCTTCTGCATCGGCAAACAATTGTTGCATCAGTCTATCTATGCAATATTTTGATTAGAATCAACTGCATAATGCTAGCTTAGAGAAGGCAATGCGGTCACTGCTCTGAGAGGAGCAAGCTACCTCCTTCCTTCCTTCAGGTTCCAGGTGTGAGCCATGATGTGTATCTGCCACCTTGGAGAAGTTCAGGAACGCTGGCTCTGACCAAGCTGATTGGTATCTATTTTCATCTACTCATTAGTCTCTGTGCAGTGAGCAGGTTTTTCCTTGAGGACTCAGGCTCTAAACACAGCAGGGAAGCAGGGTAGGGGAGATTGTGGGTTTTTCCCCCCCATTTTGTGAAACTGCCACCACTTTGCTTTCTTTAAAAGCTCAAATTGTACTTACTATAGCTGAAGAAAAATCATTAAGATTTTCTGAAAGCATTTCCAAGACGTGGTGCATTATAGATTTAACAACAGATCTTTAGAAGAGATTGTACAAACCAGAGAAAAAGGTGCCCAAAGGGCAGGAGAAAACTCTGTGCTGACCAGACAGGGAAGAGAGGAGTATGAGATCCTGAGATGACTCGTAGAGCTGCCTGTGTTCACTGAGCCTGGAAATAAGACAAACGATCCCTGTCCTCATTTAGGGCTGGGGAAACTTCATTTCCCCATGACAGCATTGTCCTGAGCTTAGTGCTGAAATAAATGAAAGGAGCTCCTGAAGCCTGGCATCAACAGGTGGGTTTTCCCATCCATCCATCCTGCTTCTGCTGCCCCGGTGGGACATGCTGCCTGCCCCATACCTGCATCTAAGAACCTAAAGTTATTCTTCATGGTCTTCAAGCCTGTAGTGGTTTTCACCCACAGAAATCTATATCACTGCCTTCATCTTAATCTTTTTCCATTTCTTCAGCTTTCTTTTCATCCACGAGATTTTCCAGAGGGACCATGTGCTGGTTCCTTCCACATCACTGATACAAATATGGTGCAGCCCAGGCCTATGAGATAGCCTCTGTGGGGCTTTCCAGAAGATGGAGGGATGCTTCTTTGCTTGCAAAAATCATCAGAAAACCACAGGTATTTAATTTTTACAGGTGTGTAGCACATACCAAGGTCGATTTTGCATCTTTTGAAGTCCTTGACAGCTACCTCTTTGCTTGTTTGATCTCTGGGGGCATTAACACATAAAGCCCGAAAGCAATTTTCTTCTAGGCTGTGACTCTGGAACAGATGAAGGCAATTTTGACAGAAGTTCTTCTTCCTTTGTCTTTCTGAGTGAGCAATAACTGTTTCTTTTAACAGACTGACTCATAGCCTGTCTCTAAGAGCACTTGTCAGCCCTCAGGATGCTCTGCTGAGCCCCTGAGCACCTTTCTGCTGGCTCCACGCTGAGCTGCAGAGGTGCAGAGGTGGGAATCACTTCCTCACAGTCGTTCACAACTCATAATTTGGCCATTCTCTAGGGCCCAAAATCCTGTAATCCAGCCCCCCAAACCCCACTTATGGCCTCTGTGATTCAGCTTCTCCACATTCACCAGCACTGTGTGGAAGCAGCCTCCATGCCCCAGCTCTAATAGCAGAAGTTTTATGGGTTTAATATTTGTAGGTTATGAAACACCAGAGAATGGAGAGGTGTTTGTCACAGATTTGGGTAGGATGATCACTTTTCCTAGCCTTGTTTATTAATTACACGAAGCCTCAGCAGTCTTTTCTGTCCATAGGAATAAATGAGCTGCCCAGCGAGGCTGAGTGAGAGGAATGGGCTACACAAAGGACATGAGGAGATCCTGAAGCTGCTGCTGCACTGCCCGGGCACAGTCCTGCCAACCAAGACACGGGCTGCACAGCCACCCTTTCCCAGAGACTGCCCCGCCACAGCCAGCGCCCAGGGACACGGGAACCCCTGGGAAAATGAAGACCTCTCCTTCCCGAAGTTTCTGGCGGTGGGTGATGGTAGGTTTTCACAGACGACAACAGCTTGAGAGGATGCCAGGGGAGAAGGAAATGCAGAAGTATGTTGAAAGAAGGTAACACGAAATATTAGTTAAAAGAATCGATGTCCTTAGCCATCAAAATATTTGGATTTGAATCAAGCTGGAAGAAAACATTTTATACAAGCGTAGAGCTGGTTGGCCTCACCTTAGGTACACGCCTCAGTCACATCCAGAGAGTTACAGTGACTAAAGGAGTCTACAATGGGAAATGTTAATCAGCCTCCACAGAAAACCCTACTGTTTTGATGACACACAGGGAATCTCACCCGGTGTGTGCATGGGCACAGAGAGGCACCCTCAGTCCCAGCCTTGTGATGGACACACAGATCAGCTCCGGCACTCGGGCACGAGACGCTGCTTCAGGCAGATAATTTATTGCCTTTGTTGTAGCTAATAACTACTGAAGTGTCGGTGTCACAACAGTGTTCTTACTGGAGGACAGCGATGTTGATTGTTATGGCCTTTTTCCTGACAACTGCCCTAGCCCTGCAGAATAGTGTGTGATGGATGCTGTCAGAATGGTCCTTATGCAGAGGAAGGTGATGGGTGTTTCTGTAACACCTGCTGGAGCGGCCACACCTGTGAGCACTCAGGATGTAAACTCCTGGTGAGAGGCTGCAGGGTGGTGCCGAGAGCGAAGCAGGGGAATTCAGGCTGTTGGAGTGACTAAAGGGGGCATCGCCTGGCTCCTGGAGAGGTGGCTACCAGCTCAAAAAGGTGAATTCAGCCTTCATAATCTCTAGGGGCATTTCAAGTACATCTATTTAAAAAAAAAAACACCCAAAAAACGGTGGGGGGGGGGGGGGGGGGGGAGGGGCGAAGGAAAGTTAGAATGAAATGCAAGGGTCCCTGCTAAGGACTGCAAGGGCAGTTTGGGCAACTGGGGATGCTCTGGGGGGCTGCAGGGGGTCCTGATCGTAGGGGGTCCCGGCAGCTGGGAGAGGTCCTGAAGGATCCCGGGAGCTGGGGCTCCTGGGTGGCACGGGGTGGTTGCTGGGGCTGGAGGGTCCCAGGGACCGGAGGGGGTGCAAAAAGGTCCTGGGAGCTGGGGAGGGTCCAGAAGAGTCCTGGGAGCTGGGGGTCGTAGGTGGTCCCGTGCGGTTGTGGGGACTGGAGGGGTCCAGAAGAGTCCCTGGAGCTGGGGGTCCTGGGTGGTCCCGGGGACAGGGGGATCCTGGCCGCCCCCAGCCCTCCCGGAGGATGCGGAGGGGGGGGGGGAAGAGCGGGGCGGCTGCAAGACTTGGGGTGAATCGTAGAAAAAAGGGGAGGGAGGAGGCGGAGCAGGCGGGGGGTGGGGGGGGGGGGCGCGGGGACAGCGGGGCTCCGCGGAGCCGCTCCCGCACCGCCCCGCACGGAGGAGCCGATGGAGAACGGCTCGGTCAGCCCGGCAGCGGCGCTGAGCAACCAGACCCTGGGCAGGATGCCCCGGCAGCCCCTGGAGCTGCAGGTGGTCACCATCCTGCTGGTGCTGCTCATCTGCGGGGTGGGCATCGCGGGCAATGTGATGGTGGTGCTGGTGGTGCTGCGTACCAAGCACATGGTGACCCCCACCAACTGCTACCTGGTGAGCCTGGCGGTGGCTGACCTCATCGTGCTGCTGGCAGCCGGGCTGCCCAACATCTCGGAAGTGGTGGCTTCTTGGGTGTACGGCTACGCCGGCTGCCTCTGCATCACCTATTTGCAGTACCTGGGCATCAACATCTCTGCCTGGTCCATCACTGCCTTCACAGTGGAGCGCTACATTGCGATCTGCCACGCCATCAAAGCGCAGTTCCTGTGCACCGTGTCCCGCGCCAAGCGTATCATCTCATCGCTGTGGCTCTTCACCTCCCTCTATTGCCTCATGTGGTTCTTCCTGGTGGACACCACCCAGGTCACCTTCTCGGATGGAGCACAGGTCAGCTGTGGCTACCGGGTTTCCAGAAGCCTTTACATGCCTATTTACTTCTTGGATTTTGCTGTCTTCTACATCATCCCATTGGGGCTGGCAACTGTCCTCTACGGCCTCATTGCCCGTATCCTCTTCATGAATCCCCTGCCTGCCACCCCGCAGCACTCCTGCTTGGGCTCCACGCACCGAGGTGGCTCCCTCAAGCTCTCCTACTGGGGCAACAAGAGGGCGCTGAGCTCCCGCAAGCAGGTAGGGGCTCCCCGAGGGGCTGGGGCACACTGGGGTGAAGGCAGCACTGTCAGGGGCTCAGTGCTTTGAGGAGCATTCTGGCAGGGGACAGGGTGCCCCAACATTTTGCTTCCCTTTGTAGAGGGAGCTAGGTGGGTCCATTTGCTGCGTGGAGGGTTCCCCCGGAGCCCCACAAGGGTTTGGCAGCACAGATGGGCTCCCCTTGCTTTGGCTGGGCTTGGCAGGGCAGGGTCGGGCTTCAGAATAACTTGGGAGAGGCAGAAGCACAGGGGTATTTGCTGGCTAATTAATTACTGGTTACCTTCCCGAGCAGGGGGGTGTTGGGTCACATTATGCCTGCAGGACTTGCCTCCCAGGCAGGGTCCTGGGCAGGTGATCTTGGATTTAGAGGAGCAAAGGGAAGGGAGAGCTGGCACAGCTCCCTGAGTTCAACCCTAGCAGCCAGGGAAGGTGCTTTGGTGTCACAGTGTTGTGTTTGCATCTTGGTGACTCCTCTGTTGTTCATCTGCCTGGTTGCTCCCCATCCCCTTCTCCCACCTCCTGCCCTCATTCCTCCTCTTTCTCTGTCCACACGGACAATTACTGCCCCTTGCCCCATCTCCTTGGACAGGTCAGCATCTGACATGGGACACTCTTGCCTGCTTGCTGGCTGTTTGCAGGAGACTATTCCATTTTGGTTTCAGACTTCCTATAGGCAGAAGCATGGGCTATTTTAAATGAAAGGGCTGAATGTGGGAGTCTGTCTTAAGTCCCTGAAACCACCAGTTCTCTTGTGATTTTGAGTGAGCGGACCCTGATTTCCACACAGGCCGAAATAAGCTTCAGCCTGCCTTGAAGTCCTCATTTTTCCCATTCAGTATATTGTTGCCTGACTTGCACGGGAATCTCCATTCCCCATGACAGACGATTCAGTTGTGAAGGGGAAGCAAACAGCCCAGAGGGTGTGTATTTCTTCATGAACTTCTAAGTCTTCCCAGTTCAGCTTTTTCTGCCTTTTTCTCTAGCCCTGAAGGGTTTAAAGGAAGTCCTGACTTTGCTGCTCTCCCAGGGTTGCTGGCTCTGTGGGAGCCTCAGGCAGGGTGTTGAGCAGAGAGGTCTCTAGATACTACAAGGCAGTACCAGAAGGTGTAGGTTTGTGGACCTCTCCTTCCAGAGCCCCTGCTGCAGGCACTGGCGTGGCTGTGCTGCACACAGCGTGCTCCAGTGTCATAACGACGAGTGGCTAAGGACACTAGTCCTGAATGAGCACTCCAGCTCCTGGAAACATCTTGTGCTCCCTTTTCTGTTAGAGTTTTCTCAAGATTGTCATTACCTCCCTATCTTAGCATGCAAAGACTTCCCCTGGACGGCCTGTGGTCACAGAGCTGGCATCATTCGGAACAAAGATGGCACTGAGTTTTTAAACTGTAAATCCGTTTCCCAGGGCTTCCAGCTGCATTTTGTTGAATGCTTCCTTCTGATTTCACATCATCAGCTCTTCAAAGCAAGCCGTTTTGAGAGTGATGGAGCTGTGCCACTGGTGGTGTGTGGGTTAGAGAGCTGACAGGGGTTGGTGGCTGTCAAAAAGATGAAATGCTGCACCCCAGAGGTGGCGGCAGTCCAGGTTTTTCCTTTCTTAAGTTGGATATAGCATAAAGCAATTGCTTCACTTCGTACATAATCAGAGGAAAAATTATATGACTGTCCATAAGAATGAGAGGGGAGAAAACCCAGGATCTGTGAGTTAACTTTAACCATTTTATTTACTGCTAGTTGATCTGCTGGACATTTGGTGTAGAAATAAGTTGTCTGTGCTCCAAAGCCAAGTAAAACCTTACAACTATTTTGATGAGAGTTCCAGGCAGTGCGTACAGGAGTGCTTTGAGCATAACAAACCCAGGTCCTGTCAGAGCATCTACCTCAGCACTGAAATCCAGCCAGGGACTTTTGTTGGTGGTGCGATGGATTGAGGAGCAGAAGCTGCAATAAATCATGATTCTGCATCTAGTTATTAGGGAAACCCCAATACCCAGCTATCCTGGTAGGAAAGAGACCTCCAGAGACCCTGGAGGCTCACCGCTGTATTCTGCCTTCAATTTGTCTCTAAGCTGGGGCAGCTGGGGCCACAGGAATGATAGTTTTGGGGAGAAGCTGCAGCGTGCAGGACCCCAGAGGGACAGTGGGGTCAGAGCAGAGAGAATGTTCAGGCTGAGTGCTGGCGAATGGGCAGATTGTTAAGAAAGTGATGTTAATGTGCGAAAGAAGGTAGCTGAATCCATTAATGCCAGCGGAACTGGCAGATATAGATGCTGGATAGAAGGGACTTAAAAATGATCCCAGAGGAGAGCATTCCCATGGCCAGTGAGGCCCCACGATGGGACATGTGGGCAAAGGAGACAGAGGTGCATGTGCCCATGTGAAGGGGCAGGGCAAAGTCCTGGAGGGGGGCTTTGGCTCCCATAGCAGCCCCAGCACTTGGATCCATGGAACACCCCACCAACCTGGCTTTAGCAAAGGCAGGAGAGAGGCACAGAAGGAACCTGAATGCTCTTCTCCAGGCAACATTCAGCTCCAGGGAACTCAATGACAAAAAGCTCTTGTGCAATGGGCAGGTATGAGACCTAAAATGAAGCAGCCTGGACACTGGTGTCCTGTGTCATCTACAGCAGAAGAAAAGTTTCCTCTCTGATTTTCTGACCGCTATGGAATTGCTGCCCTGAAAACCAGATGAAACTTGTGGAAAGAAGAAACACAGATGGATCTCAACTCAGACCACCGAACGCTATTTTGTGATAGCTGATGCTGGCAGAGGAGCTCGTAAGCAGGTTTCCTTGCTCATTAATCACCCGTGGCCAGGGTGGAAAGAAAGGGCAGCCTGACAGGTATTGCCATCTACCCTCACGCTCTCCTGAGAAGTGCTGACAGCTTTTGAAAATGTCATCATGAATTTCCAGGGGAGGCCCTTTGAAAAAGGTCTTGTCCCAAGCGTCAGAAGTGAGGACACAGCATTGGAAACTGTGCTCATAACAAATGCTGTTGGTCTCCAATCTGACAGGGTGATGAGGAGGCTGTAAAAGTGATGCATCTGCTACCACTGGGAAAGATCAATGTACAAGTGCAGATTCTTTAAAATGCCACTACCATGTAGACTACACCACCAAAGACACCTTTAGAAATCATGGTTGAAAATTTGGTCCAAATCAGCAATAGTCTTGCTGTCTGACAGGCTTCACTCGTGCAGCAAGAGCTTCCCAGGACCCGGCAGACGGCAGGTTGTGTTCCAGTGATGCAGCGAAGCAGGACTCCAGCCCTCCAAACACCTTTGAGTTTGATGGGGTGATGGTGCGCAAGTATCTGCCAGATTCCCATCACAAGCCAGTGGTATGAGAAGGTGAGTTGGCTCCCAGAGGATCTGTTGGCCAGGAGAGCAGAACAGGATGGGAGCACAGGGTGCATGTAGCTCAGGTGGTCCCTTTGACCAGGGTACAGACACCCACACTGGCGCTCCTTCTCTTTCCTCTCTTTATAGAGGAACCAGGTTTTCCAGGTCCCATGTCCAGAGCTGCTTGGAAGATGTTCAAAAGAGGCTACTGCAAAGGTACCCATTTTTCTCCCTTGACTCTGAAGAACCTGGATGGCTGCAGGTATTTTGCTGTGGATGAGCTCCTATGCAGCCCCAGTGCTGCACTGCCTGCTGCTCAGAGTGTGAAGATGCTGCTACTGCCTCAGTAGCGCCCCTAAAACATGAGAGACCAGAGCAGGACAGCCCAAGGGTGAGTTGTGCTGTATTTATCACCTATGGAGAAAGGGCCTCGGATCCAAACACCAGCCACTTCCAAGCACGTATTTCACCTGCTGGAGAGGGACCACTAGAGGGAGCGTGATTCCTGAAAAAAGGATGCTGCAGCTCGGATGACTCTTCCTGGACGAGGAGGGGTGTCACTGGGTGGGGAGAAGCGTTTGTGGCCCCCAGGACAGGGGCAGAGGCTGGACACCGAGCTGCCAGAGAGGATGAGGTGGAAGGGCTGAGCAGGGATGCAAGAGGCCAATCATCTCGTATGGAGCAAGAAGGATGCTCACAGTGGGTTTGCCTTAGGAGTTACGCCGGGCTTGTCGCACAGAGGTAGAAGAGCTGCCCCTGAGCTTTGGCGTGGGAAAGAAACCAGGATGTAGCCACAGGTGCGTACAGCAGATATCCTTGGCCATTCAGCAAAAACACTGCCTTACATGCTGAAAGCATTTTTCAGCTAAATATCAGTTGTTCCAATAAAACATACCCTTCTGTCTACAAGCCCTTGTCTTACTTCTATCCATAGACCCCTTACAGCTGTGTGCACACACACTATGTACAACAGAGTTGTTGACAAACATTTGTTGGAAAAGTTGTTGTCCCTGAGCTGGGACATCCCCTGAGGGGTGCTTTGAGGCTTGTGACCTGGGTGCAGCTTCCTTGGAGAGCACTGAAGGTGTTTAGTGAGATGGAGGCAATAAATCCTCATGGTGCTGTGTTCAACCTGTTTCCCCTTCCAGGACAATGAGAGCTTTCTTCACAGGGTTTTACGACGTGTAGCAAGAAGCATTCTTCGTCTGGAAGTGCTTTGTGGTCTTCTGTGGTCTGGAGGGAGGTGTTGGGGGATTTGCTTGGATGCAAGCTGGGCAAGCGCTCACTGGCACTTCTGCCATTTCTATAACAACTTGCCAAACAGCAGAAGCAGTTATGGCTAAAAAGCAGATGAATCACTAGTTCTCTTCCAGCCTACGTTTCCTGTAGTCTCAGAAAGGACCAGAATGAGCTTACTTATCAGTCTTCTTGGAACACTCTCCCCTGATGTTGTCACTCACTCCCCTAGCATTGTCACTTGGATGCAGAGCACAGATCCATCTTCACAAACATTGTGGGTTCCTGAACAATAAAACATGGCAGAAGTAACAACAATTGAAACGCTGAAGATGTTTCAATGTCAGGAGACAACACACGAGCAGTATTAATGTGTTAGCTTTAAAGGAGACATTTCAGCCATACAGAAACCTCCCATTTGGAAGGGACACCTGCCAGAGGGCAGAGCTAAGTGTGTAAAAGTTCAGGGATTTATTCTCCCCAGCCTTCCAAGGGTAACTTTGCATCTTGGAAACTGAGACAGCCACTGAGTGAGGAGTGTCTGTCTAAGTGAGGCCCTGCAGAGGCATGGTATGTCACTTTCCCAGGACATATTTTGCAGCATTTTGCTGCCTAGGACTGCTGAAGTCGACAGAAAGACTCTCGCCAACCTTACCTCCAAGACAGCCTATCTGTTCAGGAGCTTTTCTATAAACCAGATTATTACCCAGGCAGTTGCACACTAGATAGCATGGCCTGGAACCAAAAGCTTGTAAGATGGGTCTTGCTCTTCTGCATCTAGCCAGCCCTCATAAAAGGCATTGAAAAGCTCTGAAGCTACCTTTTACTGACACATCTTGTACAGTCCCTCATATCTTTCCCAAAAGATGACAAACTGCAGCAGCAAACATGCTGCAGTCTTACCAACAGCCTCAGCAGCATCAATATCACCGCAAGATCTTATTCTGGGAAGTGTCCTCACATTCTCATTAAACCACAGACAGCAAAACACTTCTATTTTGGCCTCAGCTTGACAATAGTCCCTTTCTTCTAGGGAAAGTTTTGTTGCTACTACCAACCACCCCTGATTTCTACTCAAAGCATTACAGGAAGGCATAGCTTCTTGTAACTAAGTATAAAAAACACTCCAAGAAAAGCTGAGAGACTGTGAATGTGATCTAAGTGCATATTTCTGTACTGAGAACTGGAGTCATTGCACAACTCCCTTTCTGACATTTGAAACACGACTGCGTTAATATGCATGTGGCATCAGTGTTTACTCATACTTTCCTCCTTGGGGACATGTGTATTCTGTAAGTTTTTGCTGGAAGGTGATTGTCACCTACCAGAAATAGCTGTCTAAATTTTTAGCATCGTTGCAGTTTCAGCACAAAAGCCCATTTTTTAAAACAAGCTTGAGTCAAGCTGAGGGCAATTACTGCTCGCTTCTGAATTCTCAGGTTATTCTTGTTCTTAGTATGTTAATATAGTACTTTCCTAGCATGCTGCAAATGGAAATAACCCATACCAATTAGCTAAGAAACTCCTATATCAGCATGAGTAGGAATGTGTGTAGGACTCCAGGCAGTTTCCACTGCTCTCAGTGCTGCTCTGTCCCAGGAGTCTACCCTGGGAACAACATAGACGGCATAGGAAATGAGAAGATCCTAGGCAGGGAGTTGAGATACACCCATGTCACCCCCAGAAGTTAGGACCCCACTTCTGCACAGGTTAGTTTCCCCACTAATTTACTGCTATGAGCAATTTGCAAATTTGCTTTGTGGTGCAAGAATTGCCATGATTAAAAAGCTCATTTCCAGGCTGCAGGATGCTTGCCTCAAAGAGCTTTAAAGACTCTTTGATGGTGGGTGAAAACCTGTCATTTAAGGGGTTTATTTATGCAGGATTGTTTGATGAACAAAATGGATTCAGAGAGGGATACCCCCATGGTTCGTGTACCTATTTTTATGTCTTAAAGAGAGGTATAAGCTGTATGTAGACTGAATTAGCTGTCTGCACCGTTTCTCCAGGTGGGAAAGCTGTCATCTGACTATTTCTCTTTTTCTATATCCCCACTGGCAAGGTGACCAAAATGCTGGCTGTTGTGGTGGCCCTCTTTGCTCTTCTGTGGATGCCTTATCGCACACTGGTGGTGGTGAACTCCTTCATGGACCCTCCATATCTGAACATCTGGTTCCTTCTCTTCTGCCGCCTGTGCATCTACCTGAACAGTGCCATCAACCCCATCATCTACAACCTCATGTCACAGAAATTCAGGGCTGCCTTTAGGAAGCTATGCAAGTGTGAAGGGAAGAGTGCCGAGAACCCCACGCCGTATACTGCTCCAGTCTACTACAGCGTTATGAAGGATTATTCTCATGACAGCTCCGATCACATCACTGAACAAAAAGATCTGAACAGTCTCCCTGGACCTGCAAAGAAGAATAAGCCTGTCAAATGAATCCTGGGACGCTGAAACAACGCAGGCAGTGGAGCTATGTGGCTGTGTGCACTGTGTTGGGAAGGTGCCAACAGAAATTGCTTCGGTGTTACAGCATGCTTATTTTGATACCTCTCCAGGGCATTTAACAAAAGAGATCCTTAGAAGTAAATTAATTTGCTTTTCCTTAATGCTAATGTATTCTTGTTTGGTGAAGTGTTAGGCACAGGTTAATGTTTAGCATCTCTAAAGAATCTGTAGTTAAATATAGCAGTGCAACGCTATTCCGTGTCATGTGCAAGTGCAACTGTTTGTCGAGTTGGGCCAGAATATTGAAAGGAAATCCAGGAAGAGAAGGGCACTCAAGGGAAAAAAAACCCAACTCTTTCTGCCAGGCCAGTTTTCTTATTGGCTGAGATTCATCTACCCAGATTTCCATGCCTGGAATACAGACACCCCAGGTGAGCTGCTCCTCTGGACTCCCTTTAGAGTTAATGGGCACAATTAGGCACTTCCTGGAAGCGTCTCCTCTCATCTCAGCACAGTCCTCTGAGGAATATGCATACCTACTGAGGAGATGTGACTATCTCTGACCATTGACTATAAAGGGACTCTTTCAGGTGGAGACTACTGCGTTAGGAATGACTGAAGCTGGGTGTCATGGACCTCACCCCGTGCTTCTGGGAATATTGCAGTGCTGGTAGCACATAAATCCAAGATGCAGACCAGTTGGATTTGTTACAGAAAACCAAACAAACTAATCGTGAGTGTTGCCTACGGTAATAGTAATACTTCCAACATTGTAGTCTAAGCTGCTTTCAGATAATTTTACCTTTTCTGTCCCAGTTCCTCTAGCTGTTTCACCTGGATGCTGTACCCTTGTCCTGTAAGGTACTTCTGTGAAAGTCCATCAGGTCTTTTGAGGTAAGTGACACATTGCCTGTAAGACATTAACAATACTCAGTGCTGCTTTCATCTCATGAGGAAAGTGGATATTCATAACCTGAGGCATCCAAGAAACCCGCTCAAGGACACTTGCCCCAGACTTGCAAGAGACTATCTGGACTCAGAGTAAAATGTAGAAGATTACACACGAGCCAGACATTAAGGCTCTTGCCAAATGAAGCGTCAGCCACCAGGAACCCTGCAGTGACTGTTACAAATTCTTTGAACACCCAATTCAGCCTTTCAGTGTCACTCTTCAACACCATTTTTCACCAAACCACAGCGTTAGAATTTTGCATACATTTTGGGAAATACCTGTGTGATGATTTTAAGAGCACAAGATGTTAAGTAACCTTTCTGTATTTATGAGAAATCACTTTCCTGGGTGAGCAGTAACAAGAACTCACCTCCCATTGATGTCAGAGGCTGTCTAGAATTAATTTAATTTTGCTGCAGGGTAGCTTTGAGTGTATTATTATTATATTGTGAGTTATTATACTGTCTATTTTTTCCCCCCAAATAACTGAAGGATAAGGAAAGAGAACATAATTTTTGCAATTGTTTGAAATTGTGTCTGTTTGGAATTTAAAGATTTGTGCCAGTCCTTTTTTGGGTGTATATTGGGAATTCAGGAATAAATTTCCTCCTTATTGTTGTTAAGGTAGGTCAGCACAGAGATTTGGGATTTGCTTCTGAAGAAACTGTGGTTTTGCTATGATGTGAGAAAATTGTTCCACTTGGCAAAATAAACTAGGAAATGAAACAATTTGATTGTAACAATCTTTTCTCTAGTAAGATTCTTGTCACCTTAGAACAGATTTTTCCATAGCAGCTTAGGACAAGCCATTGATAAAGGCATCTGCAGACAAACCAGAGCAGTACGGACCAAGGTGCCTTGACATAACACACTGGTAAGTTGTAGGAGGAGGAAGGGCAGCCCTAAGGTGGCTGCTGGTTCCTTGGACATGGCAAAATGCAGGGCTGAGGTTTGGATGGTTCAGCTTTGATGGGACTAGGGTTGCAGCTAATAGAAACAACTTATTGCATAGCCCAGAGCCAAGCTGAGCTCTTGTGCTAATGAGTCCTTCCAATGTGTCAGAGTTATCTCCTCAAAACATAACATAACAGCTTCTTCCCTTTAAGCCACTCCTGTCTAGCCAGCACAGGAATTAATTTTTTTCATCTTCACAGCTGACTGTGGCTCGTAGCTCCCTGGGACATGGGCCCCTGGGCTTGCAGCACCTTTGGGTGCACGTACACCATAGCCAGCCCCAACAGCCAGAGACATACAGCAAGCAGCACCCCATCCTCTCTTCTCCCCAGCCCTGCTCTCCAGCCAACTAATCTGTACAGCTATATGGGGACCGGGGTGGCAAGGAAGGGAGAGGGGAGCAAATTAACCATTCTTAGCAGTGCAGTAAATTGGTAACACCTTCTAAGCATGTGAGGCTTGGAGAGGAGGAAGAATTAGGACTGGAACTCTGTAACCCCATGCTGTTTGCTTTGGTACAATACCCAGATCACAGCAGCAAAGCAGAGCCCGGCTGCCCTTGGTGCTGCAGGGCTCAAGGGGCAAGGAGGACGGTGCCTCCTGGGTCATCGAGCACAGGCAGCATCTCCTCAGGGACAGGCTGTCCCACATCTCTAGCCCTTCACCTTGTGGCTCTGGGTTTAGAGAGTGGCGGAAAAAAACAGTTTCACCCTGAGCCACTTGGGAAGAGGATTTACTATCCAAGTTTGGGAACTCACCTGCATCCTGACATAAGGTATTTTTCCAGCGTGGAATGTGCCGTTTGACAGATGGCCTCCATCTCTGCCAGTCCAAGTAACAGATCAACTCTGAAGCATCTCCAGCAGGATCTTTTCTGTCCCCCTATCCTATTTCCCATCTTTACTGTTCCCCTTTATGCTTTTTTACCCCAGGCAGAAACAGAGACATCCTAAAAGCACTATTCTCTTCATTAGATTTCTGCCCCAGACCAACAGTTAATTGGTGGTTCTGAAGTATTTGTCCAAAATACTTGGGATTCAATTAAAACCCAGTTCTCTTCTCCCCTTTCTGCCCTTATCTGCCAAGTACTGCACGAGTCTATTATTTTTTGAAAGTAACTGGCAGATAAATCTCTTGGGTACCATGAGATCTCCAGCAAATGCACCAGAGCATTAAACTCTGTAGATGAGGAATGAGTTTCTGCTCCTTCTCCCTGCATGTATTCTGACATGGTAGGAGGAGTCGAGAGAGCTTTAGGTGGAAGTGGAGGCGGAAGGTCAGCACTCAGCTTGCTAAGGAGATGCTGGTTGAGAGGACAGTTAGCTGCATGGTGCTAGGAAATAAATCACCAGCAGAAAGGAATTAAAAGAAGTAACTCATCACTGTAGCTTCCTCTGGATATCCTGAATCTGAATAAAATCTCCTCATAACAATTCAAAGAGCTCCCTTCAAGCTTGAGACTGGATTACCTTATACCCTGAAACACCCCAGATCACTCATGAAGTCTGAAGCTGTATTTTACCTTCAGCATTTATTTAGTCTCAACAGCATAAACATAAGCTGGAGGTTTATAAATATGCCACCAAAGAGAGGATCTATTACTCCCAAATAATTTACCACATTGAAGCTGCTCCTCAATTTGATCTAACCTGTTAATTTCTTAATTAAATTTCATTATTTCTAAACTCTACATTTTGAGTGCTTTTTCATCTGGTAAAATGCTATCTGTTTTCTTCAATTACAAGCAAACAAGTCCCCTGGACGGAGAGAAGGGACCTTGCACTGTGCAGAGCCCCAGGAAAGGGGATGAAACTGTGAGCAGAGCAGAGAAGGAGATGGAGGAGACATGGCCTTGGGGAAGGGCTAATGGAAACACCATGTCCAGCATATTTACCTGAATGTGGCTGGTCCTAACGCAGCGTTGGTGATAGAGGCAACAGGGTAATTGCCCCTGTGGAGTGCATGGAGGCGTCCTCATCAATGACTGTTTACTCCTGCAAAACACACAAGTTTAAATAACTTTAACCCCCAGTCAGTTTATCTTCTTACCTTGTCTGTAGATTCGGGTGGTGTAAAAAGTGCTTTGCGGGGGGAAGCAGGCATTGACGCCAGCCGGGGCTGGAAGAAAGCGTGGCTGTGCTGATGGCTGTCTAGGAGAGCGTGTCCTCTGCAATCCTGGCCATGCTGGGAGCCAGCCTATCCCCAGAGCCACATTAGAGAGCACTCCAAAAAACACCAGCAGTTCCCTAAAAAATGGATGAAAAGACCACAAGGGCATCCAGCACCTCCCTACAATCAGACCAGGTTAGTAGAGCTTGCGTTCTGCTCTGTGGTACAACCTGAGAGCACATCACTAAAATTAAAATAGTGCTTTTTAAATTAGTAATACTCAGGCCACCAGAAAGGCTGCTGAGCAACTGCTTAAATTTTTCAGGAACACAATAGAGAGTGGACCACCCATTAGGGGATGAGTTGGATACGGCCCCTTTTCAATCTGGTGTGGCCCCCTAGCTGATTCTTTGAACTAATTAGGACTAATTAAAACCAAGCAGGCTGCAATTAAGGAGCTGCTAATAAAGCCTGGGGGGATAGTCCTACAGCAGTATTAATGCAATCATTCAGGAGTTATTTGTTTATTTTGCAATCTGTGTTTCTTCAGGCCTCCAGAGGGTTCTTTGGCCAGAGCTGCCCCCAGGACCTGCCTCCTCTCTTTGCTTGCTCAGAGGTTGCTCCTCAGCACTCTTCAAACTAAGGCATCCATTTGGGGGAGCATGCTGTGAGGCACAGCAGATCAAAGCTTACCACAGAATGACTAGATTATTAAAACATACCCGGTTTAGCAGTTAACCAGCCCTGTACATCTCTGCCCTCCTGGGGTTTAGGTGCAGACTCTGATGGGAGCACATTGGTGGCATCGCCCATGCCCCAAATCAGGGGAGCTTTCCCCACTATTGCCTGAGGAAGGGAACGTGACTGCAATGCCACAGGTGCCCTGTACTATAAATGATAGGCAGAAAAATTAAGGACAATCTGTGTTTTATAATTGCTGAATTTTCTTTAACAACCACCTTGTCATTACTGATCTGAGTGTGCTGTTTCTATAGAGACAGGGGATGCTGCAAGTGCACCAGTGGCCACTCACTGCTCCTCCAAGAGGGAATATCTGAAGCCACGAGCTGGGGATCCTTTAAAAACTTTCCCCTCTCAAGGAGAAGGTCCTAGTGTTAATATAATTTTGAGATGGTCAGTGAGGGCCCACCGTGCTCGTGTGCTGGCTGCTCTTGTGTGTCCTTGCAGTTACAGCATGGGTGGCTGGTCAGGAGAAATAAGAGAAAAGCAACTTTTTCCATTCGTGCAGTGCCAGTATTTCTGGCAGAAGAGGACAGGAGCAGGTGGCCGCCATGGGGCCCCTTAGTGCTGGTCCAGAGCTGGGTACGGTGCACCCTTAGCTTGGCCAGGTGGAAGGGGAAAGCCCATGCTTTCAGAGCCAGAGCTGTGAGGGTAAGCCGTGGCCAGGCATGGGAACATGTTTTGCTAGAACAGTGGCTATTCCCTAATGCTCCTGAGGTCTTGCATCCAGGAAAGGTCTCAGGGTGAAGGCGGTGGCATGGAGCCAGCCCAGTTCCCAGCTCCCAGGCCAGAAAGGATCACGGTAACCCCTCTGCCCATCCTAGCACCTACTCGCTGCTGGGGCCACCTTGGCTCTCACTCTGGCCTTTCCTCTCGCATGAAGAAGAAGACTAAGAGAAGAGTTTGCTTCTGAGAGCCCAGATGCCCTGCAAGGACGGTGGAGGGCAGCTCAGCAATCCCCAGGACGCCTGGGCAGGTCACGCTCAAAGGACACTGGGGCTCAGATTGCACCTTCCCTCCCACTGGTGGAGCAAAGGCTACTGCCATTCAGTCACAGGATTAGGTCAGGGCCTTTATCCTGCATCTCACATATCGGACACCTCCCTGCCTGCACCCAGGGATGCTTGACTGAGAGCAATGTGGGGAATGTCACCTCTGAAACCAGCAGCTCCCAAGGCAGAGACCCAGAACTGCCCCCCACCCCCGGGGAAAGGGCTGGCTTTACGTTTTATCTTTACTAATATTTCTGAAGCAATACGTCACTGCTTTAGCAGCACACCCACCTCCCTCCCTGTTACTCTGCCACACACAGGCCAAAGATCTGCTCCATTCATCAGCCTAAGATTTATGAGGTGCAAAAGGCTCCAGTTACACCACTGCCCCCAGCCTCCTCCTAGAAACTGGATGAATGAGACACTGCTGGTTTTTCCCAGAACCAAAATAAACCCAGAGGACAGTAAAGCCATCGTTTCACTGAACTCAGCTCCTTAAGACTCTGTCAGAATATGAACTCTTCCATCATGAGACCCTTTGTGTCCCACAGAAGCTGGCAGAGCCCCCTCTGCTCAGGGAGGATGGTGTCCCACCAGCCCCTTTGCACAGCCTGGCTTTGCTCTTGTGAGACACTCCAGAAATAGAAAAGAGATTGAAGGTTTTGGCTACTCTAGATTCCTTGCCACCCCGAGCCCTGCTGCCCCTGGCTGGTGCTGGGCTCTGCTCTCCCATCCTCCCTCATAAATCACTCTTCCGCTGGCTGCCATTTCCCTGTCCCTTGTGCCTGGCTTTCCATTCACTTTGGCCCTTTGATGAGGCCGAGTGCGAAGGCAGCCACCGGTGGAGGAGAATCGCTTCTCTCCAAACCCAGGAGGATCGTGGCTCTGGAGGAGTAGGCAGCAACGCACAGCTTGGAAGAAAGTTGGCAGCATCCCTGGGGTCAGTGAAGGGGCCTGTCAGCATCACCATCTGCATCACCCGGGCAGGCTTCGGGCCAGCGAGCTGCCTTTCCTCCTGCCCCGTGCAACCTCTGGTAGAGGTCAGCACAACGGTAGCACACAGAGCTTGCTGTCCTCGAACATCTGGCACCAAACTTTCAAGAAGGAGTGAATGAAAAGAGTTCTCTTTGCAAAGAACTCCCCTATCAACAACAACAAAAAAAGCTGATTTTTAAATATGATATTAAGGAAAAGCTAAAAACCTTTCAGATGTCACCAAGCAAATTCTGCACCGTGTGCTGATGAGTTATCCTGTGAGATTAGAATGAGCGGGTCAGTCCCAAAAGAAACTTGGAGGTTGCCCCATAAATAGCCACAAATAGATACAGTGAGCAGATAACTGTTTATTATTGCACATAATCCAGCAGAACAACCGACAGAAAACTCTGGACAGTAGTAGTACACAGATTGTAGTAAACAGCTTGCAAAATCTGTGATGAAGGTATTTTTGTGTGAAGAGTGAAATGTATCTGCATCTTTGTAAGACAGGAAAAGTATAACACAATATCCTAGTCAGTTTTGAAAGCATGCAGTTTGAGGTAAATCTGTTATTTTGCATCTAAGAAAATGAAATCCCTAAGGGGCTATATATATATGTAAATATATCCATATCTCAGGGCAATATGGGTATATTTATACGTCACATAAAAGCAAATCTACCTACTTTTCTCAGAAGGTTGCTAGGAGGAAAGCACATTACTGAGTGCATATCACATGCATAAAAAATTGGAGCGGGGGGGGGCAGGAATTACCTTAGCACTGTGGAAAAAGATCCATTTTTGTGCTTAGTGATAAATAAAAGCCCCTCAGGTCTCTCAATGGAAATTGTCCTGGTGGATAATAAAAGCAGTTGGCATATTGAAACTGCAGAGCTGGCAAGTGAATGCCAGAAAACGGAAAGCATCAAAGGCAGCAGAACCTGGGGTTTGCAATACATTTATACTTAAAAAAAAAAAAAAAAAAGAAAAGAAGCAAATTGCTACTAAACTATGCTCTGTGGAAGCGTAGATGATGCTGCACAGCTTTCTCAGGACTGGTACAGCCACATGGCTTTTAGAAAGGGATCACATTCACTTCTCCCACAGTTAACACCACAAATTTGCTACTGTGGCAACGTTCCTGAGCTGAATAAGGTTAAAAAATAAACTTGGTTCACAATGAGAAGTACTGAGTTACTCTCACTCTCTTATGCCATAATTAGAGCAGATAAATTAGCAAGTTTTGCCCTGTGTCTCCAGTCAGCGTAAACCTCTGTCTGTCTGCCACCCTGGCTCTGAAATCCTTTCAGATTGACCTTCGGAGCAGACTGGGCATCTATTTTTTTTTTTTTTCCCTTAACCACCATTTCCCCATTCTTTCCCGTCCCTCAGGTTTTCCCACCCAGTCCTGTGCTGTGGGACTTCAGGATACATTGACGTGCACAACCAACTATAAATAACATTTCTGTTTATCTTAAAAAGGGATAGAAAAAACATATTGCTCTTAAAAGGAGGAAGAAACATGTCCAAGCACTCAGCCTCACACTAAACTGTAACTTCATCTGTGCCGACTTTCTAAGCTCACGCTGCTAAGGATCAGGGCAGATAATGGTGGAAACATCTCCTTCCATAGGTCACTCTTTGTCACAGCTTCAGGAAGAACGGGTGCAAACCACCCAGGCCTCTAAGCCTCACACATCAGAGCAACAGCTAGAATTGCCTCTCTGTACTCTACCACTGCTGAAAGTCTGGCTGCTGTGTATTTTTGAGCCTAACATCCAAATACACTGGAGTCACTCAAGTGTCTGCACCTTTTTTCTTCCGGGAATAATGTAACTTCTCCCATGACAGCCACCTTGAATCCTCTGGCTGGAAAGTCTGTTTGCTTTGTGGCAACGAAAGAACACGGGAGCCCCCCTGCAGCCCAGCGCAACAAGGGGAGGAACCTGTGGGTTTTATGGAGGTATTTTTCAGCAAGTACTTCCTTTTTGTTGTAACTCATACCATTTTCACGGAAAAAAGGAGTAAAGGGACAAATTCAGCACACCCATTGCCTTTCCCATTAGAGTGAGGTCACCCGCTGCAGAACACTTCTGTGCAGAGCATTGTTGGTGGCAGGAGAGCATTCAGACGTTACCCGGTCCCTAAATGGGCACCATCTCCACTCACAGAATCCCCCGCATGCACAAACAGCCTCAGATCAGTCAGTGCCTCACATCCCACCCCACAGCCCCTGTTTGTGGTGCATTAGCAGGCATGAGCAGGACTCTGGTTACACTTCAAAGACCCAATTTCAACTTGCTCCTCCTCTCAGTGTTCCACACGTGGAAAATAACTCCAGGAGACAGGAAAAGGAAAGACATTTTTTTCGGCCCTTTGGATGACTTCCAAGCATGGAGGGTGGCATTGTCCACCTCTAGCCGTGGTGTGGCTCTCATGAGTCATTTTGGTTGCTGTGTATTGCTTCATCTCCACGCCATGGGTGATATTCTTTGGGAAATCTCTGACACTGAGTCAACCAAAGGAGTTACAAAACACATCAGTCTGCACGCATGAGACCTTCTCACTCGTTTTCCTACAGCTACAGATAAATCCCTCATCCCTGGCATGACAGGACAGTTGATGGCTTAGGTGAGAACAGTTTAAGGCAACTGCTATTTGATACAAAGAAGAGAAGGAGGCTGAATTGCAGAAACCCTGGCTTTTCCTTGGTCGATTGCAGAGGCCAGCCACAGCCTGGGAGCAGGGAGACTGATCTTCAGGCACTTGTCGTTAAGGTTGACGTTTGCAGTGCAAACCTGGGGTCTCAAGTTCTCCTCCTAGGTGTTTCCAGGTGGCTGAGATTTAAGCCCCGCCAAGGTCTGTGGTCTCCATCAGCAGCAACGCCTGTCCCAGACACAGATGAACAACAGAGTCAAGGGGGAGCAAAACACATGACATGTAATCACAGCTGTCTGCAAGGCTTTCAACTGTGCAGAATGCCTGGGGACTAGTAAGACCACAGAAAGCAGCATCTAGTGGAGCATGTTTATCCCTCAGGAGGCCCTGGGAAGGCAACCTCACATCCTCATGGGGGCTTAAGATGTGCCTCTTGTGTTATGTTCGAGTGTTATATTCGCGTGAGGCTCAAGAGTCAGTGTCAGCCTTGTGGGTCGTTTTTTTTTCACTATTTCAGGCTAAGGCAACAGAAATCTTGTGCAAATCCATGATGCGTTTCTGCGTGCAGGAACCTCACAGGCACATGAAACCTCACAAGATTTTATTGCCACCAAATCCAAATACAGATCTTCACCCCAATTCAAGTAGAAGACCTAAGTGAGCTTCAGTCTAACCTTAGTCAGACACACATCTCAGCTCATATTTGCATTTAATAATACAGCTACATAACAACAGCTCCATAACTTGTGCTGGTGCAATTAGAGCTGCAAATTTCACAGTTCCACATTCTCTGTATCTGCCTCTTGCTGGGCTAAATGCCATGAAATATTGCAATGCACAAGTCACCTGGCTGTGGCAGCCACAGAACAGCAAACAGAAAGTGTTTCTTGCACAAAACAAATTTCCAGTTTAACATCACACATTCTTGCACTGAAGGTCTCACTCCATGAGTCATATCCGTTCAACTGAGAAGGCAAAACTATATAGTGGGATTGTATCTAATAAACACAGTTCAATTTTTTACTTTTGAGGAAATTATTTTATTAAAAGACTCGAGAACTTTCTGCTGAAATTACTCCATAAACACTGCTGGAATAGACAAAGAGTAACTGAGAATCTCAATGCTCAATGCAAGACAATTGCTTCTACTTAATAAATGCCCATGCATTTCCATCACCAGGGCACCTATCAGTGAAGGAGTTGCATTGGAAACAAAGCCAGTCAACCCTTATCTGCCCACAGAGAAGTCTACAAACTGAGGATAAAATCTCATTGCTCATCTTACCTTGTCCGAAGGGCACATCATGTCAAAAAATGTACAAACAGGATGGCCAGACCAATGTTCAATAAGATGACCATGCAGATCACAATTGTGTTAGGTCCCTGAAGGAAAAACCCAAAACAGAGTATTACATACCACAACTGCAGGTGAGGAGATAGATGCAGCTTGATTCTATTATTCAAAATTACCAAATTCATCCCTTCCCAATGCACACAAATCTGACACTTAACAACCAGCCTGAATTTCCAACTAGTTGACTATCTATTAATCTCTATTCCTATTTCTCCCCTGCAAACTCCTGCTAAGGAGGCTAAATCAGGTTTCTTCTGAGGCTAAAGGAGATTAAAGGAGACCCTGACCACAGGTACTCAAACTCAAACCTGTGTCAAGCTGTGTCTCTCAACTCTTTTCTCCACCCACAGTACCCCCATTTGTAAAGTTGTCATTTTTAAGATGAACAAATGTATCTGTATGAGACTGCTCTAATTTCAGACCAAAATGTTTCCAAGCTGTGCTTTTCTGGAGTTGTCTCGGAACCATTCATGTCCAAAGGGCTGCAAGATGAGAAGCAACGGGCTAATAAAATGTCTGCTTTTACAGTTGTGTTTGCTAACAGCAAAATCAAATCGTATTTTAAACCTGGGAAATCAGCTAGTGATTTGATGCCAAAGTTCAGCTCATGAGGTGCCTCTACTGCAAAAGAGTAAAAGTAGCAGGTAAAAAAGAAACCTTTCTGTTCTCTGTCCTACATTTTCCCCCCAACTTTCTAGATCCACGTTGGCTGGTAAAAGGGTGGGGGAAAAGGGGGAGGAGAGTACAAAAAATAATCAGGAAAAAGCCTTCTTTCCTCAAGTTTTGAAATAGGGATGTGTCTGAAAGCATATCTACCCCAGTGCAGAGAGGAGGTTAAAACAGCAGGGTTACGAATGCCGGCTGGGGTTGGATGGGCTGGGAAAGTGGCAGAAGAGGGTAGAGCAAGACCCTCCTCCAGCAAGCTTTGCTGTCCATGGGCTCTGCATCCCTCTGGACCCTTTCTGACTTCTTGGAGAAGAATAAGCTGAAAAAGAAAAAGCAAAGCTGGTTCCCAGGGATGCCTCCCGGGCTGCCCTTCATCACCTCTTCACATTCCTCTGCCTCCTGTGCTGCTGCCACCGCTGCCACCGGGGCTTGGCTCCGCTTGGCCCCTGCCTTGGGCTCCGTCCGCCCAGGCACTCTGGCCTCAGTCTTCCTGTTGGCAGTGGGCTCAGCCCGACCCACAGCCCTGCGCTCAGGGCTGGGGCGCTGCTTCGCCTCCTTGGGCTGGGGCACCTCTGCCTTCGCCTCCACCTTGGCCACCGGCTTCTCCTCCCGCTCCTGGGCTGGGGCAGGGGTGCTGCCCTGGGGCTCCGGGGAGGGCGGCTCGGGCTTGGGAAGCAGCTCCTCCTCATAGTCCGCTGGAGGGAGGACCGGGGAGGTCCGGACGGCATAGCTGTGGTAGCCCTTGACGAGCTCGACATCGGGCTCATGCGCCATCCTCTGCAGTGGCCCAATCTCCATCTGCTCGGCGGGACGACCCCAGCCCCGGGAGGCTGGACGGCTCTCACCCTCGGTGGGTGTGGGGCTCCCACCGCCCGCTCGGCTGCCCGCCTCAGACCAGCTGCTTGGACAGAGGGTGCCGTCCTGGCGAGGGGCAGCCTTGGCACGCTTGGCCTCGGGTGGGGTGGCAGCAGGGCTGGGTGCCGGGCTGGTACGTTGGCGTGCCTCGTCCTGCTCATGGAGCTGAGGGCTCTCGGGAGGTGTAGGGGCTGGCGGGGCACCCTCAGGACGTGGCGCCTCTTCTTCCATGTTGACGGCATGCTCCGCATTCTCCATGATCTCCTGTAGCAGCTTCCGCTTCTGGTACTCGGGGCCTGCGGAGAGAGAGGTTGATGTGAGGAGCTGCCATTGCACCTTTGACAGCCACATCCCCAGCCCACATGGATTTGGGGACAACCGCAAGAGGGTTGGAGATGCAGCCACTGGGACTGGGAGAGGAGCTGCTCCCAAACCACAGCATGTTTCCACAAGGAATTTCCTCCAAGAAATCTGGAGGTTCTGAGTCCCACCATGTGCTGTCCAGCTGGGAAGACCCAAAGGAGCAGGCAGGGAGTTCCAGATGAGGGTAAATAAACAGTAAGAATCCACAGCCCAGCTTTTTGTGGTCACACAGATGGGTTACTTTGGCGCTAAAGAGGATCCAACTCCCATCCAAGTTTTTTTTGTTTTTTAATGGCTGGGAAACTCAGTGATGTGGCTTCTTTGGTGTCTAATAGCATAGCAACTTCACAAGTCATAAAGGGGGCACCCTGTCTCCTTGATAATGGCAGGTATCCCCATACGACCTACCTGTCATCCTTCCTGAAGGGAAAACCACAGTTCTCATGCACAGAGCAGAGCTGGCAGTTTTACAGCCCTCTTCTCTGCACTGAACCCCACAACAGCAGCAAAACCACCCAACACCATCACACAAGGGGACTCAGGGCTTCGTTGGCTTTTGGTCTGGCCTCATCTCCCACGCTGACTTGTCAGCTCTTAGCAGCATTGCCCTCACTTTAATTACTCACCTATCATGAAATCTTTACTTCTTGTTAACTGTAGGTCATGTCTGCAAAGCAAATCACAGCCCAGCCAGAGTGTGGGGAAGTCAGCTAGAGCCTAACACCGAAGATACACATTGTGCTGGGCAGCTGGCTGAGCAAAATCCATTACTGAACCACTGGGAATATTGTTTGGAATAACAACCCTGCACAGTGTTCTGCACACTGGGCCCTGTGCTGGGACAGGAGTCCCCACAGAGCACTGCGAATCTCATAGGAAGTGAGAACAAGAGCATGCTCCTTATAGGCAGTGCAAGGTGGCAAAGCAGCTTGTTTGAAAGCAAAGCATCTGATTTTGAAAATGTCTTTGGGCTGATTCCAAGTGATGCTGAGGAATGCAGAGGCACAGCGCTGGCTCTGTGCAAGTCCCTGAAGCCACATTGTCCCTAGCTGCCTCATGGTTCCTGCCCTCATCTCCTTCATTCCAAGGACTAACGCAGACTTAAGCCTGGTTGGGAAATCAGGATTGGTGCTCCTTTCCCCCTAATAAATCAGTGGTGTAATTTGCACCCTGCTACATCCTGCCCACACAGGCAATGTCTCTGCTCAGAGGGGACAGTGGGGAGAGAGGACACTGATTTTAGCTGCTCTGCCCTGTCTGCACGCCCCTGTCAATCAGCAGGCGATCCATTCAGGGCCATTTATTTCTGGCTGCGAGTGGATTATTTGGAAGCCATTTCAACAGTTGCTCTGACTCCTCAAAATAGGCTTCCTGCAGCTCCAGGCTCCTTGCTCTCTCCTGCTCTTTTCTTCTCCTTCTGAACAATTCAGGAAAACCCAATTGTCTGGAGGGCCCTGCACAGTCCCCATCCTTCTCACCTCCCCACCCCACCTTTATCTCGCAGCATGAGATTTCACCAGAGGCTTTGGCTTACATTGCTCTCCTCTAAGCTATTAAAGTTGATATCCTAAATGAAACCCACAGCTAAATACTTGCTACAGAAGTGAGGCTTGCTAAGCAGGATTGCCTCAGGCCAAACGCAGGGATAGCGTGGGGAAACACAGCTGCCAAACACTGCCAGGGTCTCCTGGCTGTGTGACCAGCAGCTCCAATTCGTATCGAAATCCAAGGGTGGACTTCAGTCTGTTTGTTCCTGGACAGTACAGCCATGAAAGAAGAGACATTTTGCCCTACTGTGCACTTAAGGAATTTAGAGATTTAAAAGAATCATAGAAGATAAATGTGCATCAGCAGCTTACAAGGCCATTGAGAGAGGCTAGGACCCAAGCAAAGCCCTATGTAAAAACAGTGAGAGGATTCATCATCTGAGGAGGCAGGAGTAGAGGCCAGGCTGCTTCAGGCATTTTGTAGAGACAGGTTCAATTGTCTCATTCAATTGCCATGAGTGGAAAAAAATAATCTAGCAAGATGTCAAAAAGCTCCCATCAGGAATTCCAGATTCCTTTGCCTCTGAGCTATAAATATTGCTGTGGGCAAAGGGTGAATGTGGAGCAGTGAGTGGCAGCTGGGGGGCTTATGTCAGGATCAAGCAACGTTCAGCTATTGTTAAATGAAGTGCCACACGCTGGCTTATGCCCATGCCCAGGCCCTGTGGTGTTTCCCTACTCAAAGCCAGCTCCAACGGGCATCACTGGGCTGTGGGGAGGAACGGGCAGCCGTCCAGCACGGTATCTCCCCAGCTGGTAGGTGCAGGGCAAGGTGAGAGTACAGGGAATTTGGGCAATCTGTCAGCATGACTCTCCCTGGCCATGCACTGGTTATGAGCCATTTCCCATTCCCACTACATACCCTGTGCTGGGGTGTAGTACCAGAGACTTGGAGGCACCAAAATCAGAGCAGCAGCAGGTTTTGCTGAGTGGGAGCCAACATTTAGTTCCTATCCCCAGTTCTGCTGCTGTGATAGTCCCTTGTGATTCTTGTTCCAGGTAACAAAGTTGGATAATAAGAAAATCAGGACAGAAATGTAGGCACTTGAATCCTCACTTTCTGCTCTCCTATTACCTTCCCTTTCCGGAAAGGAAAGCTTTCCAGGAAGAACATATCTCTAGCTAGCTCATTCTAGGGAAAGGTAATGGTATTCACAATGCTGCTTCTAATATTACACTTCCTATCTACTAGCCTTAGTTCTTAGTCTGACAAAAGGAACGTCTCAAGTCTTTTCCCAGCTGAATAATCAGCAATGCTGCTAATAAATAAATGGCAAATCGGGGAAGTGATATTTTGCGTTAGTAACTTTCTTATAGGATATTACAGACCCTAATTAGCTGAGTCAGATCGTGCCCTGGTGCAGTGTGGGACCGGGCAGAGTATGTACTGTAAGTCAATGGGCAAAGCTGATCCAAGAAAAAGCCATGAGGATTATATCTACAGGAGAACTGTGAACAAACAGAGTTTGTTGCCTGCCCTGCCTGGTGCTAGAAAGGCTTCAGCACATGGAGAAACAAGAGGGTAAGTCGAGGCACTGTGGATTTTTCCTCCATGCTATGGCAACATATTCCAATGGGTAAAACACTGGTGTAAAGAGAACGGTAAATCATCTAGTGCTGGGAGCTGGCAGAACTTGGTGAAAGAGGATTCAGGATAGACAGGAGGACAACTCGTGGAGTCATAAAGCAGGTGAAGTATTTGAACAGATTCCCCAAGGAAACTGCAAAATTCTTTTTAGAGAAGCCTCTGATCTTACCTGGTTGGTAGAAATCTGGAGAGAGTTCCCTGGCCATCATCCTGGCTATGCCCGATTCGTTGTTAGCTGCCTGAGCTGCCTGCTCAGACCCTTCAGCCTTGGCTTTGGCATGAGCCGTCCTGCACAGAGAAGTAGGGACAACAGTGAGCACCAACGGAGCCGAGATCAGCCCGCCTCAAGCAGTAGACCCTGTCCAGCAACAAAATCAAATCAGTCTGTCTGGCAAACGCTGCACGCAAAGCCTGCCTCCTCAACCCAAAACATCTGCACTTGAGGAGAAAAGACCAGATTATCAACAACTAAGGGGCACAGATGCTTAAAGTTAAGGTGTGAAGGTTGAACATCGCCACACAAGGAAATAGGACAGGTGTATTTGCAAACACAAACCTGCTCATGTGTTGCAGCAAGGCAGCAGATGTTGCAAAACGTGCTTGCTGCTTTGCTGGAAAGCACTGAAAATGTAGCTCAGGGGAATGCCTAAAGCATTGTCACTGGCACCTTTGGAGCCCAAAGGGACAACAAGCAACAGCTGAACACCGCTGCGCTGTCACCAGCTCTGAGCCACTGTACCTCACCAGAAGCAGTGTGACCCTGCCCACCATGCTGGACACATTTTACCCCAAATATTCCTCCTGTAGCCCTCCACCAAACAGCACAGCTTGTCCAAGGCTCTCCTTTACTCAGGACAGCCCAGAGGGATGCTCTCACTTTTGCTAGGAAAGGCAAAACCATTGCCTCCTTGCAGCTTGGCTCCCTGAGTCCTCTCCACTCCTTCCCAGCACATCCCCTCCTTGCTCTGGAGGGCTATAGGGCTATCAGAGTTATTTTGCTGGCCGGCTGTCATATTCCTCACATGCCTCACACTCGGCACCCTGTGATCTTTACGCTAAAAGCAGGGCTGGCTTTATAGTCCATCTGCTCACGGTCTAGGAAGGAGCTGACTTCAAACAGCAAAATCGTACCTTAAACGTTGGAAGGGTGAGGCACCATATATTCAGCTGGTTTGTTCCACCTGGTGCATACAGAGAGCTGCTTTCCCCATGCTCTCACTATCATGTTTGCCAAGGCTCTCTGTGTCTCCCTTGCTGCACACAATGGTGAATAATGGTGAATTGGCTGCACGTGCAAACCCACATTTCTATGTGTTGACAGTTAAATAAGCAGTTAGCAGCCCTCAAACACCAATTCACTCCAATTACAACCTTTAATGTGATCTTAACAGTATCTGATGAGTCCTTTTCAGACTTGGTATCTCATCATGCTCTAGGACAAAAAATGAGGAAAGACGCCATTCTCATCCTTGCAGTGAAAATGCTCCAGAGGAATTTTTGGAGAGTCATTCATGAAATCAGGACTAATTCTTTCCCATTAAACTGAGATGCAGCATGCAGACAGGACCAGCTTTAGCCTGAATACTCAACAGGTGCAATGAAATGTCGACAGAAATGGTTTTTTTCAGATCCTTAGAAGGTAAACTATATATATGTATATATATATACACACACAGACACATACAGACCCCCCTTCCCATTATAAGTAGTTGTGGGGAAAGAATTAAACCTAGGGCATTCCTCCCAACTGATACAGGCAAGAGTGTGACTTGACAGGGAGTCGAAAAAGCTGTTCAGGGCCCTGTGATAGAGAAGAGGGCGCAGAGCTGCTGTGGCTCAGCCTGACTCTCCCTGGGATGACATCCCTGTCCGCCGGAGCCACGATTCACCTCCCCGCCCACACTAATGCGTTATCTTCCCGCTTTCTCCACAGGCTGAGCTGCCTGAGATTGCGGTCATTTTTGGTCTTTCTATCCAAAAATTTTACAGCTCCCGAAAAACCCAGAGACAAAACAAGATGAGGCAGAAAACAGCAATTTTAAGCCACTGCTCGCAAGCAGGAGGTCTAAGGCAGCTCTGAACAGAGAAAGCACCTCCTTTTTTGGTAGCATATAATCAGCATGATTAATTCCACTATAATCGGGCAGAGGCCAAAGGGGATGTTTCTGTGCTTTCCCTGCCTGGGAGATCAGAGCAGGCTGGGTGTGCTGCACATGGGGCGCACAGCCTGCCCGGCGCCAGCCCCAGGAAAGAGCTTGCAAAGTGAGGATCCAGCTCTTCACCCCAGCAGGATGTGCTCCAACCCCTGGCTTCATTTTGCTGCTCTTGGAGGATGGGATTCACCACATAGAGATAAAATCCTCCCTTTCAGCCACTCACTGAGACAGGCAGAAGCTGTCCCAGCCACTTTCCATCCAGACAAACAGCCACCTGGGCTTAGCTTTCCTAAAGGTGACTTCCAAAACGTAGTCTGGAAGTGGGCTGGATGTGAGGTCTATATCCTCTGCTAGGAGGAACATAGCTGGACTCATGCTGATGTGTTATCAAATGGGTGTGCGCAGGTCCCAACGCTCAGCTCTCCCCCAGTGCTGGGGCCAAGGCAAGAGAACAGCCTGGCAGTGTTGGAGGGGACACGGCAGCTCCCAGTTAGGCTTGTCTCCTGATGGAGATTTCCTTTTCTCCAGAAAAGCTGTTTGATGATATGTGGTTGCTATCATGTGGGTCTTGAGTACTGCAATTCCTGCACACAAACAGATGGCGAGGCCAGGAAGACCCCAGCCTAGGTTGCAGGGGCCACAGCGACAATGCTGCAGGTGCTGAGGAGCTGAGCTGGCTGGGCTGAGCCATCTCTGCAGGCCAACAACAAACCCTCCTGGGCACAGACAGGCACGAGGTCAGGGAGGCCATGGCACAGCTCTGGAGCTCCACACACAGAGCTGTGACAGCAAGCTGAGTGGCACAACTCTGGGATTCCCCACTGCCCTGGGGATGAGAACTGCACAGCAGCTTCGCCCCTGCTCCTGGTCATGGTGGTCCACACTCGACCCCTGCTCCTGTCCCCGTGCTTGCCAAGTCCTCCAGAAACAGTTGATTTAGGGGGACTGAGATCAACACAGCTGCAGCTTCAAATCTGCTGGGGTGCAAGGAAGAACACTGCTTCCCCCTGGCCGGCAGCCTGGCTCCCAGCAGGGATGCTCATGCCCTGCGCTGGATCCCAGCATCGCAAAGATCACTTATTACAGCAGTAGCCAGGTGATGAATGGCTTACAGAGACACAGCATGGTGGTTTAAGCAAGTCTACTCCAGCTCCCCCAGCTGTGTCACAGAGCACGAAGGGAAGGTGCTGCTGCTCACAGCCCTCCAAAGAGCCGTGCTGAGGGTTTAGTAACACCCTGACAAAGCACAGCCTGGAAGAAAGGGCATAGGCATAACAATAACATCTAACTTGCCTAGAGTATTTCTGAATTAATTATGTATCCACAGGGCTGGCAACGCAGAGAAGAACTTGGCCCTGGCTGCAAAGCAGGAGGAGAATACCAGCCATCCTGAGAGAGCTCAGCACATACAACTGGCAGCACAAAAGCTTCTCCCAGCCCGTGGTCCAGTGTCTGCTGGGTGCAGTGACGGAAAAACAACCAACCCTGGAAGACCTGAGGGAGGCAGGAAGGTGATCTTTGAACTTTAGACATTAAATATATAAAAGGAAAAAAAATTTCAAAGGTTAAGATCTGTTAAAAACAATAATCAGCTTTTGCAAAAAGGAAAATGTTGGTCTTTCATTATATGCGTATAAATTTGATGCTTTCCAGGCAGCACTTGAATCAGGGCCACACTTTTTATTTACTGCTGTTTGCCCTGTCAGCTCCCAGCGCTTTGGCAGAAAGCAGCCTGCGCAAAAACCAGCAGAGGTGAAGGTCTGGAGACGGAGGAAACAGAAACAGAGGCCCAAGGGTTTTAAAGCACCAAAATTCAACAGCACTTTTTCAAAGCAGTGTTGGAAAACAAACCATGAACAATGAACTTGTTCAGCCAGAGGCAACAAAGACAAAGAGAGAGTTTGACAAACCACCACTGCTGCTCCCTGTCCCGAGCAAGGCAGTACTGCCCAGGATGAGTGCTTCCCAGTTTCACCCTCAGCCATTTCCCTGGGCAGCACTGTTAAAAATAGCTCTGGTGAAATTCTTTGCACAGTGGAGCTGAGGAGGGAGGAATGCAGGCAATGCCTGTAGCCCTCGTCCCAGCCCTGCTGCCACCGCATCCGAGCGGCACTGCTGGGGTCACGGCGGCTGCTCCAGAGCTGCCCTGGGCAGGGAGGCTTCTTCCCTGGCTGGACAAGTGGGAGAGGGAGGGCTAAACACATCTGCTGCTTTATGTGCTCCTCTGGCAAGGATCTAATGCTCCAACTGTCATTGTACTAGCACAGGACAGACCACCACTCCTCTCCTTCCTGGCTGTCTCCCAGAAACACTGCCCGAATCACTCCTCCCACTGCTACTAAAATCCCCTGTGGACACACGAGCCACAGCTGAGCACCGTGCTAACAGGTGAGACCCAAGGCCAAGCCAGTATGCCTGTCTCTTTGGACAGTTTATGCAGCTGTGCACATCCACATTGGATTAGTCTGTAATGAGACTGGAATTAGCAGAAAATACTGCAAATACCAGACGGGCCTGGGACGCTCACAGGTGTGGTGATGACCTTGTGGCTAGAAAGAGGGGAAGAGCTCAACTATCTGCCCAAGCTATTGCACGTTTGCTTATTAAGGGACAGGCAGACCCGTACATCACCCTCTGTTCTTCTCCAGGGTATCCCGTCTCCCACTGATTCAGCAAAACCTGGGCAAGGACCAATTGAACACTTTTTTCTTGCCATTCTCAATATAATAAGTTGCAAAAAAAAGGCTCATTAAGCACATAAAATTAATCAGTCAGCTCTAGGAAGGGAGACTTCTGCTAAACTCTCAGGGAAACCAGCTTTTCCACCCCCAGCCAAATTCCTGCTCGATTATCCAGCAAGAATTATTTTGTCCTTCTGAAGAAACTTAAGATAATGTTTTTTCTTGACAGGAATGTTTGCAGCACTCAAAAGGGCTCCAGGGAAAGCTGCAGAAGTGCTTTTGCTGATGGCAACGTGGTCCCTTCTGTGTTCACATTGCGAAGGACAGGGACACACAGGCCTGACCACCACAGACCCATGAAAGGGATTGGACTAGATGGACTTTCAAGGTGTCTTCCAACCCAAACCATTCTATAATTCTATGACTTGGCCAGGATAGATGCTGACTTCTTCTTTTTCCACATCATCTTTGAACTTGTGTCACCTGTATAGTTGGAGCATCCCTTTCTTCCTGCTTACACCTAATCCGTCTCCTTTGTGCCTCTCCTGCCTCCATGTGCATGCAGATACCAGCAAAGCTCTGCTACCCTCATTCGCCTGTAACTAAGGGACCAAACATCCCTTTTCACTCCATCTCTTGTGCCACTTTCCTTGCACACAATCAAACCCATTTGTGCCCCACCCCATGGGTGTCGTGTCCTGCCCTGAGAGCCAAGTGTACTTTTTACCCTCCTTTTGCTCCATCACTCATGTGCTCAAACGTACTCAATTTAGACTCTGACACCCCTGGGGTGCGTGAGTCTTTGCTGGTTTATTTTACACACTCTTCACCTGCAAGGTGAGATCTAAATTGTGAATTAACCATAATTCAACACAAACTGCCTCCATACCACTGTAAAAGAAATCCAAAAAGAGAAACCATCCTGATCTTGCAGGGTAGCTCTGCCCTCCAGCCTCCCTTCCCTTGCAGACAGCTGATATGATGCCTCAGGCTTTTCACTCATGGTACCACTTACACAGAAGTGGTGGCATTATGTACATGCCCAGGTTTCTTAACTGGACAAATCAGACCTTTTCTCCTTCCTTGCTCAGAAAGGGCACAAACAGGCCATTCAGCCAGGAGAAAAGCATCCTTTTCTGAGCAGGGCTTTAGGAGCACAGGCCTGGCAGAGCTCCCTGCCACCTAAGGAGCTCAGCAAGCATTAGCCTTTATGATTACTTGGTGAATTTTTAAAATACCGAAATGTTATCCTCAGCTCTAAATAGCTCAGAGCCACTTGCATCTTTCGCGATGGGATACTTCCCTGCAGAACAGTTAAAGTGATATTAATCTTACAGCAGACAGATCTGCAGCTGTCCTCAATAAGATGACAACCTACGCACCCCAGCCCTGCGTACGGGAGATTTGCTCAATTCATCTCCGCTGCTCTGATTGCCCCACGAGCCAAGCAGGGCTTGTCTATGCCAGCTAGCACAGCAGCCCGTGGGCTGCGATGAGCCAGTGGGGCTGGCATGGACCACAGCTGCTCTCCGTTTCCCCTGCAGCCTTCGGACGCTGGCCGGCAGCTGCCCAGAGCTGGCTGTAAACGGAGCGGTGCAAGCCAGGGCTTGCCGGCTCAAAGGGCTGTTGGCCACTGGTCCAGCCTCATGGCCTCAGGGTGTCACACTGGCCCCAGGCAGGCAGGACAAGACAGCTCCTTGCCCTGACAGAGCCCATCCTGCCAGCACAGCCAAGCGGAGACTGCACCCACAGAGACATCTTTAGGGAAAAAAAGGGGAGATTTGCACCTGCTCACTGGACTCCCTCCTCTGCCCCCCGGTTTTCAGGTCTGCTATCTTCTGTGCTGCCCCGGGTGCAAATCAAGCAAAGCTTGGAGGAACAAGTCTCCCAAAGCAGCACAGCCTTTGGACTATGCAATGATTTACTTCAGCTACCACCACACCAAGGGGGCTCAGCTGATGCTCTGGGACCTTATTTAATTTAGTTGCCACAGCAAGATTGAAGCAGCTGGATTATCCTACTAAGAAGTGCATCAAAATTTCTTTACAGCACACACGCATTCAGGTTCTCCCAGCCATTTGCCCTCCATGTGTCCCTGCCTCCCTGCTTGTACCTGCACTGAGTGAGCAGGGGCTGCTCCTTGCCCTGCCTAGGGGAATCAATTCCCGCTTCCAGGAAAGCACCAGGCCTGCAGCAGTCATTTGTTTTGAGGGAGCCCAGACTGACCCAGAAGCTACTGTCCAGCCCTAAGTTCTGCCGAGTGGACACCATTCACAGTTTCAGTGTGGTTTACCTGATTGCCAGCCCCACTGGCACTAAAACAGGTCAGGAATTATGTGTTTTCCCTCTAAGATTGTTGGTTTTTTCTGAAAAGTTTTAATAACTCCTAACTCATGTATTTTCCAGATTTCAGCAATCCAAACCAAAAGAGTGAGGAACTGCAGTATCTGTTTTGTCATTTTTTTCCCAGTAAAAAAAAAAAAAGAAAAGCAGGATTTTTTTTTTTTTTAAGAAATGAAAGCAGGCAGATTTCTTAAAATATTGCATTGGGTCAAAAGCCAAATTACTCATCAAAATTTAAGGCAGAAACATTTTTCTCCCAGCCCCATAGGTTTCTCGAGTTGACGTTCACAGATCTGAGGTCCAGCAAAAACAAGAGAGGGAGCAGAGAGCTGTGAGGGCTACCAGCCCACCGCCTGGGCTGCAGCACCCATGTGCTCTGTGCCTGCACCTAAGGCTGCTGCAGGCACCCAGGCGGATGGAACACCAGGGCCCTCCTGGCACTCACTGAAGGCTCAGCAGGCCTTGCAGAATCAAAATGACAAAAAACTGGACTCAGAAAGCCAAAGAGATCTGTCTCGGCACCAAGATAAGCTGAAAAAAATGCATCTCCTCCAGGAGGAGGGAGGGGTTTGGTATCTCGGGCTCTATATTAAAATCGGAAATTCTACTGAAATATTTTTTCTTTTTCATGATAAGCCTATTTCACATTCCACTGAAATGACGATAACCTCCAAGCAAAGCCTGATTGAATCAGATGATTTTAAAGGTCAGTTCTCTGCCAGATGAATTCAAGTATTCGGATGGCAGCCAGAGCCATCCTGCTCCATGCGGCAGCAGATCAATTGAACGAGAAGCTACCATTTTCTACAGTCGTTTTTGCAAATTAAAGTCACACTTAGTTTTTGCCTTTCTGTGTTTGTAAGCTGTTGAGATAAGGATTTCCCACAAGGTCGGAATGAATATTAATTCTGCTTTCCCTGCCCGGCCAGCTATCTGAGTCACATCCATCCCCGGGGCTGAAGTCCTGCCATCCCGACTCTGCTCTTTTTGAGGGGAACCCTGCAAGCCACAGCCTCACTTGCCTCAACCCCAAAGACCGAGGAAGCTGTGGAGAAAGCAGTCTGCTGCCCAGCAGATGCTTTCTCCTTGATGTTACTGAAAGTGCATGCTCCCTCTTACCCTAATAGGGCATGAAAGTGCTTGAAGAAATTCATGTGAGATGGGTGGAAAACAGATAAAACCGTGTGCACCCTCCTTTGAAATCAAAATACATCTCAGCGTAACAAGCACAGTGGGCCAAAAATGTGTGGAGCTGCAGCCAGCCTGGGCTGGGGATGAGGCCGTTCTGGGAAAGGGCTGAAAGAAAGGGGTGAAGGCATCACGCATCACTTGTTCCATGCCCCAAACCCTGCAGCCACAGAGCACCACACGTAATGGGACATATTGTGGTCATCTCATAGCTGGGGTAGGTGTTTGATCCTGGTGCCAGACTCAAACCCTGGGGCTCATTGTCACCAAAGCCAGGCAAGGCCAGGAATAGAGAGCAGCTCGCTCCCTGCTCAGCATGGCAAGGGTGAATTAGAAGCAGGGGCAAGCTCAACGGCCTTTTGGGGTGGGAGGAGGCAGCAGTTCAAAACAGGCAATACTGAGCTGAAGACTGCTGCTTTGGGACAGCAAACCTCCAAAAGATCAGCTCAACCAAGCCTAAACCAGCCCTGTTCAATCCCAATCATGAGCTGTAAAGACCAGGCTCTGGCTCTGGGACACGAGCTGGTTGTCCCCAAGACACAAATGACACAAAGTCCCCAAGTTCCCAATCCAGGACATGGCAAGGCTTGGGTGGAAGTGTTCCTCCTAACCAAACCACATGTGGTGACACCACAACACCATGGCACAAGGCAGCTGGGGATGTTCTTGCTCCAAGAGCTTTGAGGGAAACCCGAGCTGAAGTGGTCCTGGCTGGGGCAGCATGGGCCAGGCAGGTTCACCCTTGCTATCCCCACAGATGGTTGTCCTGGACACTGACCTCAGTTTGTGCTGATAAGCCATATGGAACAGGAGGTCACACCTGCTCAGAAGCTGCAAGAAGAAAAGGCCTTCTTTGTTCACTCAGCTTTGTGGGATGGAGAGAACACTCCTGGCACTAGCACTGCACAGAAAACAGGAAAGTCCCAGCCCCTGGTGTGGAAATGGATGCCAGCAAATGAGTTTCTATTAAGCAAGAGTGAATTAAACAATTATCCTTTTTAAAAGCGCACTGAGCTCTGTGAGAAACATCTTTGCTGGGAGAGCAGGACGAGGAAACATCCCTTCACAACTGTCTCCTGGCACCAGTGTCCTTGCACCCAGCTATGGCAGGAGCCAGTGGCTGCCCTCATTTCTCCCCACTCATGCGCACGCTGGCTCTCTCCAAGCCCTGCCTGGGGAAGTGGCAAGATATTCATTCCCACCATGCGGGCTGCAAGGCAGCCAGAAAACGTGACCAACAAGGACCTGGCCTTAGATCCCCCTGCTCAACCACCTCCAGGTGTGGCTGCACCTTGTTCAGCATGAGCCTCCCTCTGCACTCTGCAGGGAGTCTGGGAAGGGATTTTAATGAAGATAGGGCAGTCCTATCCCCTGCTTGACCTGCACCCACCTATCTTTTAAGCCTCCTGAGGCTGTAGCATCTTTGGCATATGATTCAACAGCTGCAGAAATGCTGCATGTCTCTCCCATGTCTCTCCCTGGCAGCTTCTACTCAGAGGTAAAACCCAACCAGTGTCCCACCCGGGTCCAGGACAAGCTCTGCCCATCCCCTGCCTGCTGCTGCCTCCTCGTTACACACTCATCTATCACATGGCAGAGTGCAGTCCTGGAGCAAAGAGACAGTGAAGCTGGGAAAGCAAGGAGGATCAGCTGCTCTCCTGAGAGGGGAGTCTGCGTGGCAGGGACGACCTTCAACCACTGCTGCCCACTCTCGCAGGGCGGCCACGAGCATCCCACTCTCCAGCTCCATACCTAAAGTTCTGGGGACACCTGTGTCTCTGGCTAAAAGCCCAAGGAAAGCAGAAAGCAAACAATATTTTAAAAAAATCAAAAAACTCTTTCAGAGCAAACTGCAAGTCTGAGCACAGGGGTTCAACAGACCTGAAAATCCCAGGTGCGAACTGGCCTTGGGAAAGTTGAGCTGCATGGTTAGCCCCAGGACAGCCAAGGCCACCGTGGCCACCAGCCCAGCCCAGCTCTGCCCTGCACACACACTGTGCCTCACCAAAGAGGTTCATTGGGAAGATATCGCCTTGGTTGCTCCCCTTCCCTGCCAGCAACGCGAACAGATGAGAGCCCTGGGGAGGGAGGGCAGGGTGGCTCACTAGGGCAGAGTTATGCCAAATAAAGCACCTTATCGGTGTAAATGCACAGCCGAGCTCCAGCAGCGTGGGCTGCCGCGGGCCTTGGCTCTCAGCTGTCACGCTCGGGCAGCGCTGATAAAGCCCTGCTCTGCCTGCCCTTATTTAGTCAGGAGGCTCTGCTGACTCCAGTGATTTCAGGACGTCATTTGCACCATACACCCGCATTCCCTGAGGAGATGCTCGCTGCTGTCTGGCCACGCAGGCTGGAAACGCTGAGTGCAGGCAGACAGTGGCAGCACTGCTGGGAATGTGGCTGGGCAGAGGAGGTCTGAAAAGCAATACGGGAGCCATCAAGCACTTGTGTTATTTGAGCAGAGAGCTAAGATGTGCCCCAAAGACACATATATGGACAGAAAAGCAGCTTCAGCTTCAAAACCAGGCAACAGCTCACACAATGAAAGATGACCACATGCTGCTTCCAGGAAAGCTGCACCAATGTGATTTCTGACACCTCACGCTCACTGCAGCTCTGCAGCACTTTAACGCTTAGACTCACTGTGATAAGTAAATTCTACATTAACAGGAAATCCTAACATTTCAGAATGCAGTTTAGAAATTCTTACGTATCTATTCAAGCAGCAGTATATATACCTCTATAGATACTACATTAAAACAAAAGAAAAAAAAATGTATTGTACTCTCCAGGCATAAACCACCCCAGCTGCACCAGGGACGCGGGGGCAGCATCTGAAGACAAATAGGTGAAGCACAGCAGCCATTATAGCCTCTATTGTCTCGTTTTCCTATTGATCCTGGGGCATCTGGCAGATATATCTGAAGCATTGTTTACAGGGCATGTGCCCGTCCAATGATCTCAGAGTATGGCCAGACCCGTGCCTTGCAGGATACACGGCCAAATCCTTCCATTGATTTTTGTCCAAGTCACTGGGAAGCACACCCACCTTCAGACGCAAAGCATGGCAGACTCTGTTGCAGTGGGGTGGAGGTGGGATTTACAGTATTTACACTCATTTTGTCCCTTGAAAGTGCCAGTGAGAAGGAAATCCTCTGTACGATCTACCCAGCTACTCATCACACAGCTTTCAAAAAATTAAAGGTTCTTCCTGCAGCCAGTCCTCCCCTTCCTTTTGCTTTTGATTTCATTTTGGTCTATTCTGAAGAGATGAAAGCTGACCACCCCCACAGCCCTCCCTTCTTTCACTGGGACCATCCATCCTCCCCCCATGACAGGTGAGCGTACTGTGCAGGCAGCTCCTCCCTGAGCACCCAAGGGTGCCGAGCACCCTGTTCAGCACCAACCCACATGCCTAGAGAACTCCAGGGCAGCCATAACATACCTCAGGATAGCTTTTAACTCACTCACTCATGGCTTTGCAGTGGCTGTCCCCTCCTTAAGGAGGACAGACTGGCTGGCTGCCCTCGAGCCAGGTTCTCTTATTTAAGCAGCAGGGAGGTGACATCCTGGCTGCAACCCCAGGACCTCACTGCTTTTCCCACCCACCTCAAAACTTTTTGGAAGGAGCCTCCAGACAGGGCAGAAGGTGGCAAAAGTGAAGGCTGGAGGGATGTGGTGGGTGACTTCACCTGGTACCGCAGGAACAGCCCTGTTCCAGCTACGATGGGAATCACTTGGGATCATACCAAGGGAAGTCCCAGGGCACCAGTAGTACAGGGCACTGTTAATTAACATCACAGGGTGCGTGTTAACCCCCACATCCATGAGTGGTTTCTCCTGGGCAGGTTTAAAGCTGCCTCACTGGCTGCTGCAGAGGCTGCACTCCCAGATGGCTTTTCTCCCAAGTGACTGCAGTCTCGGAAGGATATTTTAACCTCTGTTAGCTCCATCCCATTAGCTGATCCCCAGCACTGCCAATAGACATGCCTCAGGTCTAGGGGCTTTACCTGGGGAGAGAAGGCAGCTGGCTGAGCTCGGATGGGCTGTTCAGGACAATGTGCCCCCATGGCAAACTATTTTCACTAAAATAATGAAAAAAGAATTAAAAAAAGAAATCACTGTTCCCTCGGGCAGTGGTGAAGCAATGCTGGCTCTGTCCTCAGCTGCTTGCATGATGCAGAAAGCAGCTGGATAGCTGACTCAGGAGGGAGCCGAGAAGATCAGGGCAGCACCATTCAGGCAGGGCAGGCAGTGGGCTAGGCAATAGCTGGCACAGCCCGTGGTGCTGGCTGGAACACCCAAACTGAGCTGGCAGGTGGGACAGGACCTGCAAAGCAGCCCCATCCCCTGGATGCCCCAACCCAGCTGTCCGTGGTTGGCCATCATTCCCAACCATCACTGCTCTCCTGCCCACCTCTGCAAGAGAGATCACAGACACTGGCACTTGCATGCTGCCAGTAGCCTCGTGCCTGCACACCCCCAGACAGATGCCTGGGATTCCTGCAGTGCAACTGGCAGAGACAGCTTCCAGCACTTGGGTTTGTTTTCCACAGGATTTCTATCCCTAAAGACCCTTTTATGGTGCAAAAGATTGAAATCTGGTTTTCTGCTGACATTTTGCCCCCAGGCAGTGGAAACTGGATGTGACTGTAGTTCAGCTCTGCCAGGGGCTCCCCTGAGTGCCAGGAGCAAATGAGACTCAACTATCCACATACAACAGCACAGGTATGCGGACGTGGGGTCGGGTGTCTGCAGAGCCCGGCCGCCGCGTCTTGGTAATTAGTTCCTAGCAATAATTTACATGTAGATATGTCACATCTTCCCCCAGGAAAGGACACATGTAGCCTCAAAGACATTTCTTTGGGTGAAGTACACACTGCCATTCGAGGAGAAACATAAACACTCCATCTAGAAACTCCACCTCACAGTTAGGAGCTAGGGCGATGCTAACGATAGTACAACCCTTTTAAGAACCGTAACAATCGATTTTCACAATCTGTCTGGAATTACTCTCTGTTCTTGGTGTCGAAAGTGAGGCAGGGTTCAAGGCCAAAGAGAAAGTTGGTGGCAGAGCTGGGATTTACCCTAAGGACCCTCTAGAGGGAAAATTGTATTTACTCTCAACCTCAAAAGTGAGCTGAGAGTTCTCTCCTGAGAAGGAGAACGTGTGAGTCCCATTTGTATAAGGCATTAAGTAGAGAGAGTGGCTCTGCCCAGAGCAATGTATGTCAGGAATAAACGCCGACAGAAATGATGAGTTACAATTTATAGCACAAAGGAGCCCAGATTCTTCCCTTGCAGCGTGTCCAGCTCAGCTGTGGGCAGTGCTGCAGGAACGGGAGTAGGGGCACCACAGTGCTGGGGAAAGGCGTTTTCTGCCCCTGCCACAACGGCTGCACTATCGTAAGGTCTGTGAGGACAGGACTCCCTGCAGGAAAACGTCTTTAATGTCTTATTTCCTCTAGCTCTGACGTTTCCTTAATAGGAAATTATTCCCTAGCCACACTGGGGAGGGATGCAGTCCCTGGCCAGGGCAGCGGGCGCATTCCAGCCCCTGATGGAAAAGACTGTAGAGCCACTTTTGATCCAAAGTGTAAATAGTGTATAATAAAAAGAGGCCTGTGTAAACCAGCTGAGCTCTTGGGTAGCAGCTTTTACAGCTCCAGCCTCTGTATTTACAGGCGTCCAGTGCCGCAGCCACACGCTTTCCCCAGGCACAGCGAAGCTTGTGTCGGGCTGAGCCTCCCCTGCCAGGAGGATCCAGAGGCCCCATACTGCCCCAGCCTGTTATTTTTATCCCAGCTGGCCCTGCATGGTGTTTCACTTGCAATCCCGCCAGTTTTTTTCTGCTGGTCTCTGAGGCAACTAGATTTTGCTAAAAAAAAAATAAAAAAAATCACGCTACCCCAAAAACTTTGGAGCAGAAACAGCCACCAGGAGAGTAGAGCTGGGATTTCTTAGGGAGGACGGAGGGGGTTTGGGAACAGGCACCCTCCCCACCACCATTATTTTGCATCTCTGCTTAGTAAAGGAGTAGCTTTGATAATTAAACAGCACTAAGAAAGAGTGAGGCAGGACAGCCCTGGGCCCCAGCCACTGCCCAGCAGCTGAGCAAAGCCTGCATGGGGCAAGATTTTCACAGAGAGGCAAGGTGAAACTTTGGGGCCTGTCACAACCGCTTTTCCCTGAGGAAGAGGAGAGGAGCAAAGGCTCCAACTCTGCCTGATGATATCTAGTCTCAGCCAGGCCAGCTCCGAGAGCGGTAGGAATGCTGTGGGAGGAGGAACGTGCTGCCAGCACAGCTTGGACACAGGTAGGGACCCATGCAGTAAGACGTTTTCCCCTGTCCTTCCTGGGCAGACTCCAGAGGTCCTCTTTTATCTCCTCCCTCCTCCATGCCAGGAGGGATGAACGAGCAATTAGCACTTTCCTGTCCTGCTAATTTCTAGCGCAGCTAATTCTGAGTAAAGCCCACCTGTATGGTCCCATGTACCATGCTGTGTTGGGGTAATGCAGTGCCCGGTAGTGCCCACGTGTCTGCCAGCACAAGGGACACCAGTGCAACGAGAGATTGCCATGAGCTCACAGCAGCTCCTTGCACGCCCCTCCCTTGTATGCAACGCCAGGCATGTTGCCACTCCCTAGCTGCTGGCTGCCACAGTCCCCTGCCCACCCCCGGCATCTGGCCAGGACAAACTGGGGGGCAAAAGGAGACAAACCCAGCTTAGCCCTCCTGATTCCTCCTTTCCTGGCATCCTAAAACATGGCAAACTGTGGGGTCAGGCTGTATGCCATGAGATCAGGCACAGCCACCCACTGCAGGCTCGGCTGTCCACCCCGACTCTGGTTGCCACCTTCCTCATGGCAGAAACACTCTCTCAAAGTCTGGACAGTGGGTCTCAGAGTGCTCCCCAAGGCAGCAGCAATCTCCTTCTCACTTTGGTACCCACTATAGGTCCTGCCTCCCAGTCCGCAGCATCTCACCACAGCAGTGCTTGTCCCAGAGAGCCCATTACACCAACCTGTAAAAACACTCCACACTCGGAGTCTCTGAGGCTGAGCCACACTCTGCTGCAGATCCAAACTGTCTGGGACACATCCTGCTGGCTGTCTATGATCCTGTTGCATTTATCACAGTCAAACACCACTATTTTGTCATCCTGTCTCATCAGTGACAACCAGCGACTCCAGCAGCCTGGTACGGCACCAGGGTGCTCCCCATCCCACCAGCTCTTGTACCTTATTCTGCTGAGCATCCTTGCTGACCGTTGGCTCCCCCCTGGATCAGGGCTGAAGGTGGACGAGACAGAGAGCAAGAGGGAGGACAGGTATCAAACACTCCTGCACTGCCACAGGAGCCCTCAGATCCCTTCTGCCAGCATTTTGTAAAAAGAATTAAATAGAAATGGCAAGGAGCTGCGTTTGCCCCCACCGCCAGTGTGTAGTGGTGAGGCACATAGCACAGCTCCAGAGGGACATGTGGGATGGGGAGCACCACCACCATGGGAAGCTGTGCCTTGGAGCCTCAAGCACCTACCTGGATGCTGCAATCTCTGACTTCTGCCGGGCAATGGCAGCGGCCCTCTGAGCCCCCTCCACGCTCCTGTCCACCTTCTGCCGGATCTTGGCACTCTTGAGGGGTATCACACGCTTCTTCATGCCCTTGACGAGGACATTGTGGCGGTACTTGCCCTCCTCCTTCTTGCCATCAGGCAGTGTGGTGCAGCCATAGCCGTGCCGCAGGTTGTCCAGCCACTCGCCCTCGTACTTCAGCCCGCTGGAGCGCTCGCTGACACCAAAGCCAGCGCGCTTGTCGTTCTTCCACTCACCCATGTAGGTCTCCGTGGTGGTGGCATCGATGTCGGACTCAAACGGGGGGTACTCCTCGCCCTCAGCACCCTCGCCCAGGCTGACAGTGGAGGTGGCATCGCTGGCAGCTGAGCTGATCCCACTCTCACTCTTGAGAAAGCTGACACGGCTCTTCTGGCTGGCCAGGGACGACTTGGACTCAGACTTCTTCAGCTTCCCCAACAAGGAGCCCCTGCGGAAGAGCCCCCCCTTCTTGGGCTTGCCGGCCTCCGCCTCCGCGTAGAGGCTGAGGGCGAAGCCACCACGGGTGATGGTGGGCGAGAGGGGCAGGTTCTCAGGGTTGGCAGCAGGGGAGTCCTGCTGGGGCAGGGTGCCATTGCTGTGCTCGCTCCGCAGGGAAGAGAGGGAGGTGCGCAGCGGGGAGCGGACCACGGAGGCCATGCCATAGGGCACACTCTGCCGCACCCCATAGCCGTGCCGCATGCCGTTGGTGAACTGGCCCTGGTATGTGCCTGTGGGAGAGAAGAAGGACAGTGTGAAAAGGCAGCTCGCTCCAGGGTGAGCCAGCAGAAGAAGGGAGCCTGTGGGGTGGCGCTGCCCTAGAGAAGACGAGCTCACCTTCCCCAGCTCTGGTAGTGCTCACTTGCCTGCAAAAGCGGCCGTTCCCAGGAAGCAGAGGACACAAGCCTGAGAGACACTGCTCGCAGGTGACAGCTCTCTGGAATTGGGCTGGGGCACCAGGGGACACTGATGTAAACACAAAGACGCTTAACAGACACGGTCTGGGTTTACATCTGGACAAGGGAGTGGGAGGCAGCCCCATAGGGATGGAGTTCGGGCTGTGCTGAGGTGGCAGCAGCCCCAGCAGACAGGCACGCTGTGGTGGCTCAGCTCAACTTGGGTCGGTGACAGTCCCTTTCAGCTCACTCTGCAGTTTGTCACTCACAGGCTGCCCAGGACCAGCTGTAGACCCCTCAGATGGGTGCCTGATCATAGCAGGACTGTCCCTGTATCTGCAGTAGCACACGTTGGACCCTGACATACAGCTGCTCTGTGGTCCCAAAACCAAGGCTTGTGCCACACTGCATGAAACAAGAGACAGACAAAAAAGGGATGAGAGGAGCAGAGCAGCTCTCTGTGGGGTTCCTCCAGCTCTGCCCCAAACCCCACCATCCTACCATGCTCCTCCAGACCCAGCTCAAGAGCGCAAATGGTGTCATATGATGCAGGACACAGAGGTGATTGTGTTCATGGCCAGGGCTGAACCCCTAAGCCAGCAGGACTTGAGAAGTGACACTTTGGAGGACTGGGAAAAGCATACTGCTCCTTTCCAGACCCATTCCAGGTCTGCACATGTGCAGGCTCCAGAAGAATGGACTGAGGACCACATCTGATTTTTCTTGCCAGGATGTCAAGAGCTTTAAATTAGTAACACCAAAGCTCCCTGTAAGAGCTCCTGAAAGAGTAGGCTGGTGAGGCAGCCTTTGCCTACAGCACCCGCACTCACGCCAGCACAGCAGGCTGCCAGCGTCCGCACATCCCTGCGCAGCCCTGTGGGATGGGATGAGCTGTCTCCCTTGCCCAGCTCTCCTTGCTCTGTAGATACAGTTGCCTCAGAAACTGGCAAACCACACAAAACAAAAGCAGCATTAAGCTTTGCTCCTGGAATTACATGATCTGGAACAGTGAATCGGCACCCTGTGGGGCAGAGGTCGCTGGCAGCCCTCCTTCCCAGGGTTACTGGGGGAGAACAAACACCCCTGGAAAGGCCACCCCACTCCTTTGCTCTCATAGATGCTGCTCCATGCAAGCGAAGGGCCAGCTGTGCTGGGGACACTTTCACAGGCATCTGTCCTAAACCTCGCTTTCACTAAGCAGTGACCTACCACAAAGCACCAAATCTGGGGAGAGCAAACACTCCCAGGGTCCCAGGGAGGCTCAGCAGGACAAAACTGAGAAAGAAGGGGGTGACCTATCCACAAGGCATTCATCTCCCCCCCATCAGATGTCATTACTGAGACCACGGATGACCCTGCTCCCCAGGGAGCAAATCCAGTTCCTTCTTTGGCAATTGTGGGAGTGCATATTTTACAGTGTCTCAAGGCTGCTTCTGCAGCATAATCTCTCCTCCCAAGCTTCAGGTTTCCTTAAAATCCTCTTTGGACCCGCCTGTGGGGTGTTAACTTACAGCACTAGGGGCCAGGAAAGACAAGAAGTGTCCAAGCAGGCAGCAGCTGCTGCTCCAGGGTGAGCTGCCCCCCACCAGCCCCTGCCCACCCCATAGCACGTGGGATTTCGGGCTCCCTACAAATATTTGGTCTTCTTTACTGAAAACAAAAACAGGGTTCAGGTAGTGCAGAGCATCTGTGTGCTGTGGCCAGGCACGGGGAGTGATCTGCCAGAGCAAGGGGCCATCGTCCAGTTTCTTGGCAGAGCTTGAATCTCCATTATGAAAAGTAAGGTGAGCAGCATGGGGTAGGAGTCTAGGCATGAACAGGGAGTGAAGGACCATCGCTGGAGGTGCCCAGGCATCTGGGCATGTTCTCCATCATGCTCCCAAATCCCTCTCCATAAAGAGGCGACAAATCCTCCTAGCACAAAATGAAGCTATGGAGACCCCCACAGTGCACCAAGTGCCGGTGAAGCTGGTGCTCCATCCGTGCCTGCCTGGCCAGCAAACAGAGCTGACATATGATCGGGGTGACATTGGAGACCTCCTCTGAGGACAGGACAGCCTCACTCATAGCGAGCTGCAGCCAACAGTGCTGCTATGTTAACCCCCTGGAAGAGGAACTCTGGAAAAGTCTCACAGGTTTACCGGACTCAGCTGCACCTTGGCGGCCAGACTGGAGTAGCTGCTGCCCTCCACAAGTTCCCAGCCCCCTCTATTCTCCTGAGCAGCACCAGGGACACCTGTATGGGAAAAGCCATATGGCACAGAGGGTCTTCAGGGAACAGAGATTGGGGTGCCATTTCTTGGGGGCACAGCGCCTAACCTCAACGTAAGGTTTCACACCAGCTCTTCAGGCTGGCTTTGGCTGACTGATTTCAGCCCATATGGCACAAGCAATATTGTCCCTCTGGTGTGTGGCGCGACCAAACCTTACAACCCTGCCCAGTTTAATGGAGGGCACCAACAGATCGTGCTGCCTGCAGCTATCCAACTAGCATGGGGGTGAGCAGGCACTGCCATGCCCCTGTCATGCTGTGATTCAGTGCCTGACTGAAGCTTTGTGCCAGGGCAGAGCCATAAACCATCCCTGGAGTGGAGCCAGAGGCTGCTGAGAGCAGCTGGAAGTGCCAGCAGCCGTGCGTCAGGGCACACAAGGTTTGAGTGGAGCCAAGCCCTGGTTCACCGACACGTACCACTGCAGCCAGTTCAAGAGAGAATGGGGCTGTGCAAAACCCCTCTGCACTGCAGGCGGGTGCTCAGCAGGGCTACCCATCCCTGAGCCACCACGACCTCCTGGATATCAAAACATCAAAGAAGGCTGTGCTGTCATTCAGGGAGACCTGGACAGGCTGGAGAGGTGGATAGAGAGGAACCTAATGAAGTTCAACAAAGACAAGTGCAGAGTCCCACACCTGGAGAAGAACAACTCCCTGCACCAGTACAGGTGAGGGGTAGATCTGCTGGAAAGGGTGGGTGTCAGGAGGATGGGGCCAGACTCTTTTCAGTGGTGTCCAGCGACAAGACAAGGGACATCGCATACCATTCGTGAGACAGCACAGAGAAAATCTAGTCCTTCTTTTTTTTGTGCAAACAGTATTATCTGATGGTTTCTGTTGGAAAAGAAAGGCCTCACAGATGCTGCTCCTCCTGTCCCAGCCCAGGCCTCTTCCCACTGTGCTTTCCTTGCCCTGGGCTCCCAAAGAGCCAGCACAGCTCCACATCACTCCATTTCACCTCTCTCACCAAAGCACACTTCTGCATTTCTTTTCTCCTGTCTTGTGGTCTCATGATCACTGAACGGTCTAACAGTTTCCACACATGGTTAATTGACACCACTGGTTTCTGTTAGTGCCCTAGAGACCAAATTGCAGTGTCAAAACTAAGTTGGTTTTAGGCTGCTTCAGCCGTAGGTGAGCTGTCATACCCCCACATAAATATATATACAGCTATTTGTATAGCAAAGCCTAGTTTTGGGCTCAGATCCTGCATACGTTGCACAATTCTGCACTAGCAGCGAGACTTTTTCTGCAGTGAGATTTGACTGGGTCAAGCACTTGGAGTCAAAAGCACAAAAGCATCCCCAAACTGAAGACTTCCTTACAGCAGAGAAAAAAACTTACAGGTGGGAGCCAAATAACTAGGTGTTTACTCTGAGGTTAGGTTGGAAGATAACGATTTCCTTCATGCTGCGCCTTCCACAACTGCAATCACCGTCTGCTTTAGCAGGTGCATCCCGCCCCTGTAAAGGGCTCTGAGCTCTTTCCTGGTGACAGCAGGACACACACACGTGTATTCAGTTTGGGTGCTCAGCAAGGATTTACATCATAGTGTTACTGTCTCTGCCTGGCCACACCAGGAGCTCTGAACCCCCTGGCTGATGGGACACTTCAACACCACAGAAGACAAGCTCTTTAAGCCATCAGTCTCCCAGAGTTTTCACAAAAATGGGCACTTGGTAGCAAAGAGAAAAAGCAAACAACCCATGCAGTGCCTAGGCTAAACCATAACATGAGTCTACTTCTTATTAGACACCAAAAATCTATACATGATTTGCAAAAGCTTTGGGCTTTATTTAGCCACCAACCTCAGCCAGCCACAAGATAAAACAGGTTGTCTGTGATTTGTAAGCGTATTTTAGAGTACAAAGGTACTCTGTGCGTGTGTGAATAAAGTCAATTTAAAGCTTGTTTTAAAATACTAGAATCAGCTGCTCCCTTGAAATCTGCAAGCAGTCCAGCCATGACCTAAAGCTGCTAACGACCTGGCAAGAGCTGCAGGTTCCCAGAGCCCTCTTCCTCATGTGGCTGGCTTCCAAGGGGCTTGGGAATCATGTCCCCTACTCAAGGGACAGCAGATTTCCAAAGTCTTTCCAGATGTTTATCTTGGCAACCTCAAATTCAAATATAAACAGGTCCAAATAGCAGCCTGGCCACATCTTGATCTTGCAGATGGTTACTGGGTAGGGGTAAGGAGATCAAACAGGAGCAGGTCCTGCAAATCAGTAAGATCATTCTGCCCCCATCCTGCACGTATGAAGCTGTCTGGCAATCTACATCTTGGCTTCGCATGCAGCTTTCTACGCATTCCCATACCATCAGAGGAGTTCTCGAGTTGCATGAACAGCTCAGACCAGCCAGGATGGTATGGCCCGATGCAAGGAGCAGCTGCTGGGTGCTGCGGTGCAGCCCTCGTGAGCCGGGTCCTGCTGGGCGCCCAGGCTCAGCTCAGCACTGCCCGGGGGGGCTTTGGCAGTGCACATCCTCACGGAACAGGGCTCAACTGTCAACCTTGGGTGGCACCAAGGATCACACAGACAACATGTTTCTGGGTACAGGACAACACCCCAGGAGCACTGTGCTGACAGAAGCGATATCTTGTATATCGTTAGAGGAGGAAATCCTGACTCATCTTTACCCCTCTTCTGTCCCAAGATTTCAGTCCAAGATCTAATCAAATTCAAACTCCTGCATCAAGTTTTGCCTCTCAAAATTCTCAACAACATTAGCTCAAAATCCAGTAGCTCTGCACCCTTGGAAGAAGATGCATTTTAGGAAGCAGTGAGGAAGCAGCCATGCAAGTTCATAGGAGACATTTCCATCTCCAGAATGAAAGTACCAACAGCAGCCACAGCTTACAGCCACTTGATTGTTGCTCATTACCCATCAGAGCACACCTCATTCATAACCCATACGTCTGACAGCCTCACGTGAAGTTTTGCACACAGGAGCGCACACAGATGTGTTAGCCTGAACTCTTGCTGCCGTGGTGCAAGCTGCACAGCTCAGCCTTTACCTGTTCTGTGACCACAGACAGAGGGAAGAGAAAATTTAAGGGAGCCAGAAGGATTAATCAGTTTGTGTCTGTACCTACTACCTTAAAGGGCTTAAACAAAATCAGTCAACTTCAAGACTGTATTTCCAGGGTTAAAGTTAGCCACGTACCTAGGCAACTTAATAAGAAATATATATGTAAAACCACAACCCTGACAGCCAGTCTTGAATGAGTCCATTTTTCTAATTTCATTCTGAAGATTTATAGCATTACCATTATTTGTCTTTACAAATTAACTCCACTATCTGTCCTAGATAAATATAGATGCAATTCTGATCCATACTCATAGAGTATTTCTTTCAAATCACCCTCTCTATTTAGCTATCCTAAATATGGCAGCCTGGAACGTCACAGTACTGAAGAGCTACAGAATTACTTGCACAGAGATTCTTGCAATGTTTCTAACCCCAAAATTGCCACTAATGCAAGAACACAATTAGACTGAGCATTTACAGAGCAGCACAAATATCTGGCTATGTGGTACATGTGTGTGCTAGAAGGCGTTGAGAGGTTCCAAGTAATCAAAGGGATTTATTTTAGGGAGAGGCATGTCTATGTATTCTAAACAGCTTAGGTGAACTCAACCAAAATGGTTCAGCAAAGCAGATGTCCAGGCAGCCTGTCAGAGGCACGCAAGAGGTTTAATACATGGTCAAAGTGTGCTATGATGCTGTGGGTGGCTTACATCCGATGTGAAAACATTCACAACTCGCTGCCCAGAGAGCAAGTGAATGGCTCACTACAGTTCGCGCAGCAGCAAGGAGTTTCTGGTGTGGTTTGGCAATGAACCACAATAACCAGCCCAAGGGGAACTGGGAGACACGGTCTACATAAAACCAAGTCAGTTGGTGTTATTGATACAGGAGAGCAACTCTCAAGGGACGGATGTTGAGGGCAATGCTCCTGCTGCTCCTCTCTCGTGTCTGCAGACAATGAGCTGCACACGTTGCGATTAATATTGGGGACCAGGGCACACGCAGGCATTTATGAGGCGGTTGCACCCCAAGCCTCGCTTCTTGACCGAAGCACTCCAATGGCTCATTGTAGACCACAGTGCCTGTCTGGATCTCTCTAGCAGGGATGGGATCAGGCCATCCTTTCAGCAGGGCCAACACGCAGCCGGTGGATCGCAGACTGGGTCTCACGCTGTTCGTCACCCTCCCACCCTCGCCTGAGTCACCCTTACCTCCGTCAGCGTACGTCTCGGTGCCGTAGCCATCCTGCAGGCCATTATTCCAGGTACCTTCATACTTGGCTCCGCTGCTCATGCTCTGCCTCGCGCCGTACCGTCCTTTAAAGCCGTGGGTCCATTCGCCCCTGTAAACCCACCGCCCTTTGGTCTCGATTCCCAGCCCGTGCCTCTTGCCTTGCGACCAGTAGCCTTCGTAGGTGTTGCCGCTTGGCCACGTGTAGATGCCCACCACTTCGAAGCCGTAGTTCCAGGAGCCCGAGTACTCGCCCTGGCCCTTGGGGCCAGTGCAAATGCCGTGCCCGTGGGCCTTGCCCCCTTCCCAGCCCCCGCAATAGGCGCCTCCATCATCGAAATCAAACCTGCCGCCGCTCATGGCGCCCCGCGGTGCCCCCCGGCCGGGCAGCGACCGCCGGGAAGATGCAGCATCCCCGGACGAGCCGGGAGCGGCGGCTCCTGCCGCGGCACAGGGACCGGGAGGAGGGAGAAATTGGAAGGAGGGGAGAGGGGCGGGTCGGTCCCCCCGAGAGGGGCAGCCGAGCCCCACGGGCAGCCCCGCGGCCGAGCCGCCCGCCCCGCTCGCCGCCCCCGCCGGGAGAAAGGTCAGCGCTGCCCTAACAAGGGCATCGCGTCCCAGGAGCTGCTCCCAAAAATAACCCCCCGGAGCCCGGCCTCCGCCTCGGGGTCCTTTTATGAAGGATGGAAGAGACACGTCCCCGCCTCACACTCCCCCCTCCCAGCCCCGGGCAGGGATCCAGGCGGAGAAGGGCTGGGAAAGTAAATGTCTGCTTAAAATAGAGCCTGGGAAGGGGGCGCGTCCCTCCCGCCGCTCCGGGACAGGAGCCCTGTGCCTCTGCAGCGCCCCAGGTCCCACCCTGCCGCGTCCCCGAAGGGGTCACAGAATCACAGAATCACCAGGTTGGAGAAGACCTCTTGGACCATTGAGTCCAATCGTTCCTATGTGCCACTAAACCATGTCCCTGAGCGCCTCGTCTACCTGTCTGCTAAACCCCTCCAGGGATGGGGACTCGAGCACCTTCCTGGGCAGTCTCTGCCAGGGCCCCATGACCCTTTCTGTGGAAAATTTCTTCCTGATATCCAGTCTGACCCTCCCCTGGCACTGCTTGAGGCCATTCCCCTTGTGCACAAGGGATGCACAAGGCTGGAAACACCGCACCTTCGGGGAGTGCCTTGAGGAGGGTTCACTCCCACCAGCGTTCCAAGGGGCTGAGTTGGACCAAGCAGCAAAAGCACAGCCCTCGCCCCATCACACATCCTGCTCACCTAAGGGCCGCAGGGCTCCCTGTCTGCTGCTTCTAAAGTGAATTCCCAGAGATGCTTTAGGGTAGCAACCCACAAGCAGTCATTCCTCCCTCTCTCTCAAACAACAACAAACTTCCTAAAATCGCCTTCTGTTTAGCAGCTGGCAGCATAATTTAGTCTCACTCTGTTTGGAAAAGAAAGGTGAGACCCTACCCTTGGGATAGCACAGACACACCGAGTAGTGACAGAGTTGCTTATGAAAACAGTTCACGTCATCAAATGCAGATGGTAGAAAGGCCAAGGAATGAAACTCCAGGGTAATAGGCTAATCCAAGCCCTCTCCTAGACTGAATCATAGAATGGTTTGGGTTGGAAAGGACCTTAAAGAACATCCTGTTCCACTCCCCTGCCATGGGCAGGGACACCTCCCACTGGATCAGGTTGCTCAAAGCCCCATCCAGCGTGGTCTTGAACACCTCCTTGGAGGGGGCATCCACGACTTCTCTGGGCACAGAGAAGCCAGCCACATCAGTCCCATCTCCTACAGACACTGTCACAGCAGGAGCACACAGAGATGACCTTCCCCTTACCGACCACAAGCTGCTACAAGGGCTGTGGGGCAAGACCATGCCATCAACTGTGTGCTGCCCTTCGAGATGAGCTCCCAAGACCCACATCGAGCTCTGGGGCAAAGCTGCCACAGACAACAGCGACCTTCAGACTCACATAACACAGTTGAAGAACTTGGACAATCTCCTCATCGGTGTTTCTAGGAGGAAGAGGTATAGAAAAAAACATACATCGAGCTGCAACAAAAGCCAAGTATGTACATACCGCACCCATAGGCATAAGTGAGGACCAACTGCCCACTATAAAGCTGATTACAAAGGGCTTCACTTTTATTCAGCCACAGGATGGAATGGACACCTTGGTAGGGGACTCCAACACAACTCAGAAATGCTGCTTGGCAGAACCAGCCCTCTAAATCTTGCTTTTTATAAAACTAAAAGAAGGCAGATTTTTTAAATTGGATGAAGTAGGATTTGGGTTTTTTTTAAAGCTAAGCTTTTAGACTCCTCAGGCATGTTTTCAAGGTTCTTGCTGCGTGATTAAGGGCTGGAAATTTACATTTTCTCAAAGCAAATCCAGAGGGTTTTGTTGCGTGGTTTTTGGGTAGACCAAAGCATCTTAAAACACCTTGTAGTAACAGAAGGGAAAGTGTTAAGGCAGCAGTTGCAGCTGCCCATGGTCTTCTGTTCCATGGTGTTCCAGGATTTACCAGCCCAAATATGTTGTAACTGCCCTAAGTGCATGCCAAGTGCAGGACCATGTAACTGTTTACTTAGCAACTCTTCCTAACTACACAGAGCAGTTGCGAACTGACAGTGCACTTTGTTCAAATATTAACAACTTACACAGATGCTGGCACTTAAAAAGCTTTTCTTAACCGCTGTCTTAACATAACCACGCCATCAGACTTCAGAAAGCACTAACATTGTGTGTGCACTGAGGTACTACCCAGATCTGGGCTTATTTCTTCGCGTTGGCAGAAAAGCCACGATTTCCCCTCAAGGCTGGAGGAGCCCCTGCACCCACCCAGCCAGCCCGGCCTGGGGTGGCCTCTAGCGGCCCGGCACTGCTGGCTTCCCTCCCTTCCCAGTCTGCTCCTCTATTATTTCACATAATCTCCCGATTTCAATCTGCTGTGTTTAACGTATTCCAGAGGACCTGACATTGCAGTCCTGCAGGTAGAGGTCTGGGTAACCAATGAAAGAAATGGTAAGAAGCAGCACTGTATGGAAAGGTGTTCTCAGCCCCACAACAGTGCCACGGCTGCTGCCTGCAAGCATTTGGCAACAGTAAAGAAAAATTACTTGAGAAATAATGTCATTCCACACTTTGCAGCACAGTTTATCACAGACAATAGACACCAAACAACTGCCCTGAATTCAAAACACAGAAGTACACCTATCTAAGGGCATGGAAATGGAAGGGAGATGTGGGACCCAAGTAGGATCTAGAAGGGGTAAATGACACTTTAGAACTGGAAAAACAGGTAAATTTGCATGGCCATGTTAAGATACTAGGTACTGCCACAGAAATGACAAAACCCCAAAAGATTAACACAAAAGAATCTGCAGGGAAATATTTGGCTTTGTTTCTTCTTCAGTCCTTGGAGCTGAAAATAGTTCAGATACTGCAAATAGTAAAGACAACACAACTCACCTCCCCCTCAACAAATCACAGTATTTGATGGGATGCTCCTCTGATGCACATATTACAGACAAATTATGCTGATGCACACTCAGTATGGCAAACTGGTTGTTCCTGAAGAAGCAAATTTCAGTAAGAACGCAAAGCTCCACCAGTATTTTGGACCTGGACAAAGCACCTAAAGTGACAATGGTTTAGTAAAACAAAAGGAGGGGAAAGAAAATACAGCACACGATTTCCCTACAGTGCAGCTGACAACTCTTTGCTGAAGTGTACAAATCTTAATCCCTGAAGGGTTCTATTTGGTGTTACAGAGCAGGCTGAACAAAGCTTAAAATACAGTGCAGGAATTATGACCACTGCAGGCTGTGTCAGCCTTCAAAAAACCCCAAAACTGAATAGAGCCCATCATTTCATTTCTTCTCTGGTTAACTGGAAACTGGAGAAGCAACCTCCCTGAAGAGAGCACGTGTATTCCTGCTTCTGCAGACAAGTCTGTAATGCCCGTTGGACACTCAACAAAACATTATGCTTGCTTTACATCTTCCTCTAGCCAACACTATAGAGATCAGGATAGCCTTTTGGAACAACCTGGCTTTGATCATCCAGGTTTCTTTTTTCATTAGGCAGCCCGGCAAGCAAATGTTATGTTAACATAACAGCATCTGACTACATTAATACAATACAAGACAAGCAGGAGAACGCCTGTTCAGTCAATCAGAAAATAAAGCCTCGTTAGACAAAAGAAATAATGTCTCCAACCCAAGAAAAGATAACTCTGTCTCTTGAATTCACCTAGAGAGGCAACAGTACCAAGATGAGGACAGGAGATGGTCACTCCTTTATGAAATAAAATCAGAGGCACAAGCATCCAAAACCACAAGGGTTCATCTGAGATCAAAGAAACTTCAGCAACAAAGCTGAATTACACCAAGTTTCTCACAATAACAGCTCTGATCACCAAGCAGTCCAGAGACTTGTCCAACAAACCAAAATGGGATGACTTGAAACCAAGTATAATTTTCTAAATGATAGGTCACTTAAGTATAGGCAGGTATGCTTTAAACACATTCACTGTGTTTACTTCATTATCTGTTCCAAGCTTAAACTATAATGCTTAAGCTAAAATGTTTGTCCAGCTTAAAAAACGAACACTAGCTAAGATGCAAAGCAGTGTTTTTATTGCAAGCACAGTGAACAGGCATTGGGTTGGATCTCATATGAGTGTGACGGAGGGCAGATTTAAATCACCCACCCTTCTGTTTTAAGTGCTCAATGCTGTCAGGTGTACATCATTTCTGCCATGCGAGACATTTTCTTTGGAATACACAAGTAATATTCCATGTATCCTGAAAGATCTTCAATAGTCACATCGTCCACAAAGGCCCTGGCTTGCTCAGAGCAAGAACGTGGAGAACTTAAGGGAGTTCTTGATGGCAAGGACTGGGAGTGATCCTCAGGAACTGTTCTTCTATCAGGTGCCATCAGAAGGGTGTTCTGCAAGCCAGAGAATTTGTATACTTCCATATCTTGCCATCGTTTACACTGACAGGCTTTATCTGCACAGGCACATGACTTATTCGCGTTCAGCTTGGACACAGATTGAAAGTCAGAAAGCTCCCAAGCCTTTAGGCTTGCTTTGGATACAAGAGAAACAGCAGCTGGAGAGTTCTGTTTGTTCTCTGATGCCGACTGCGTAACAGGAGCTCCCAAAGACTCAACACCAGCTTCCTTCTGGCCAATGTCAGGAGCAATACTGCACCGTTCGTGTGCACAATCTTCCTTTGGGACTGGCATCCCAAACTCGGTGCTGTCTTCTGAGGCATTGATCTGGCTCTTGTGCGCTAGCTGGTTGCACACGGAATGTGTTTTTGTGCTGCAATGGATAAACTTTGGAGGATGAAGAATCGGAGACTTGGAACGCCTGCAACGCTGGGTTCTCACAACTCCTCTTGAAGATTTCTTCATAGACCTACCAAGGAAAGAGATGATAGAGAGTGAAGACTCACCAAAAGACTTAATGCTGGATTGCAAATAACATGGGGCAAAATCTCTACTGCATTTATATTGCATGCAAAAGATTTAAGCTCAGAACATTTGCTCAGTGTATTCTACTATCTTGGAATCTTTGTTCCAGTCAAGCAGCTGTATAAAATATAAAAGGAACACCTGAGAGGTGAAACCTAAAGTGCATGCTTTTAAGATTATAAATGAGTACAGCACACGAGGCAAGAAAATAAACCCTAAAAGAAGGACAAACCAAAAGATGACAGCACAAAACTAATGAATCAAAAAGGGTAGTTTTGTTTCAGAGCAAAAGAAGCGTGAATTCCTACATAGACAATCCAGAAACCAATTCACTACTTTAATTTAGTTCCCAAGGCATACTCATAACTTCTGCAACATCAAACAGTTATTGGAAGAGATGTATTCATGACTCTCTGATTCAAGAACAGCAGTTCCTTTCACTTCATATAATTATAAATCAGAATAGTAGTCACCTATGAACAGAAAAATGTGGTGTAGAGTATTTTAAACAATCTCTTTAATAAAGAAAACTTGGGACTCTTGTGTAGGGGGGTAGTTACTAGAAAATTTGTTTATTTAAAATTCCCTTCTAACACAGTATCATTTGAAGTAGTCTGATTATCCTTAGCTTCTTACCCATGCCAGGTTTCCTTAGAAGCACACACGTTCTTAGCTTTGGTTTCATCTGCCACTGTTCTAACTGGTGCTCTAGGACTTGTGTCTTCACCCACAGAGAGAGAAGCAGATCTGTGAAAGAGAGAATGAAAAGTTAACAGCCTAGACTGGTTGGCATAAAGAGTATGAAAAAGCTTATCAATCGTATTTCCCAGAAAAGATTGCCACAAATAATTTACACTGTCTCAGAAGACCTGCCCACAAAGAAGACTCAAATCAGAAAGAAAGGGTTTACACATCCCTATCTCATAAATTTGTGAAACAGAATTTTTCACCAAACCTGATACCATTCAGCAACCAGACTGCAAATCCAAACTCCACACATCAATGTCTAAAGCTCACACAATGGCTGAATTTCAGTTTCCTGGGAGAAGGGAGGGGAAAAATACCATCACTGAAGAAAAACACCGCTCTTTCCAGAGACACATAAGCCATTCTTTCCAAAAAGTAAACGTTCTTTGGACATAAATAGATTTTGTTTAACTGAAGAACACATAAGCCTGTGTTTAGGACAGCGTAAGCTACAACTCTTCACACTATTGCAAGTTCAAACACTTGAACAAAGCTTGTGTCAGATCTTCAACTTCTATTCACATGAGGGTCCTCAGAAGAGTTACTAATTTTTCCCATTTTCATGGAGCTGTAACAATCCCAAGACCAATTTTTCCATGTTGTGACTTCACGTATTACAGTGGAATTCACAAGAAAAATATTTTCCAAAATGTATCAAATTGGTTTGTAACAGAAACTGAAAATAAGTCTCCACACACTGTTCTAGGATAGCTTTAATGATTATTTAATAGAAGCTAAACTATTAGTCTTATAAACCTGGTATTTTCCATTTACAGAGCAATGAACACAGAGCAGTAAATTGAAGGCCAAGGCCAACAGTAAAAACTCCAAAGTAATTAAGAACGCCTGACTTGGAAGCAGGACTAGAGATAAAGAAGAAATAAGAGACACTTGGATGGTGATGCACTGCTAATTCAAGTGAGTTACTTGAATGAAAGACAGCTACTTGCCATCAAAGTTCTTCACATTTACATACTGCCTTACCTACACTTCATTTCAGTCACCATCACAACTGCACCACTGACAATAGCTTACTGAAAGACAGCACTGTAAAAATAATACGTAACGGTATGCATTTGTCAGCAGAAAAAAACTTTATATAGAAGCCTTTTTTTTTTTTCATCTTGGGTAAAAACAATCATTGTCAACGGAAGACACATGCTGCTTGTGTTCTGCTACCTGGGCCAGGAAGGTAAGTGCCACATGTCAGATCTCCCACAAAACATGACAACTCAAAAAGCATTCTTTCCCAGTTAGTGATACTGGTTATAAATAGGAAATTTGTGACATCAATAAAAATAGTTTGTGTGGGAATCATGTACTGAATCAAATTTCTCCTTTACTGATATAGGAAGGACATTTCTCTCCTGGGAAGAGATGGGAATTTATTCTCACAATGGTCCTTCAGAACCATGACAATCTTCAAAAGCAGAGTTTTAGTGCTACGGACACAACTTCTGGCAACCAGATTTATGACCAAACTCACTTGAAGCATCATAAGCTGCTGACTATTGGTAGGTTTGTTTCAAGCCTGTTGGGAGCTAACAGTGATCAAACAAATTACAATTTCTTCAGAACTGATGTTAACCACTAGTGAATTTATCCCAGTTTAGTTAGCTAGAATGAAGGCTTTCAGCACCTAACCTTTTGGTATTACCTCATCCCTTCAGATTTAAAGGGAAAGGTGTTCCCTTTGAGTCTGTTGTAGTATGTTAACTCCGTACCTCCCTGTGGTTTTACTCACCCAGCAGTGGCCACTCTTAGCTTTTTGAATGCTGTCTGTAGGCTTTCCTCTTCTCCATCCTTAGCTTCTGTTTTCATTATTGGGATGGCCAGAAGCTGACAGAGTTACCATGTGCTGCTAATAGCAGAGAAGAGACATGAATGTAAGAACCTTGTCAAAAACATTAGTTGCCCAGCAGCATCATAACACATGAAAATATACTCGAAATAGCACACTGAGCGCACAAAGCTGAGGTCATTCTAGTACAACATTTTTGAAAGTTGATTCAGAACAAGCTTTACAATACCCAAGAACAGAACAAACAGTCTCTTATACAGCTGCAGAGGTGAATTAGCAATTTAAAGTAAAATTTGGTGTCAACAGCATCTTGCGCATCCATTACAGCTTAGACAGACTTTTCTGTTTGTCTTGCAGTGTTACCAGAATAACTCCAGACAAGGCGAAAGGCGAAAAGGAACAACATCAGAAAGAGACAACTTTCTAAAACTACTATTTCCAACTTTGGGACTTATGTTACTTACCAACTTAAAAAACCCAAACCAACAGAATTTTCTTAAAACAAGATAAAATTTTAAGCTAAACAAAGTTTTTTGATCTTGTGCTTAGATCCTAGCATGAGTTACACAATCCTTCAGAACACGGTATCTTAATTGCAAATAGCAATTAAAATTGCTGTGGAGTCTCCCTCTTTGGAAGTACTTAAAATCTGTCTGGACATGGTTCTGCACTACCAGCCCGAGGTAGCCCTACAAAGGGCAAAGGGGCTGGACCTCCAAGGATCCCTGCCAACCTCAACCATTCCATGATTCTGTACCTTCCCGAAGCTCTAAGAATCCATTAGGAAGGCAACTATCCAAACCCAGCAAATGATAACAGCTTAGAGCGCTAACTCTACCTAATAATATACCAATAACACCTATGTTAGCACTACTATTACCAGCTGAGCAACAGCTTTTTTTGCTGCATGGAAAAGAAAAGGTCTCAGTAAAGAGAGAAGTGTGATCTGAACCTCTGCAGCAGATACAGAGAGGTAATTTCTGTTCCCTCACCACCTCACTCCAGCTGGAGGTGGCAGCTCTCTCTGCTGTTGTTCCGGGTTGCTCACCCTGCTACAATTTCCTCTGGACGCCATGTATTGCAGACAGCTATTATGAGACACAAGGATGATGCACATCACAACTTCAATGTGCACATTGTCTGTGAGTCAGACGGCAAGTAAACACGAAAGGAGGAAGCCAACACAGGGGCTGACAACATAACGCTCATCTGAGCCAGTTGTTGTTTCAGACAGCCTCTTAGTTAACTACCACTAATACAGCGAAACAGGTGGCCCCTACTTCAGAAAGTTTTTTTCCTCTGACCCAAAGAGAAGGTTCTTTACAATAATAATAAAAAAGGGACGTAGACTGGATTTCTAAAGTGACAAGCCCCTGTATCACATAACTTTAAAAAGAAAGTGATAGTAAAACATTTTAAAGCACTGCACGATTCAAAATGTACTACCAGCTTAGACTAAACATTTTACCCTGCTGCCCTTCACTGCTGACCCAGCAAACCCTCAAAGTGATGCAGAATTAATTCATCTAAAAACCCACTCACTGCAAGCATTCAGTATAAACTTCAGACACAACAGCTAGCTAGCACCAAAACCAAGAAATGACAAATTACCGTGAAACCCCTCTAAGTTTAACACTGTGTCCAGCCCCATGTGTTCCTTATCTCCTAGGAGAACACACATTCATCCTTTCCCAGTGTATCCACAGCCATTTCCAGGTGGCTTGGGATGGTGGGCCCTGCTGGGTACCATGCTGTTCCGTTACCTTTTCTTCCTTTGTTTTCATCACTTCACCTGGAACAACTTGGGGAGAGGCTGTAGTTACAAAACTATTGCAAGTAGGTAGTTTTTTACTTATAAAAAATAAGTAATATATTTTGATTTTTGTCATGTTAGTTGAAAGAACTAATTAAATTGGTACGCTGGCAGATGGAGCGGGTCAACAGCAGTATGCCATGTTTCTCCGAATACCAAACATTTATCTCGCACATTATGTCTCAAAAAGTGCCAGTGTAACTGGTAATCTCTGCTGAGATTTCTGGTTTGACCACAGAAATGTCCATTGCAGCCCCATGGCAAGAGGCATGTAATTAGACATAATGACTGTTCTAAGTTGATGGTGCTGATACTGAAAATGCTGGCAAATAAACTCTCTAAGACTCGTTTGGGAAAACAAGCACCCTTTATCAAGCCCGAGCAACGTGAGGGAGCGATCTCCACCAATCGTGTGCAGCGAGACAAAAGCTGGGGTCAGAATATATTTCCCACTTATATGCATATGTATAGATTTTCCCAGAAATCTAATGCATATTCTATTACTTCCCAGGGACTAATTTTAATGCTATTGTGAACTTCACAACAGTCAAAACTCTTGCTAATTTGGAGCTGGCTCCGGCTCTCTGCTTGACCTTGCCTTTGAGATAGAGACGCACTGCAAACAGAGGTGAATACAGAAGAAGAGACATCTGTTCAGCACAAGAACATTATTGAACACAAGGCATTATTGTCAAAGAATAAACAGTGTCTGGAAAAACACTGTTTTAAAGAAAACATGTTATTGGAAGGACCTTCTGTATAACTTTCAAAAAAATACAATTATTTAGACGAAACTTTAGCTTAAATCAAAACAATTCCAATTTACATAATAACATATTCCACTTTTTGTAATAGTAACTACTTCTCGTATCAGTGCTGCTATGGGCATAGATCATTCCCACTACAGGCATCAAACATTAGTGCAAAGTGGCTGATTTTGTGCAGAAAACACAGCTTCTATCGTGGCTTTGGGCAGCTACACTAACTTCAGAGTACCTAACACTAAAAAAAAAGTTTTATGTTACTTTTAAAAGGTATAGGGTATGAAAATACGGAATACTTCAATCTGGGTGCTACAGGGTGCAGCGTCCCCTCCTCACCCAGAGAGCCTCGGCACTGCCCTCCACCGCGGCCACGGCCTGAGAGGAGGGAGTAGCTGAGAGGGGGTAGTGGGTGAGAGAGGGAGTAGGTGGGGTAGCTGGGAGGGAGGACGGGGGAGGGGGATGAGGGCTGGAATGGGGACGGGGGGCGAGAGGGAGGAGGGGACGCGGAAATCCCCAGCAGCGGCCCCGGGCGGAGGTCTCAGGAAGAACGGGGGGGGTCACGAGAACGGGGGGGGGGGTCACGAGAACGGGGGGGGGGGGTCACGAGAACGGGGGGGGGGGTCACGAGCGGAGCAGGGGGGAATCCCGAGAAGGAGGGAAGGGGGGAGGGGTATCCGCCGCCCGCACTCACCGCGCCCCCAGTCCCGCCCGCCGGACCGCGAGCGCCGCTCCCTCCTCGCCGCCACCCCAACCAGCCCCTTCGCACCGGAAGTGAGGGCGGTGGAGCGCCTGTGACGTCACTTCCGGTTGGCGCCACCGCCCCGAACGTCAGGCTGCGAAACGGAGGTGAGGGGGGCCCGCGGGGCTCGTCCTGTCTGGGCCCGTTTTGTCGCGGCGGGAAGGGGGGCGGGGGGACGGAGGGGAGCGGCCGGGCACGCCGGGCCGGGCGGGAGAGGCCCTGGGGCAGCCGGCGGGGCCGCTGCGAAACGGCGGCCCCGGGGACACTCGAAGGAGCTGCTGTTCCGAAAAGTGGAATATTGTTGATTTACGTGAAAGTAGAGTAAGGCTTCATCTAAATAATTGGGGTTTTTTTCTGAAAGTTAGGCAGAATTTCCCTGTGATCGCATGTTTTCTTTAAAACAGAGTTTTTCTAGCCGCTGTTCGTTCTTTGCAGGTGATAACTTCTCGTGTTTAGTGTGATCTGTGCTGAACAGATGTCTCTTCTTCTATAATCTTCTCTTTGTAGCCTTTCCCTATCTCAAATGTAAGGTCAGACTAAGAGCTGGCCGCAGCGCTCTAAATTAGCAAGAGATTTTACTGTTGTGACGGTAATAACAACATTAATATTAATCTTTGGAAAGTAATAGAATATGTATAAGATTTCTGGGAATGTTTATACACACGCATGTAAGTGGGAAACATATTCTGTCACCAGCTCTTGTCTTACTCACATAACTCATGGAGATCGCTGCCTCATGTTGTCCAGGCCTGATAAAGGGTGCTTGCTCTCTAAAACACCAAAACAAGTCTTAGAGAGTTTATTTGATGGCATTTTTGGCCTTGGGCAGCCTGCTTTAGAGGGTTGTCTCTGCCCATGGCAGGAGGGTTGGAACTAGATGATCTTTAAGGTCCCTTCCAACCCTACCTATTCTATGTTTATGATTTTTGGCATCACTGGGAACTGCCATGGCCTTTGAGGCAACTAGGTCGGCAGGGGCAGTGTCCCGATGAGCTAGTGCTGCCCAGTGTCAGCAGGGAGGAGCCACGGCGGCGGGAAGCACTGAGCCCTCACCACTGCTGTATCTGTCTTGCAGCTTGTGTTGGGGCTGCGCTTGTGGACAGAATGTGTATTGTTTGTTCACCTCATGAAATGAGGGCACTTCACTGTTTTTGAGACAAGCTCCCTGAGACGTCCTGGCCTGTATCAGAAGTGGTGTAGCCAGCAGGACCAGAGAAGGGAGCATGTTCCTGTACTCAGCATTGATGAGGCCACACCTCAAATCCTGTGTTCAGTTTTGAGCCTCTCACTACAAGAAGGACGTTAAGGTGCTGGACTGTGTCCACAGAAGGGGAATGAAGCTGGTGAAGGCTGGAGAACGTGTCTTTTGAGGAGCAGCCAGTGGAATTTGGGATGTTTAACCTAGAGAAAAGGAGCGGGAGAGGATTGAGGGGAGACTGTCTACACTATCTACAGTTACCTGAAAGGATGTAGTGAGGTGGGTGCTGGTCTCTTCTCCCAAGTAACAAATGATGGGTCAAGAGGAAGCAGCCTCAAGTTGCACCAGGAAAGGTTCAGATTAGACATCAGGAAAAATTTCTTCAACCAAAAGGGTTATCAGGCACTGGAGCAGGCTGCCCAGGGAATTCATGGAGTCACCATCCCTGCAGGTGTTTAAAAGACAGGTAGATGCTCAGGGATATGGTTTAGTAGTGGACAGGTACGGTTGGACTCAATCTCAAAGGTCTTCCAACCAAACAATTCTATGATTCTTCTGAGAGTTCATAGGTTGCAGTGGAAAATAGTGGAAGGGCCTGGAAAGAAGGCGGAGACATTGCCCGCAGAAGAATGACCATCCGTTATCTTTTCAGTTTTGCAGAGACGTGTGTCCAGACCATCAAATCCTAATTCCTGTCTTGCAGCTTTTTCTATATGGCACAACAGGTTACGCACTGAGAGCCTGTCAATGGACTTGGAAGCTAAAGATGAAGAGGAAGAGAGTCTGCAAACAGCTTTCAAAAAGCTGAGGGTGGATGCAGCAGGGTGAGTGAGCAGCAAAAAGGACAATGTTGATTTGTCAGTTTCTTATTATGTATTTGTATTTGTTTTCCTTTTTTATGAATCTCTAAACAAATGTCATTTCGTGAGAGGTTCCTTACTTTCCATCAGGTGAAAACTCCATCGTTTCACATGAAATGCATTCATCGTAACTGTCTAACAAGCAAAGCAGTCCATTATTGCTGACTAATTTTGACACAATATCCAACTGAAATTACACAGTGACTGTATGAAAACATGAAATGACTCACCCAAAGCAGTTAATCTACTCTTAACTGTTGTGGTAGCTTTAGTCATCTTGTGTGATACAGAACTTGTTTGACCATTGATGTAAATGCTGGTGTCTTCAGCCACACTATCAGCCTTTACTGTAGCACGTGAAGATTTCCTTGGAAAGTGTCTGTGGGGCTGTAGTGTCTCTGTAATGTGCTGGAGAGCCCAGCCATCAGAACTACAGACTCACATGCTGAGGCATTTGTATTTGCTGTCTCTACCTCCAGGGCTAGATTTTTTTTTTTTTCATTCCGGTTTTATGTGGGAAATTTAATGAGAAATAAATTAGCAATTTGTCCTTGTCTGTTGTTGTACCTCATTCACTGCTTCACCAACAACTCCTCGGCCTGCTGCTGTGGATTCCTGATTTTGCATTTTAGATGAGTAGGAGTCTATCTTAAACTATTGTCTGACAAGAACGTTTGGAACCTGAGTTTACATTCCTTTCACGTGTCATTTTGGTGCATATAGGGCATGACATCAGCCTCTGGGTGTTTTGGCCTCCTTTAATTTCATCTCACCTATCTTTAGACAGTTTACTGAGGTTAATATAGTAAGAGCAGTTAGATCGATCTCTGCAATATCCTGTTTCTAATCACTGGCTGTAGAGGAAGCCAAGGCGGCAAGCTTCAACGTTTTAACTAAGCATCTAAAGTGAAAAGGCTGAATCTAAATTTCTGAAACAGTGTGTTCAGGCACTGCTGTAATGTGGCATTTTCCTTTTTACTCAGATGTATTGCAGCTCTGTCTGTGGGCGATGGGACGGTTCTCAGAATACCGAGAGCAGCCGTGGATGGAGCCAAGCAGCAGACTGTCTGCTCTAAAGAAGCGTGGCATGGGTAAAATATACTATTCACTGCACTGTGTGTGTGTTTCTAGTTTGAGACATTACTGTTTCCAGTGAAAGTTGTTAATTAGTTGCTTTAGCATATCTTTTCTCTCATTCCTATTACAAAACTTTACTGTAACTGTTTGGTATTATATTTTTTTAAAGTGCTTTCATCAAAGACTTAAAACCCAATATTGCCTCTTTTCTTAGAGAGGGTACCTAAAATTTTCTTTTCCATTGATTTCCTCAGAAGTCCTTTTCTTCAAGTTTTCTACCTCTACAAAACCCCTCTCACCTCTTTCTTGAGTTATCTTATTTCTGTATTGATGTACCTGGATATTCAGTGCACTTCTGTGAGCAGCTCCAACTGATATCCAGATTCTGCACTACAGTTCAGTGTGGGATGACAAAGTATCATTTGCTTAACACAGAAGATTTGGGAGGAAGTACCTTTAAATGAGGCCTGTCTGCATGCATCTTTCCCCAATCTCTTCAGACTTTGCCCCTGTTCCTGTTGGTGGCTGTTAGGGACCAGTCACTTGATTTTTCTAATCAGAAAAAAAAAAATCTTCTAAAATGTTTTTAGCCCCATTTTAGAGCTTATTGAGCTATGATGTGGATTCTGGATTTACCTACTTGCGCACCTGTTACAATCCTGCAGGTGTGTGAGAAAGCCTTTCAGAGGATCAGCAAGAGTCCCACGTCGCAGACGCTCCAAATCTCCTGTCCTGCATCCTCCCAAGTTTACATATTGCAATATGAAAGCCAATGACCAGCTGAAACACAAAACCCAGGCGGAGACATCCAAGGGTAACATCAGTTCAGACATTTTTGTTACGGCAGAACACGGTACAAAGGATAGGCACGATTCTCCTTTTGAGGCCAGTGACAACAGAACTGAACCTTTGGAAGCTTTCACCACCACCACTGAAGAGCCTTTGGAGAAGTCAAGAGAGAATTACCCTACTCTCTACTCATCCTTTGAAACTAGCCTGCATTCTAGCCAAACCTCAGATTTCCAGTCATTATCCATGCTTAGCAATGGCAGGCAGTGCCCTTGTACGGACAAGAAATGCCAGTGCAAACAGTGGCGAACCATGGAAGTGTACTCTTTCTCTGGCCTACGGAGCGTCCTGTCAGAATGCGAAAAGGCAGTCCTGGGAGTCCATGCCCCATCCCTTCAAAACAGATCCCCTTGTGGGACAGCCTCATCAGGTTCTCCCAGGTCTTGTTCTGAGCAAGCTCGAGCCTTTGTGGATGACGTGACAATTGAAGATCTTTCAGGATACATGGAATACTACTTGTATATTCCCAAGAAAATGTCTCACATGGCAGAAATGATGTATACTTGACTGAAAGCAATAGAGAATCAGTTTGTGATAATGGTTGGGTTAAATGCCTTGTCAGTGCCATGTTTTCACTATTGTGTTCGATCAAATATTCCTTTGCCTCACACAGTTTAGTTTTCTAATAAAATAAAAAATGGAATATAGTTTCTGAGCTTAGTTCTAAGAAGAATGCACTAAAGTCTCTGAATACCTTCACAAAAGGACTGTAGATCAAGTGAACTCCCTTTGTTTTTTGGTTTGTGCTGTGGCTATCCAAGCTCTGTATGTTGTTTTCATGATGTTTTGGCAAGTAAAAAAAAAAAAAAAAAAAAGCCACCTAGGTTTTTTTTCCTGAATATTTGCAGTGTTTGGAAGGTTCATTCTTAATGTGTCCCAGTACTTAGAGAAATGTTTCTGAGCTACAGCTCTGTCCTCCTCATCCTGCTCCAGAGAGAAGAATGAGAAGGCATTTGGCATTTTGGATAGGATGGATCTCCTTTCATTGAACACTATCTGCCTCCGTTTTAGTTAAATCAAATTGTGAATGCTTCCTCCTCACAGATTTGTTGGGAGGTGCAGAATGTGTGGGTGTGTGCTTTCGTAATCTAACTAGCTCACTCTTAAGCAGTTCTATTTTTCTGCAGATAAGTGAAGCTTTTAGAAGCAAAAATATATTTTGTTATTTGTGCTTTACAGATGGAATGATTTAGTGGACAATGAAGCAGGCTAACAGGATTTTTTTTGGCCATGCTGTCTCAGAAGTGGAGATAGTGGAGCCATCTATACAGATTGTTTCTGAGTATATTTGATACACAAAGCAGCGTGGAAGTAGGGTAAACAAGAGGTGTGTATTGTACAGGCTTTGTGGTGTAGAGCTGCAACATTCCTTCTGGTTGAAAATATTGAAATAAAAAGTTCTGTTGCTGCGACTTGCATTAATAAATGTTTGTCAAAAACCAGCAAATTAAAGCCTGAATAATTTAACTTACACTCATCTACCCTCATGACCTTTTTTAGTTTTAAAAAGCAGAAGTCTGCTTTCAGTGTCAGCTGTTCACAAGTGCCAAACAACTGTGTTTGAGAAAAACACTGTGATGTTTACTTACACGCTTGAAAACCAGTGGTCAGCAAGCCAAGGACTCACAAGCAGTTGTATAAAAATATATTATAGCAGGCATAGGCAGTTGGCCTTGTATTCTGTGCTAGAGGTGTCTCAGCCATTGTAGACGATAATTGCTCCCTGTAGATTGCATTCTAATCATCCCTCAAGTTCAGATTTGAAGTTCAAATAAATCCAAGTAAGCTAACATAAGAACAGAACTAAAACCTGATTTAAGTGCCACACAGCACTTATTCAGCCTGTAATATTGGCTCGTACTCTCAAATTAAATTTAACTGATTTCTAAATTTTCTTGGATTAAGTACCCATCCTTCATACTGATGCACACAGCTTTGGTTGTGCTTTCTCCTCTTTCCCTTTTTTCTCCCTTCAGTAAACCTGCACTTTGCTTTTGAAGCTAGATCCTTAGTACTTGTTATCTTTGCTGCTGCTGTTTATCAAAGGCCACTTCTGCTTTAGCAGAGGGTGTCTGCTCAAGTTTCTATTCATGTGTTGGTTTTGTGCCTTCTTTAAAATCATTTGAAGGTATTCTAGATGCGATTTCTCCCTTTTAGACTAATGATTATCCTGTCTTGGCAAGTGTTGCCCTGGGGTCCACGTGTTTGAAGCTGGGATTCATCTCGAACTAGCACAAGTACAGTTATTTAAATCTGCTCTTGGTTGTCCTGTCCCCTCTGCAGCCAGAACCCTGTAAAGGGGCACAGGGAAGCTCTTCTCCCTGGAAATGTGGGCTGCCTGCCTGGCTAAAGGTCGTCTCAAAGCAGTTGTTATTGCTGTGGAGCAGTCCTGCTTCTCTTTAATAAAGCATGCACAAATCCCTGGAGGTGTCTAGACCTTCAAGCTGGCGTTACATGAAACTAGCAGGGACTGAGGATGTGGGAATGGCACAAGGGCATTTTTCAACTGTGGAGTGGGACAGCACACAGGAGACCTGCTCTGTGTAAGGACAGCGAGGGAGCCAGGGGAATCGGTCCCTGAAGTTTAGGGCTGAGAAGTGAATTCAAAATGACAGAAGGAGGGACAGGGAAGAGTGAGAGCAGGTGCTCCAGGCACATTTCCGTTGTGTCCTCCGCAGGACAAAAGTAACCAGTAGTGAGGGGGGAACAAAAGGGGAAAGAAGAGACAACAACTCAGCAGTTTAGTGTTCTGCATGAATTACCATTTGTGGTCACGTTTAAAGGTGCCCAGTGCTGCCTGTGGCAGAGGAAGGACAGGTGTTTTGGGTTCTTGAATGCAAGAGTCAGGCTTGTAGCAAACCTACTGGAACACAGCTGCTAACTTGGCATTGCTCAAACTAACCTTTTGGAGAACTCAATCCTAAACTTACTGTTTCTGTCAAAGCCTTCCCAGTTCAGCTCTCTCGCTTTGCTCCTCTGATGACTCAGCGACTCCTTGCTGCCTGCCTAAAACCTCAACCATTACTCACAAATGCTATCATCCCTGGGAATGCCTGCACAGCACAATTAACTTGATCGACGAGCATCAGCCCTTGGCCTCAGAGGCGGCCAGTTACAAGTGGTGCTGAGCGTGGCCTTGCCAGCCTCGCTGCTCCCAGCCTGCCACTGTACCTGCCCTGACAGGCCGCCTTTTCTGTCAAGATGCTCTAGGGTGGATGCCCAATCAATCCTCAGAGGAATAGGTCTAAAATTTTCTGAGAAGGCACTGGTGGGCTTGCACCACTCCCAGGACTTTCCTCAGAGCTGGTCCCACCTTTCCACTTCCTTTCAAAGCAGATCCAGTCTGGATTTTTTTCCAGTGTCTTTCCCCCACCCCAGCATTTTACAAGTCACTTGCCTGTCTAGTTTCAGGACTAGTTCAACTGAAGCAGGATTCAGAAGGGCACCTGGGGTCAATGAAATGTATTTCTTGCCTTACAGAAGCCAAGATGAGTCCTAGCTAAGCGTTACATTGGCAGATGCTGAATCAGGCCACTAGGAAAAAAAATCAATGGAGCCGATTCTACAGCTCAATTTCCATCCCCTCCCTATAAAACAGGGAAGGTGTTTTTTGTGCCTGCAAAGTCCCGTGGCCAGCTCTGGCCGCCTGCTCTCTCCCCTCCATGATGTTTGCATCGGCTCTGAGACAAGACACCCTGGATTGTGTATTTTCAAACAACCGGCACCCACAATCCTGCCCCAGTAGCACCTTCAGGCAGGGCTCTACTGATACCGCCAGGTCTGGCTGCACAGCACCCCATGGGTCATCCCAGCATCGACCCGTCTCACAGACAAGGATGCTGGGGACAAGAGGTGGAGGATGATCTCAAGGTCATGCAAGGTCAGGGCACTCCTAGGGGCTGCTGACACCAATATTGCTCCTCAAGCCTTGCTTACTTTATCAAGCCAACCCCGGTGAAATAGGTAAGTGCCTCCAGAGGCAACTGCAAGACCCAAAGGGATGCAGCGACTTGTCATTTTTTATTCCCAGTGGTGCTCTATTAACCAATCACATAATGTGCCACTAGATGGGGCTTTCTGGACAGTGATCCACAGGAAGGAACCACTTCTGCTTGGTCAAGCTGCTCCTTTCCTCAATCTAAAGGTGAAAGGAGCCCCTAAAGATGCTTCCTGGGCAGCGAGGGTTCTCCTGAGTGGAGCGGGCAGGAGGGGAGGCTGCAGAGCAGAGGGCAGGATTGCACAGGGCAGCAGGGCCAGCTCTTTGTTCAAAGCCCAATTCACTCTTTGGACTTTTGTTTGTAGCAGCGCAGGCCACCACCCTGACATTGCAGCCTGAAAGCAGAACCCAAGCAAGAGACTTTCTTTGTGGGGGTCTCCAGCAGCACTTGGGAAGCTCTGGGTGGGGGAAGGAGGATGGGTTTGAGGGCTGCTACCTATGGGGGAGATGGCAGGGAGGAGCCAGGACATGGCATAGCACTTCCCACCCTCCTCCATGTGCCATTGCCCTCCTGTGCACCCTTAGGAGCAGGACATCACCACAACTAAGGATGAATTTGCACCTCCCAACCGTCACAAAGTTGCTTCTTTCACTATGTTTGTGCAGCTGGGTACCAGTTTGGCCTCACTCCCTCCCAGTGCTCTTGGGCAAAGTGTGCCTTAGTTTCCTCACTTGAACCAGCTCTCCCAAACCTTACCCTATTTCCCTCCAGACCTGGGACCACTGCACCGGCCTCAGTGTGGGTGGAGATGGAAGCAAGAGATGGAGGAGCCACATTCAAACCCAGAGCCCTCAAGCAGCCCTGACCTGTGAGCTGACTCAGCTCTCTGTGCCTGCACCGCCCTCTCCATTCTCTCCAGAACCTGCTGCTGTGACCCCCCATAACTGGGCTGCTTTTGCCCCCACCACTGGCAGCCTGTCCCATGCTGGGGAAATTATCCCCAGGCTGCCAGATTGCTGGAGATGGAGCATGACAAAGCCAAATGTCATAAAACACGGGTCCAGGTGTCCAGGTGGCTGTGCCCCGAAAGGTGTCAGCTGCCTACACACGTTTGCCTGCAAACCTCTGGGTGATGCTCGTAGTGCCCAGAGAGCGGCAGTTCCAGAAGCCCCAGCACTCCCCGAGCAGCGGAAACCTGTCTGGTTTGTAATTGCGACACACCTAATTCTGTGAATGACCCTCAGCCATGCCTGCTTTGGTGCAGGAGGGCTTGGCCAGGCACTCAGAGGCTCGGGGACTCAGCGAGGGCTCTACCCTGATACAGGCTACAGGACACCCCACAGGCAATAATTAATTGTGCTCTCCAAATATCAGTGAATACCTTTAAAGACCCATTCCTGCTTCTTTTCATGAAGGCTGCAAGGCAAGCAAGACAGCTGCTCAGCATTTTAAAGCCAGTATCAATCAATGTTGCTATTTATTACATGTCTGCCATATCTAAATCAGTCAAAATCTTGATCTCTGCTGCAAAATATTGCTAAGGAGCCGCAGGGGCTGGAGCTGCCCTGGATTGATGAGCTGGCAGGCAGGCAGGCAGCAGGAGCCTCCGCTGCTGACTCGCCTATTGAAGCGATGCCTGCAAGCGTGGCACGTTTCCGTGAGAGCCCCGCCATGAGCAGGGACAGGCTGCAATTTTGCCCACACCACCGCCACCATCCTCGCCTGTGACCCCCGGCACACACCTCCGTGCACTGCCCACCCCAGCTGGGGAGATGGAGCTGCCCTGGGAGTGATGCTGCTGGCAGGAGCCCATGTGATGCTGGGCTAGCGCCGCGCTCGCTCCCTTGTCCCTCTCCCGCTCGCTTGCAGGCTGTCATGGCGACTCCCAATAATGTTACTCCCACCAACTGCAGCTGGTGGCCCATTTCGGCGCTGGAGAACGATGCAGGGAAATCCACGGAGGGGGAAGAAAACCAGGACCCAACAGACCCCGCTTTCAAATCCCAGGACAGATTGGTTTTGTATCACTGGACCCAGTCTTTCAGCTCACAAAAGGTAAAAGAATAATCGCTTGGTCGGGTTCCTGGGCAAGAATCACCTCCAGTGCCCAGGGCATCCCCTTACCTGGGGAGGATGGATGCGCTGGGAGAGAGGGGGCTCGTTCCCAGGGCTGGTGAGGGCAGCAGCGTGCGGCCGGGCAGCTCTTTTGTACCTGGGGTTCTGTGTTTTCAAAGCATCTGCCTGGGGAGGGGATGGGGGGGGGCGGTGCGCCAAATTCTGCTTTTGCTTTGGGGATCGTGGCTTGTATCGGGAGCCGCCTCGGCTTTGTGCTCTCTTGCAGCCCCGCTCCAGCGCAGCCAGGCCCTGGGACCACCCTGCGGCCCGGAGAGCGGGGGCAGCCCTGTGCCCCGCTCCTCCAGGGAGCAGACCCTGACACCACCGGGGCGCCCTGCAAATCCCATTCCCAGGGCACCCCTGCACCTTGCAAGGCTCGTGGGGCTAAACAGCGCGAAATCGTATTTTCCAGGCTACAGTAAATGCTCATTTTTCAGCACCACAGCTTTGTAGCAAACCTGACCTTTCCCTCCCGTCCCAATCCCCTCCTATTCCCACACCATTAATAATACTTGGGGGAGTGGGATATTCAGAGGGGTGGGGCCACCATAAAGCTCCCCTGGTGCAAGGGCCCCCTCCATCCCCGCAGGGAGGCCAGATGGATGCTGAGGGCAGAGACACGTGTTCCTGCTTGTAGACACAAAGAAAGAGGAGGATGCCCAATGCAGCAGGGTGGCTGCACATGGTCGGCTTCACCGCTGCCAGCAGTGGGTGACTAACGGGATTCTGATCTGCTCTGGCAAGGGATGCTCACGCCCGGCTTTCCCACCTTGTGCTGGGCTCGCTGCTATTTCTTGTCTCACTTGTCTGGCCACCAGCGGCAGGGGCGCAGTGGTTAAAACACTTTATTATACAGGGTTTCCTACAACCGGCCTCACCTATGCGGGGCTGGGGACGCCGGAGACAGTGCAGGGCACACTTGGAGCCACCTGGCACTGCTTTGAGCTTTGCTTTTGAGGTCACTTGCAAGGAAAGAATGCTTGCTGGAAGGCGGGCAAGGACAAGCTGGTGTGATGGACACCGCAGGGCAGGAGTGGTGGGGGCTGCATGGGAAGTCTCCAGCGGAGGAGTTTTGCTTGGAGCCGGCTGCTGGCAAAGCTTCTCCTGCTCTGACCCAGGAGCTGCTCAGAACCATCTTCCACAGTTCTGGGGATATTTTGGAAGGGTCCTGAGCCCCCACCAGGATCCAGCCCTGCCTGTGAAGGGATTTTTGGAGTCTTACAGAGAGCACTGGGTTTTTACACAAGATCCCTCATCGCTGTGGGCGCCAGCTGGGGGATCTGGGCATGTTTCATCACCCCTGACTGTGAGCCTCTCTGGGGGGCTGGCAGGGGCTCCCGTTGCCTGGAGGTTACCCCAGGAGCCAAGTCCTCCTGCCCGTACTGCTTCATATGCCCAGCAGCTGCCTCTTGTCAGGCTCTTGATACCAGAACACGAAAGCACAGGGAGTTTGGATTCTGATGCCCTGGGTGGTCCTGGCTGGGGTTTATCCACCAGCTGGGAGGAGAAGGCCAAGAGCAAGTTGCAGTTGAGCGACCAAGGCTTTTCTTTGTTTGACTTTAAAAGAAAAAATTAATTTGCCAGCCCTTTAAATTATTAATGACTAATTCCTCAGGAACTCTGAAGTACTGATAGAAATGCTTATATTTGTTAATTGTATTTTTAGCTGCTGCTAGTTGGAGGAAAACAAGTGCTTTTCCTGCATTCAGTGGTTCTGTAATATGGGGCTGCCTCATATCCCAAAGGTTTTTTTTGGCTGTTTGACTTACTTGGTTCAAAAGGGTCAAGTTTTATAACTCAGAAGCCTAAAACACCATCCCCAAGTGAATATTCAACACCATCTCAAGCACAAAGCAAAGCAGCAGAATCAGCCCCAGGGGCCAGCTGTGGGCGATGGGGATATTGCCCCACATCCAGACCCACTCCTGCCCTTCTGCACTGCTGGCTTGGCTTTCCCACCCGTAAGACCTGCCATTCGCTGGCCCTGGGGGGAGGGAAGGAAGCAGGTTGGGTACAAGAGGTGTGAAGTTGGCAGGTGCTGCCCCTGGGCTGCGGTAGTGTGGAGCAGGAGGGATGCCACACAGCCTGCAGGGGCTGCCTGACCAAACAGGGCATTCTCCCCACTCTGGCCTCAGAGCCCACCCTCAAGAGCAGGACATACCTGAGTTAGCATCCCAGCCTCCTTCAGTGGAGCAGTAGCACCCGCTGGGTGCAAAGCATAGCATTGCTGCAGCCTTGGCCTCCTCCTCCTCGAGTGTGTGCTGGGCTACGCTGGGACCCTCAGCAGCATCACTGATCCCACCCAGCTGGGGAGCTGCTGCCTCCCTCCTCCCACTGCTGAAGGATGGGTTCTCAGCTTCCAGCCCCTCCACCTGTTGTGTGGGCCACCAGAAACCTGAGGGAGGATGGTCGACGATCCTGCAAAGTTAGGATGGGCTTGGGTTTCATCCGTTTGCTGGGGAAAGAAATCCTCACTTCGCTGCCCAGGTTTTGTAGCTGCCCCATGCCAAGAGCTCTTGGCTTCTTGTGGGACAAGTGTGTACTGTGGTGCATCACTGTGTTTGAATGGTAGGAGAGAGCTGGGGAGGTGTGATGGGATGTCGGTGGGGCTGGTTTGCTCTGAGGGCTCTGGGAACCAGCTTGGTGCATGGGGCTGAGCCCTTTCTCCCTGGCCTCTCGCCCCAGGTGCGGCTGGTCATTGCGGAGAAGGGGCTGCCCTGCGAGGAGCGAGATGTCAGCATGCCCCTGATGGAGCACAAGGAGCCCTGGTTCATGAGGCTCAACCTGGGGGAGGAGGTACCCGTCATCATCCACAGGGACAACATCATCAGTGATTACAACCAGATCATTGACTACATGGAGAAGAACTTCACAGGAGGTAAGGCGGAGTGGGCGGGCTGTGTCTCAGGGATGAGGGGGGGTCACGACTTGGATCTCATTCAGGTGCTGTTTAGCCAAATGCATCCACTTTTGTCTGGGAAGTTTCAGCTTTAACTCAGAAGAGCAGCGAGCCACCAGCCCGCCCCAAACTTTTATGTTTTCCCATGAAAGTGCAGGATTTCTGGCCTAAATCGTCAAGTGTCCATTGATGCTGGAAAGGCTCTGTGAGGGTGCATAGCTGGGTCCCCCTTTTTTCTGCGTTGGAGGACACTCCGAAAGAGGACAGTTTCCCTTCACCCCTGTGTTGTACAGTGGCATCTCACCAGAGCTGCAGACAAGGCGAGACCCATGGGAATGCTTCTGAGTTTGGCTATCTTTGTACTTCGGCCCCAGGTAACAATATAAAAACTCCAGGAACTTCCCCGTGGCCCCGCTGAGAGAAGCTGGGTTTGAGACAGGTGCTGCTGCCCTTCTTCCCTGTGCCACCTGCCACGGGCAGGGGACCCTGCTGTCCCCAGTGCCGCTGTGCTTCCAAGAAATCTGCCTCTTTAAGGTCGAGCAAAGCCAGCGGTGCTGGGGACCATGGGCGGATGATGTGACACAAGCCCAGACGAAAGGACAGCCGGGAGAGGGAAGCTTGTATTTCCTCCAGAGCAGAGCTGCAGTCACTGGCCAGCAAAACCCGGCGCACAAGGATGCTGAGACAGTGCTCAAAGGTGGGTGTTTGCTTGGCCGCTGCAGCAAGCAGCCTCTCCCCAGCATCTCACATCCCTTTGCCCTCATTTCCCCAAACTTGCAGGCTGTCAGGCTGGGATGCTCCACTGGGGACGCATCAAAGCTGAGCAGGGAGCTCAGGCTGTGCCATCACGACGTTCGCCCCAGCATTCATCCCCCTTGCAACAGAGACATCAAAAACATCTCAAAATAGCTCCCAAAGAAAGGGCGTCTTGCCAGCTCAGCTGCTGTCCTCTCCCGGCCCCGCCGTGGTGGTGCTGCTCAGCAGAGGTATGATGCTCGCTCACTGTTGGGACAGTAGGGATGGGATTGGTCTGGAGGAACCCACGCTGGCAGCAGCTTCCAAGCAATGGGAGCCGCTTTCCTGCCCAGTGGCAGCCCTAGGGCTGAGGGGCAGTGGGGAACATCACTCCGTGGTCCCCACAGTCTGCAGCAGTTTCACCCGGTCTCTGCAAGGGGCAGGTGGCCCAGCATATGTGACAACAGGCTGTCCCCAGCAGGAGACACAGTGCTGCCCGTGTGCTGGGAAACTCCTGACGTTGAGATTTTCCAGCCAGGTGCAATTTCCTGCCTTTTCACTGAGAAATGGAGAAGAGAAGCTCCAGGGAAGAGGGCCTGGAACGTCACTGTCTGTGTGCTCTGCCCTGAGCCTTCGCCCACCAGCACTAGTCAGCAAAAGCATCGTCAGGACACTGTGACGTTGGATCAAAGGGGAATCATTCACTTTGCAGGAATGAGCAGAGTTTGAAAATGCATTATAAGGAGTATTCAGAGGCTTTTGGTTTCCTCTGGACTGGGACCATGGCCCTTTTCATTTGCCTACACGCACTCTGAGGTGATGGTTTGTCTTTCCTCAAAAGAGCAGTGAATGGTGCCACTAAGCCAGCTTCAAGGGTGCTTCCCACTAGCGCACGGCCCAGTGGTTGCAAGACACCACTGCTGAGCGGCTGATGGCAATGCATCCCAGAGCCTGAGTGAGGGGCTCCTCCAAGGGCAGCACCCCCAGCCTCATCCTGCAGGTTCCACCTTTGCAGAGCCCGTCAGTTGATGACCTTATGCAACAGCAACCCATGCGTGCAGGTCTGCCGTGGCATGCAAAGGCAGAGTGAGCACTGTCCTACTGATAAACCTCCTTGGGACATACTGAAAGACACAGGTTGGCAGCCGACTTGCTGCTATTTCATTGCGGTCGCACTGTCTCGCCGCTGGACAGGGCAGTGGCTCTGGATGTGCCAGTTTCTAGCCTTGGCACCAGCCCGTCAGGTGCTGGCCGAGAGCCTTATAGGAGGAGCACGCATGCTATAGCTTGGTTATTATTATTTCATTCAGCCAATCTCTTTTGTCAGATGGAAAATCCCTGCTCCGAGTCCAGGCAGTGCAGGCAGTGAGCAGCCTGTCAACAGGGAGGAGCTACCAAAACCTCCTCTCACTCAGAGGACACTAACCCTGATGCCCATCGGTCAGAACAACCTTATGGAGCCTAGCAGCAGAGACAGCCTGGAATCAGAGCTGCTAGGACATTTGCTGCACAGGAGCTGCCAAAATTACCCTGGCTCCTGTCCAGCTGCAGGTGCAGGCTGGCGCGATGCTGCCTGGTCCAGGGCAGGGCAAGCCGTGCGTCTCTGCTGGGTGAGCATCACCAGGCTGTGCTTGGAGCCTTGGTTCTGCCACCAGCAGTGGAGCTCAGCAGAACAGTCATTGTGGGTCCTCAATTAAGGAGCCACGTTGGCCACATCTGCCAAAGTCCTTCTGCTGAGCTACACTTAACTCAGCTCAAGATGCCAGCCTGCGGTGAGCCCTGCACTGCGGACAGCGTGTGAGCAACCGGCTTTACTGAGTCCCAGTTGTAAATTTACTCACTACCTACTAACTACTATCTGGAACTGTTGTAAACTTTTATGATCCCATTAAAAAAACCGACTTGATATTCTTGGGGGAGACAAGAGCAACGTTTCTCTCCTTGTGGTGTCACCTGCCATATATTTTGAGCTGGAAGTGTAATAAAAAGAGCACAATGCAAACTGTCATCTGTAGGAGATGAATAAAACCCAACAAGGTGAGAAGAAGCAGAGCGGGCCAGGGTGAGGGATGCTCCTGAGGCTGAGCACCAGCAGAGCAAGGAGGGAAGATGTACCCAGCTCCTTTGGTCATATGCTCCCTGACTACCCAAGGGAACCGTTGCTACTGGTGTAATGAGTGCATAACTCAGGAGATCCCACACTCACATCCCTGTGTTTTACCTCTTTTCTGCAGAACAGGAAGATTTTGTTTCCCTTCTGAGAGATGTGAAACCACAGTGTGCAATTCAGGGGCAGCAGAGGTGAAGAGCTTCCTGCCCTGAGCTCGTGGGGCTGCAGGGCTGAGTAATCCCTGTGGTCCTGCGGGTTTGCCCATCTCTGGGCACAGGCTGGACGCGCTCCTGGTTGGGATGGGCAGCAAGGAGGGAGCAGAGTGTACGTGGGGCACAGTTTTGGCTTAATGAACTGCCACTGCCAGCCCTGCTCAGAGGTAGCTCCAGCTAGGATGGCACACTGGTGTCCTGCAGCCTAAAGAGCCACTAACGAGAGTACCTCTAACCGTTTTTCCTTTTGCCCTTGCAGAAAATGTCACCCAGCTGATTCCCGAGCCGGGCAGCCTGCTGCACTCGCGGGTGCTGCAGTACCGGGAGCTGCTGGACTCGCTCCCCATGGACGCCTACACGCATGGCTGCATCCTGCACCCCGAGCTCACCACCGACTCCATGATCCCAAAGTACGCGACTGCTGAGATCCGCAGTAAGTTGCCTCTCCAGTGGGGCTGCCCAGGGCTGGTGCCAGCAGGACGGCTCCCCCAGCCCTTCCTTTAGGCTCTGTGCAGCTCCACAGCCTGGCCAGACACCCTACTCTTGCTCGGCTCCCCTTTCCAACAATGCAGACAGGGACAGGGCTGGGAAATGGCAAAGCGCAGCTAAATTTTGAAGATACTGACCCCATCTAGAGGTTTTGGAATCCCATGGGTCTCTGGGCTCACATGAGCCATGCAAAATTCTTTGCCCAGCTCTTTCTAGGGCACATGAATTTACTCCATCTCCCACACATCCCCCTCTCCCTCCAAGCTCTAAAGGCGAAGGTGGGTGACTACAGCCTGATTGAGTTGCATACAGTGGATGAATCGGCATAAGACTGTGTACCTGACCTTCAAGCGCTTGTGAAACATTGATGATGCTTAATATAACTCAATGGCAGGGATCGCTTCTGGAGAGAGTCCCTTGCCAGAAAAGTGACCTTGTTAGGAGAGCACTGGTATTTCTCCCCTCCTTTAGGCTCCAGATCCAAGCAGTGCCCATAGCAAACACAGTTCCCCCTGCCCAGTCCCTTCAACTGTCTGGGTTGTGCATAGTTCCTCTGAAATGGGATGTACTCACGCACAAAGAGAAATAGGCTGTTCTTGAGGAGTAACTTATGGTCTGCCCTGCCTCTGCTGGCACCCTGCACAGGTGGCTTTCCCTGTGTCACCAAGCCTCACCTCCTCCTTGGGCAGATGCAAGGTGCAGAGTCCACCTCCTCCTCAAAGGGTGCTGCTGTGATGCTGTGAGCTTCAAGCCTTGTGGTGGAAAATGTGGAAGCTCAGAGGTGTTCTTACAGTAAAAGACAGAGATCTGCTGGCAGCTCTAATATGAATCCAGCAGAGGAAATGAAGAACTGAAACCCCCTCTGAAACCCACAGAGATGGACCTCGTCAAGGCCAGAGAGGGGGACCTGTTGCACCCTGCAGCCAGCGCCGCCCTGCTGTGAGTGGATGTGAGGGCTGAAGAAGCCATGTGCTCTTGGGAGGGCAGTTGATGCCCTGGCCACCCACCCCTACAGCAGCACAGTGGTGGAAAACCACTAATTGGGCTCATTTTGTCCCTCTGGGGTGTTTTTTCTTGGTGCTACAACACTGTTTTGCATGCAGGACAAGGTGCTTTGCTACCAGACAAAAGGTCATCCCTACCCCTGCCAAGCACAGCTCCCTCAGCCTTCTGTCTGTCTCCCTGCAGGACATTTAGCTAACGCCAGCACAGAGCTGATGAAGCTGGACCATGAAGAGGAGCCACAGCTATCAGAGCCCTACCTCTCCAAGCAGAAGAAGCTGATGGTAAGTGGATCAGAGCCTTACACGTATCTTTGACACTGGGGGGACACGACCCATGGGACCTGCCATGGGCACCTGGTGCCCCATTTCCTTGTGTGGTTGCAAAGTCCGACTGACCATCCATCCATCCTAACCCCACTTTCTACCCAGGCCAAGATCCTGGAGCACGATGACGTGAACTACTTGAAGAAGATCCTTGGTGAGCTAGCGATGGTGCTAGACCAGATTGAGGCAGAGCTGGAGAAGAGGAAACTGGAGTACCAAGGTAGGTCCTGGGCTGCATTTATGGGGTGTTTTCCACATGAGGCTGAGGTGCAATGTCAGGAACAGTGGATGGCTTTGCACTTGATGAACATCCCCCGCAGGGCAACCACTCGTGGGGTTGCGGCTGCTGCTGGGTTCTCCTGTTTTTGTGTGACTGTCGTTTTTGCAGCCTCAGTCTTATGAGCCTCTGGCAAACCACCCTTGCTCTGAGGAGTCCCTGCACCCTTTGCCACAGGGGACAGTGGGACCCCTGTCCTCACGGCTGCTCTGTGGGAGCTCCAAAGTCATCTCAGGGCAGTGGCAGGTCCCCTCTGCCCCAGTGAGCATGTGCTGGCAACTGATGCCCTGACTGATTCAGGACAGAACAGCACAAGGAGCTCAGACTGCTGAAAGAACAGAGTTGAGGATGTGGCCTGTAGCCAAGTCCCCACTGGCCACGGGGCTGTGGCACATCCTGGTGGAGCACAGGCAGGGAAACCCAATAGGAATTTGAGGGGCCTCGTAACGGTGGGAGCTTTTATAGTACCTGCGTCAAACACCAGCGGGTGGGAGAGAGCAACACCAGCCATCCCTGACATCAAATACACCAGGCTGGGTGCTTGCCGAGAGCCACCCTGGCAGACAGGGAGACGTGGGCACAGCTGGGCATCGCTTGTCCTGCCATGGCCTCAAATGACACGGTCATACTCCCAATGCCAGCAGGGCTTGTAACCCCAGTTGTGGGAGGGCTGTGGCTGCCAGCACAGCAGTGCCAGGTCCAGAGCAGAGCCCAGACGTGGTAAATCAGGGCACGGCACCCCTGCTGGCCCCGTGCCCGTGGATGGCCTCAGCCATGGGAAACCGTGCGTCACGCTTGGACACTTGGAGGTGGCAAGGTCAGGCCCTGCAAGGCACCAGGTTGGGCCTTTGCTGAGAGCCTTGATGCATTTACAGCAGCACCCTGCATCGCCCTAATTGCCTCCAACAAACACCCTCAATAATTAATCTGAGCGCTGGGACAGCTTGGCAGAATTCAGCCTAATGAGGTGCTCTCAGAGGATATCCCGGGTGCCTGGAGCAGAGTGGCGGCTGCTGCCGCCAGCACCTGGGCACTCCGCTGCCTTTGATCCGTGTGTGCTGCTCTTGCCCTCTGCTCCAGGCCCCCGAGCTCCCCTCGCCATGCCCACAGCCGGGATCTCAGCAGCGGGCACAAGCACCAGCCCTTTGGCAGCTCCCCAGGAGCTGCAGTGCAGCAGCTCTCCTCCCACGCAGCCCGAGGCGCAGGACTGCAGGCAGAGCAGGGCAGGAGGAGGGTGGGAGATGCTGCAGGAGCATGGGGTGACCCCTGCCACAGGCACTCTGCTCGGCTGGGACAGGCTGGTCTGAGCTGGGGCTGCTGCAGGTGCTCAGGGGAGGAGTTGCCCTTGCCCACACTTCTCTAGACCGCAGCAGTGGGCGCAAGCCCAGAGCCAAGAGGGGAAGGGCCAGGTGACGGCTCTCTCCCAAAGTCACGGTCCACATGTCGGCTTTCTCCTTTGCCTACAGCAGTGCCTGGGAACACAGCGGGCACCTCAGTCCCATTTCCCTTACTTCCAAGCCAGAACATCCTCAGGGTTCCCAGAGCACCCAGGAGGCCCCGGCTCCAGCACACCCCCCCACCCCCCCCACACAGATAATTAGACATTGACAATATTTATTGACTAATTAGGCACAGGCAATCTGTCCACTTGGCTTGTATCCCTAGCAGGATTAGGCAGGTTGCCAAGTGGTTACAAATGAGGGCTGCTAATTACCAGCAATTCCCCTGGCCTGGCCCTGTAGGCAGCCTGGCAAAACCAGGCCCTGCGCAGGATGCAATAAAGGTGCTGCTCTCTCCCTCCTAGATTTAACAGCCACAGGACAGTGGAAGAGCCACAAAATTAAGGATCTGGTGCAAAGCTGCGGGCTCAGGCTTGATGGGGACAGGTCTTGTTCCCATTCTTCTGTTCTGCCCTGCCTGTGTCTCCCTTCATCTACCTTGGCTCCATCCCAGCCCTGTTCCATAGTATTGAAAGGGCACAGTGGCAGTGTTTAACACTACCCTGGCCTCAGCCTGCCTCTTCCAGCCTAACAACACCTTGGCTTATTCCTGGACATCTCTCTGATAAGGTTATTTCTATGGTGTCCCCTTATCAGGGGCCATCAATGCTTTGGTGCTTCTCCTCACATTTGCACCAAGCTCTGCCTTCCCCAAAAGTCTGGCTCTTGGTGTGGGTGCGCTGCCAGTTTTGGTGTCCCAGAGCTACAGGAGAGGGGACAGAGGCAGCACACAGGGAGAGCAGCCAGGCCAGGCCAACAAATGTTTTTCATTCCCGAGGATTTCTTACAGCCCTAAAATAGGACAAGTTAAACGTGACACTCCTGAAACAGCTCCCGGTGCAGCCAAGGGCAAACGCTGCTTTTGCTGCCCCCAATCACTAACACAGCAGAAGAGGTCACTGCTCTGCATCTTCCTTCAAGAGGGGCCAAGGGCCTTTTTCTAGGGACCCCCTGGGTATGGGAGGATGCCATCTCGCGCTGGTCTTGGCTTGGGAGAGAGGCAAAAAAAAAACGTTTTGCAGACAGCTATTTCTATCTTCATGTGGACTATAAATGATCATGTTGTATTTCCAGCTTTGTGGCCGCATATATCCTCTATCACAGAGCCTGGTAGGTGGGGTCTGATCTCTTAGGACACCAGAAAGCTGAGAAAAATCACCCCAGGCCCAGTGCAAATGCTCCTGCCTTCATGGGTCTTTTGAACAAGCCTTTAGGTGCCCGCCCAAGGGTTTCTTCTCACCCTACCTGCTCTGTCACTTCTCTCTTTCCAGGGCAGAAGTGTGAACTTTGGCTCTGTGGATGCGTCTTTACTTTGGCCGATGTCTTGTTAGGAGCTACCCTGCACCGCCTCAAGTTTCTGGGACTCTCTAAGAAATACTGGGAAGATGGCAGCAGGCCTAACCTACAGTCCTTCTTCGACAGGATACAAAAACGCTTCGCCTTTAGGAAAGTTTTGGGAGATATACATACCACACTCCTCTCCGCAGTGGTACCCAATGCCTTCAGGCTGGTCAAGCGGAAACCTCCCTCCTTCTTCGGAGCCTCCTTCCTGATGGGATCTCTAGGGGGAATGGGATATTTTGCTTATTGGTACTTAAAGAAAAAATATATCTAGTACTGGCTGCTTGGTGTTTAGTTTGGTGTCTCTGTGCTGTGTGAAATTATGATGAAGCCTCAGTAACTGTAATGAAATTTGAAGCAAGGTAATGAATAATTATATTGTTTAATGTAACATTCCATAGTCTAGAAGTAGAAATGTATACTGCAAGGAAATAAGACAAGAACAACAAAAAATGTGTCAACTTGTAAATGCCTTTTTTAGGTTTCAGTATTCAACTCCAGCGAGAAGCTCAGGGGTTCACAGGCTCAGCTGTGCCCACCGGGAAATGATGCCACCTCCAGCACCGGCCGGCTCCAGTGGGAGAGACAGGAACCCCAGGAAGTTTCCCAACACCCAAGTTAACTATTGGGACTTGGATATTCAGTCCTGTAGTTTTGTGTTTCCAAATTTTTCACTGGCCACATTTCACAAAAGCAGGTAGCAGGGACTTTCTTCTCCCAGAAGGAGTTGTGTTGTCATGCTCAGAAGCTTTCCTGGGGGCAGGGTGCAGTAGCTGGTCACAGTTAAGGTGGATTTATGTTCTTCAAATATTCATTTTTTAAATTATTTTCATTAAAAGGAATATTTTTTATTGAGCTGCTCTTCGAATGTATCCACTTTCTACGTCTGGTTCCGGTGGGCTCTTTTTAAAAGACTTGAGTGTCTGTCTTTAACTGCTGCTCTTTTTTTCCTGAGAAAAATCATTTTGACTTCCATCCTGAATTTTAGCACATGAAGGAGATTATTATTTTAAGCCTTTTGCTTCCGTTTCTTGAGTTTTCCTTCACGGATTTGAAATGCGTCTTTCACTGACTAAGCATATCTGGAACTCTGAAAAAGTACGACCATTTTCAGACTTTTTCAGCACTTTCCTGAAGACACTTTGGCTTTTCTCTGCCATTGTGGGCTCTTTCCTGTCATTTCCTCGCTGTGTGTTTTCCTAGAGAGACTTTGCACAGAATCACGTTGATGACTTTCTTGTGCCTTTTGCATGTTGGAAAGAATAACAGGCCTCACTGCTACTCATGCTTTGAAAACTGAGATCCTCAATAAACCATATGGGAGGAGTAACAGCTTCACATTTCTAAATGTGTTTCAACATCCTTCTAAGTCTTACCTCAAAGCATGTCTGTGGGCTGAGGGATGTGCTGGTGGTTTGTGCTTTTTCTCATGTACTGCATTGGTATAAAACTTGCATGGAAACAATAAGCATTCCTCTTGCCAAGCACTCATTTCTGTAAGCGCTCAGCCTTCTAGGATCTCCTCTGGCAGGCTTTCCAAGCACTCCGGTGATACCCAGCGAGTCATGCTGCATCTCTAGGCTCAGGAGCATATGCCAAACCTGGCTGAAGCAATACAAATTGCATTAGCCTCTGACTCAAAAATTAGCTTTATGTATTTGAAAGCAGCAGGATTTCCCAGGAGCTTTGGTTCTTGATACAGCCTAGCAGTCATGGAACTGGGAGTATTTAGCAGGAATTACAAAAGATGAGCACAGAGAGATTAGACAATGTAAATTGCACAAATTTATGCTGAGCTTGTCACTATTAGGCACGCTGGTCTACCATTCTTCTGGACTACAATGCCATGTGTAGCTGCAAAAGCGTTGAGTTCTCCATGCCACCCCTCAGTGATTAGGGCCACATTAAATACTGGCACGAGAGAACCCAAAACCACCACCTGCAGCCAAGGCTGCGGAGAGAAACATGACAGGCACACACTCCTCCAAACACAGTTACGTGTTAGCTTCATGGTATCAGGGACTTTGGGAAAAAACTGTTATTTCGCTGCTTTTTGAAGAGAGAGGCATGAGGGTCCCCAGAGGTGATCCCTTTACTAATCTTAAAGGTGTAAAAACACATAGCAGAAAACAAAAGAATTTATAAAGATCCACCGACATGAAACTCTTACCAGGATTTCATCCTTTGTCCGCTGTTCCGCACACACGTTCCCTGGTGATACCCAAAAACTCATGACTCTTCTTTTCTCTAGAAAGGAATATTTATTGGATACAAGGCAAGGAAATCTAGAGAGAACAAGAGCAAATAATTTCTCAGTTCTCAGGATTTCAGCCCAAGAATGAGGCAGAAGGAAGCTGCTTAGCCACACTGTTGCTTGTTAATTTGTGCTTCCTTTTATTTTTTTTTTTAACACAAAGAATAAATTTAAAGTCATAGAACAAATCAGAACTCTGAACACTGGAGAAAACAGGCATTCGTTTGCTTTGCTTTGTTTTGTAGCATACTATTAAAATACAACTCTTACAAGGAAGCCAGCAGAGCCAGAATCTGGAATAAGGTGCAGGTCACGATGCGTGAGAGCAGTCAGTGATGTTGCTTTGTGGCTGCTGGGAAGATGCTGTAGCGATGAGCTTTCTACAGGGTCTCAGCTAGGACTATTCACTAGCAAGCCTTTGTTTTGGAATAAATTTCAAAAAAGCAAAAATCCATGAATCCATGCCACTCCCTGTCACTAAGCCTTGTTTCCTTGCTGTCGTAATGAAAAAAACCACCAGAACTTTGCTCTAGGGAAAAGCAGCCTGTGAGAGTGATAAAAAGATAATTGCTATGACAGGCAGAAGCTGGATTGATGTTCAAGATGATGCTGAAGTGAACAGAGAGATGAATGTCACCACCCCAATCGATCCAGCTTAGTAAATTCCTGTAAGTAGCCCTGTGGTGATTACAGGCTGTCATCATAAAAAGATGCTGTCGCTCTAGCAGATCTGAGCCTAATCAGACTTTTTCTGCTCTAGTTCCATTTAAAAAGGGAGACCATTGCACTACATTGCCATATGTCGGATGTTTGCTTCCCAAGCAAACATTTTCGGTACACAGACATAGGAAAATGATAGCAAAAAATCTGTTTTCTCACTCCAGGACTTTATGCTTTATGTTGGACACCTTACAATTTGCTGCCAAGAAATTCTGTAGCAGCTGCCATCACTGAAGCACCAGCTTGGCTCCACTAGGTAACAGAGGGAACTTGTGCTCTTATTCTGCACCAAACAGTTCCGCATGCCTGATCCAACCCCAGTTAGGCTCCTTCTTAGGTTTTACCCTGTAAGTGCTTATTTACCCAAACAAATTTTTATCCTTCAAAATACCTGTGTTTGAAAGAAATGTGCTTTAAGGCACCTTAGGGCCTTAAAATCTGTATTTGTGCTGGAATGTGGAATGAAGTGCTTAGGGACATGGTTTAGGGAGTGTTAGGAATGGTTGGACTCGATGATCCAATGGGTCCTTTCCAACCTTGTGATTCTGTGTGATTCTGTGTGATATATGCCATCAATAATTGAGACGACCCCTTCTTCTGTCAGAACACATCTGTCTGCCACTGCAGCTGCAGCAAAGGCAAGCAGGGGCTGCAGAGTGCAGCTAAGGCTCTACCTGCAGACAGCAGTTGCCACTGCCAAAACAGATTATTTCTCTTTCTACACGATTCTAAAGAATATCAATGAGTGAAGTGTCAACCTCCATCCACTCCTCGGGAGCTCACAGTAGTAGTTTGGGGTTTTTTTTTTTCCACCTTTTTGTCTATTCTCCAGTGCACAATGATCTGCTTTCAGCTCTTTTTATCTTTACCCCTTCCTACAGTCCTACCCTTCTCTCTCTCCCGAGCTCCCCTGGTTTCACCCTCCTGACACAGACCGCCAGGGATGTGTGACTCTCCTCCGCGACATTTCTGCTGTCTGGAGCCCACAGGCCATGAAACTCTGTATCAGTGGACACAGCACCTCCTATTTCCACCTTCTGAGAAAGAAGTGCTACGAAATAAAGAAGAAACAATCTCACTGAAAAGCTCTTAACTAACAGCACAGACCAATGATAACTTTGGAAGCCTTTATTTAAAAATAACATTGTCCAACCCCCTGCTTTCACTGCCTTCTGTCTCAGCCCTTTCCTGCCAGCACTTCATCCCTCCTGCGACCTAAATCCTTTTTAGCTGCAGGAGAGTTATCCAAATAAAGCTACTTTACAATCAGAACAGAGTGTAACCAAGTTTGAGGGTGCTTTATCAGGCTGCAGGCACTTCTTGACATAGAACTAAGTACTGTGCAGTTGAGTGGTGTTTTGCACATGCTCTTTACATCACAAGGTCATGTCCCTCCACTGCAAGCCTCCTGGAACACTCTTCTATTTTTGCTTACCAAAAGCAATCTCTTTCCATTCCACACACTCAAAGCCAACCACTGCAGAATAGCAGTAGGAAGCATTCTTGGCCATAAGCAGAAAAGCCAAACCCAAAACCTAAAACAAAAAAAAAAAAAACCCAGAAAACAAAATAAAAATCAGTCTTGGCATATTTTTTTCCTCTTGATTTCCAAATAATGAGAATCAACAGAAAAGAATACATTCTTCAAAACTCAAACCATCCTCACCTCCATTCTTCTAAAACCCAAACCAGTAGTCAGGTCAGCCTATGGCAAAGCTGGAATAAGAGTGCACAGTGCTGGGAAGAAATCATCTGCAAAACACAGAAGGTAGGCCCTGAGTGCCATTCCCCATCAGCACAACCTTGCTGGGTTTGGTGCAACAGCTCACACATGGGGATGTAAGGCGAACAAGCTTTGTAGGTTTAGCAACATCTTTATTTTTCAATTAGTTTCGCACTCTTTCTCCATCAGAGTCAACTATTTTGAGCCACAATCTATTCAGCTGCATTTTCTTCAGCACTGAGTCATGATGTTAAAGCTGTCACTGATAAAGTCACACTGAGTGCAACCTCTTGGCACTGCTCATCTTCCCAGGCCCCACAAGATGGGAAAGGCTCCACAGAACTGAGGCAGCACGGGATTCAGAGAAGAGATTTCAGAAGAGAGCTGACATGTACATTGAAGATATGCCTACTTATTGCTCTGACATCAACCAAGTTTCCAGAGATTAAATGCATTACTTTACACGACTGAGGGAATATACAATCTAAAACTGCAAAATGAACACGGATTGAACATGGGAGAAGGTTATGGAGACGTGGGACAAAAAAAAAAAAATTTCCTATTTGCTTTTGTTCCACGCTTTTCTTTCTTGAGCCTTCCACCACTGGGGACACGCATAGCCGAACAACAGATCTCCTACCATTGGATACATCGTCAGGAAAGCACAATCAAGGGCATTTTCTAGGTATGCTGTCCCCTGATAATCAATTCTCCCAAAAGGCTGGTCAAGCTCTTCACTTACTACTTACTTTTTGTGCCATATTATAGCTCCAAAGTTTTACAGAGAAGTTACTCAGCTTGTCACAAGGCACGTGGCATTGCCTGTTCTGTGATGGACAAAGAACAGTTTACAAAGAAATAATCCTTTGGAGTAAATATTGCTACATAATTGCCTCAAATTTCAGGCATTGTGCTCAATCTGGACTGTCAATTCCACTTCTGCTTTTCCAGCTTGTAACCCCTATGCTCTTATTGTGCACTCTGTTCAAGTACTAAAGGTACCCTTCCCACATCCAAATTAATTAATCACTTCCTTCTAAACACCTGAAATGCAGTGCTGGATCCCCAAGGAAAGGGCAGAGCTAACTACTAACACACCAAGCCCCACTGTGTCGTTACCTCCTCTTTCTTTCCATGAGTTCAAGCACATCAGGCATAGTTCTGTTCCAATAAACTCAGCACATGCTTTTTTTTTTTTCTCAAGTAAACATCATTACGGTGACAGAACAACTCCTTTTAACAAGGGCCAATTACGAGTTCAGAGTTGTAACAGCCTTTTTTTGCTAGTACTACCTACTTTCATCTTAAGCTTTCGCAAAATACTTAAAAGAAAGGAAGAAAAAATATACATAGAAAACCACGCATCTAGCAGAGGTAAAGAGCATTTATTAATAATCTGCGCTACAGGAGGCGAGATGAAGCTAGGAAAAGAAATAATCCCAGGAAACGGCTTTCTGAGTGTACAGAGATAAGGGCTGATCAAAGGGAAAGAGCTGGTAAAGGCTGAATGCAGAGAAGCTGCAGTGATCTGCTTTAAACTACAGTGGAAAACACAGATATTATTGCACTAAGAAAAGTGACCATAGACTTATGTTCACAAGGAAAGCCTGATTTTCCAAAACACTGGATATATCACAGCAGCCCCTCCAGTTATTTCATTGAAGTGCACCACAGGGCACAACAGAGTTTCACACTTTGTCATAAAAACGGGTTCTATTTTTGCAACTGCTCTATGACCCGAATTTCAGTACAGACAAATAAATTGACAAACCAAGAATACCATTTAGCACCAGTGAACAATTCATGAAATAAGTTTGCTTTGAGAAAAGCCTTCGAGGAAGAATCAAATCCCGAGTTCAGATATGTCTGAAGTCTGAACTGTTCAGATGGCTCTTACGAAATACCTAAACTTTCCTGTTTGCCTGATCTTGCTTCCAGTGACGCAAACATCTGAAAGAGTCCCAGCTAAGTGAAGAGTGAAATGAATCCTAATCCAGTTTTTCTTCTCACCGTGTTTCAGCTAAACCTCCCTTCTTTGCTGGCCCCAGTGGAGGAAAATCTTTAAGGTACCAAGACCAAGAACTGCCTCAGCCACGTCAGTCAGGCCAAATGCTGCTCTGGACAGAATTGCGATAGAGCCTGCAAAACAGGCTAGACTGAACCACAGGCAATAACAAATTAGCAAACATATGCTGAAATGACTAATATGCCAGTACAGTGTAGGGAGACAAAAGTTCCCTAAATAATTCTGCAGACACAAAAAGACAGCTCAGCAGGAACAAAAGGAATACTGTACTGAATTAACTGTAATGCAGAAAAGCAAAAAAAAAAAAAAGGAAAAAGACCAAATGTTTCTCATGAGTACAGGTGCTGTATTTTGTAATCCACTACAAAATATGAACATTTATCCTTAAAATGTTGCACTTTTAAAAAACCCTTAAGACAAATTAACAACGTTGACAGCTGAAAGAAAGGATTTGTGCCTTTGGCAGAGGACATCAACTCCAGCTCCTCACAGCACTGCAGCTCTTTGGCTGCAAACCTATTGTAGAGAGACTGCATTTTTATTTTCATGATAAAAGTGTATTTGGGTGAGGGAAGTAAGTCAGATAAAGGTGATAGCAAATATGCAAACAGAAAATCTGCAACCTTTGAGTTCCAGTTAAAGTACAAGGAAGCAAAGACTTACATTGGAAGAGTCAAAAAGTACAGAAAAAAATTCTGGAGCATGAGAAAACCCTCTAAGCCAACAGCCAGCACATAGACTCTGGGGACTGAGGACATGTATGCTAAGATTTTTCCAACTCTCAAGCAGTATTACAGCCCACAAGCTTTTCCATATATTTCTATGGTTAGGCTTTCACTTTGCTACAATAAGCAATTGTCCATGTCTATGTAATCGGCTGCCTGGTGCAACAGGCACACACTAGGAAACCTCCTTTTGTCAGGCATGGGGTTTTTGCTTTGTTTCTTTTTATACAGTATACTTTTGAGAATTTGTGCTATATTCACCCATTCAAATACTGCAGAACTGTTGATGTCAGTTTGATCCTGCATCTCAGCAGTCAGAAAAACACGGTGAGGCTGGGTCATTCAGGGAAACGAAGAGTAGCAGCAGGATCTCTACAGACATCAGAAACAGGTTCTCAAAGAAACAAGCACTGATAAAGTTTAAGCATTTTTTTCTTTCACTGTTTAAATAAAAGTTTTGAGAATAACCATATCCATAATAAAAGGTCTGTATGACACTGGTTAGAAGCGGACAGAAACATCCACATAGTGATTGCACAAAAACATTTGTGGAACTCAATGCAACTTCAGCAATTCAGTTGTGTTAAAGAGCATTTCCTGTTCCAAAGTACAGAAAGATAACCTAAAATAGAAACTTATATCTAATGAAACTAATCAGAAAATCTTCTGGGTATATAATCCTTTCTCATGGTGAAAGTGGCTTGCGGTCTAGCTTAACTCTATTAGGAACAGGTTTACACTACATCAAAAGAATGTCTGCAAATGAATTTGCATCGTTTAAACAAATTTTGTTAAACCCAATTTGAGTTAATCCGTGCAAATTTTCCAAAGAGTCAGCTTAAAAGACAATTCAATGCAAAAATAAAAGGAGGAGCTTGACAGAAAATACATAACCTGCTGAAACAGCTCCTTCCTGCAAGGTGATTTGTGAGGATGCACAACAACTCCCACTTGCAAATGAATTTGGTGGAAATTCAGGTCAATTCAGCTGTCCTCACAAGCAGGCCACAAGTGTGGAATTAACACTGCCGCGATGCTTCCACTCTCTTGCTGGAAGAGAGCTGTTGAGATGGCAACAAGAAATGTGCCAATATTAGACTATGGTGCATCATACCCTATATTCAGCAAAACGTTCCCCTTGGAGTCAAACACCACAGACAGGTCACGTTTGGTCCTGGATTAGCAAACTTGCTCACAGACCTTTCTGGCTGTCTTGCTCATCACTACAACCGTCAAACAAATTCAGTGCAATTGCGACACGAATCAGCCTTTAGGAAATAATAAAATGCTTTTCAAGACAAAAACTATGCTAAACATGCTATACATGACGAGTAAATCCATCTCGCTTCATAACTATTCATTAGATAACAGTAGTGTTTTATTCAGTAGTGGGCTTCCAGCCACATCAAAAGTGGCCACAGCCTCCTGTGCAATCAAAATTAAGTAGCTTATTGATATTGCTGGATAAGCAAGCATAAGTATTGCTTCAAGCACATTGCTTTGCAGCTCTTCGGATAAGCTATGTCCTTCATTTAAATAGCAGGTTAGGCTAACTCATTCATAACACCAGAATTTCATCATTCTTCAAGAAGAAACACACTACAAAGCAGCCATTGTTGCAAAGTGTGCCACTCGTAAGGTTTAAAAAAACATACACCCCCAATTCTCATATTAGACTTTTCTAGCAAAACTGGAAGGAGTTTGGGTTTTGTCTTACAAATAAAATGCCAAAATATTATTACAGACACTTCACTTAAGGGGAAAGTTAAGGCTTGTTTTTAAAGACTTCTTGGCAAAGGCAAGCACAGATTTAGTCAGTCTGCTTAAGTTATTACATCTCAGACTCAGTCTCTTTGTTGCAGAAGTTGCAGACAACTAAGAAGCATTTGTGGCAAGTCAGCGTATAGAACACTTGATAACATGAGATGTTCTAGTTTCACAACAGAGCTATTTACTGCTTTAACAAGCAGTGATATTTTTCCAACACTTGGCAATATTGTAGTTCTCAGAGCCTTGTCATAAGGTGATACAAATAAGAGTATTAAAAAACCCAAGGAGTATTAGGCTTGGATCAACCATGATATTTTGACACAAATAAATAAAAAAGAAAGAGGGAGAATTAGTTTGAGATCAATCAAGCTCTCAAAGAGAAAAAGCTTCTGTCAGCCCAGGCCCTGCTCCTCCATTTATTAGCTAGAGAAACAGATCCAACTTCTGATTTCTTTGCTGAGAATGCCAGTCAGCAGCTCCTAAATGAGAGCAGACCTCTTCCCATACCATTTTTTTTTTTTCTCCCAAGTAAGACACCACCTGCCAGCCACCAGGTATTACAGATTTGGTTTCCTTCAGCCCATTACTTTGTTCCTTACAGTAGGAATACATCAACCATTCCTACATTCAACTACTGCAGTACTGAAAGCAACACCCTGAATTTTTAAAACTTATTTTACCTGCTATAACTATATTTCTTTGAACTAAAAGGTATATTTGGAAGAGGCAGTCCAGGAGAAAAGGGTTTCAGGTACCAAAATCTGTACGTCCCGTACCAGGCTGCCAGACCTATCAGCACACCGAGAAGCTTTTGACTGAAGTCATGGAAATACACTGCAGTACAGAGAAACATGAACACCCAGATCATGGTGAGAAAACACAATGAAACAAACAGGCTGTTGATCACAACATGCAGCTTAGAGTTCAAGTCTATGGACAAGCCTTCCAGCACAGCCACTTCCTCCATAATCATCAGAGCACAGTACGAGAGCAGAAAGCAGTGCCCTGAGATATCAAAACCATTCCAGATCCCATTGTCCTGCTGGCACTCCTGCTTGGTGGCGTAGAGCCGGTGAGGCTCACTGAGTTTCCCCGAAGTAGAGCACGTGCCGGTGAGATTCTCGATATACATGAAGAGCCCGGTGCAGACGTACCATATAGCTGTGCCCACCAGCAGCGCGCTGAGCCGCCGCAGTGCTGCCAAAGCCCTCTTCGTGGGACCATAAATGTACTTCGTCTCAGCAAATTGGTAGGTGGTGACTGCAATAAAGGGCAGCAGAAGCCAGAAAGTCCATGCCCAAGCCATCTTCACAAAATACCTGCCAGAGAAAAGCCAAGAGAGAAACATGCATGTGTGAAACTTCATAGGAGCAGGGGTTTAGAGGCACTGCTTGAAGAAGTATGTTTTCAAGGTCAGTGTTTAGAGCTGCCTAAATCAGACACTTGTGTCTTCCTCTCAAAGTAAATCCCAGCTAGAATCTTAACCCTCTCCCCACTATTCCTCTGAGGCCCAATACCTGAACACTCCCTCAACAAGGTAGTTCAACTGCTTCCCACACAGCATTCCCTCAGACCTAGAACCTTGTTCAGACTTGCAGTTTCAGTTTTGCAACCACTTTTACCCTACAAACCCACTCAACTCTGCCCTACTCAGACCGCAGCTGCAAAGAATGTATTTTTAGCATGCCACCCTGACCACAGTCGCCCTTTCTCCAACCCTCCTCCTTCATCTTAATTATTTTTGTTTCACAACCTCACCTTCTTAATACTGAATAGGGCAGCCACGAGAAGGGCTGATTCTTTTCCCTAATCAGTCCAGGAAACTCTTCCTCTGTTATCATCTTACAAAATAAAAGCAGCAGCAGAATGCGTTTGCTCCTTTGCTGTCTTTCCAGATGATGAGAGCTTTCCTTTGGCAAGCAAATCCTTCCATCCCCAAATTCATTCTCAGCCTTCAAGATTTTTGCTGTGTTGCCTATAAAATCATGAGAACCATTCAATGATGTGCCGATATCCCGTTTAGCAGGATTCAACACTGTGTAACCAGTCCACTTTTCAAATCTTGAAGCGGAGCATGTACAAGTGAATTTACTGATTTAAGGAGACCACAGCCTCCGACCTTCTCTCTCCCTTTAGGGCCTTCCAATGCAGCCGAGAGGGAAACTGTGCAGCCCCCTTATTACTCACACTCCAGTCTGAAAAACAGAGAGCAGAATTCTGGTCCGTGGCTGGGCTACAGCCAGACACACAGAGTCATCATTTAATCATCGCTTCCATACCAAATACAAAACCAAGGAGGAATAGAGCTCTATATCTTCATTAAGATTGTTGGGGCCTTGCTGAGGATTTCGAGGAGCAACTCCTTTACTCTTCATTTTACAGAAGTGGCATCTGTGTGGCAACTGCAGCTGTTGTAATTGTAATTGAAAATAAAACCCTCATTTGATTAAGAGTTAAAAGCAAAAAAGGCTGCTAACATCATTGCTACTGACAAACCAGCAGGCAAGTAATGTGTCGGGTGAAGAGCTGCTCTAGGGACTGGTGGAACCCTGCTCTCTCTCAAAAGGGAAGTCGAACCACAGCATGGTTTTACTGCCAGATCAATGCATTCTCTCAGTGTTCTTTTCAACGGCACTAAAGCAGCTCCTCTCCCACGCTTCAACAAATGATAAACTTCAATCAACAAGGTGCAAAACTCCCCAAGACACAGGGGAAAGTACGGATTTCAGCTTTCCTTTTGGTTTGCAGCTGGTACAGCACAGGCACCAGCCCTGCTCACCACTCTCCTCATGCTGTTAAGTGTCCAAACACAGCTCTGAACAATCCCTAAACCGGTTAAATCACTGCCCAAACACTACAGAAGGGCTGCAGGAACTCTGCTTTTACTAAAGATGCTGAAACACCTGCTTTCCTCCTCTTGCTTTAAAGACAGCTCAGTGACAATCGTCTACTTTGCCCTCAGATCTTTCCTCCTGCCCTGGCTGCCACCCAAGGCCACCTCAGACCAGGGTCACAGCTGGGGCTCCCATTAAGGCCATCTGGACCCCAAGCCCACAGGCAGATGAGGGGCTACAGCAGGGCCCCCAATAACCTCCAGGGCCAGGAGCAGATCACGGGTCACAGCACGGCTTCCCACGGGCCTCCAGGACCAGGGGCCACAGCAGGGGCCACAGAGCCCCCAGGGCCAGGAGCTGGCAAGGCTCACAGGAGGGTCCCCGCAGCTCCCCCAGGCCCAAAGGAAGACGAAGGGCCACAGCAGGGTCCCCTCCATCCCTCATGGCCAGGAGTGGACGGGGCCACGGCAAGACCCCCCAGGAGCAGACCAGAGTCACAGCAGGGGTTTCCATTAAGGTCCCACGGCTCCCCCAGATGCAGAGGCAGACGAGGGGCCACAACAGGGGCTCCCGTTGAGGCCTCCCCAGGCGCAGGAGCGGTCCGGGGCCACGGCAGCGCCCCCCGTCCCCGTTAAGGCCCGCTCTACCCGCTCCTACTCACACGTTGAGCGGGTTCCGCTTGTTCCGCATGGGCGTCTCGGGCACCAGGTCTCCGTCCTTGAGGGCGGACCCGAGCAAGACAATGGCGACGAGGAGCCAGGGCAACCTGCGGCGAACCCGCCCGGCGGCCAGGGCGGCCCGCAGCCCGCGCCCGCACCGCTCCAGCTGCTCCATCGCCGCGCTTCCGCCCCGCCCCTGCGACCACAAGCCCCTCTTGTGCCCACAGGACTCGTCCTCGCCACTAGCCCCGCCCCCTGCGCACACAGACCCCCCCCACATGCCAGCCACGCCCCTTTGCACTGACACGTTCCCGCACACGTAGACCACACCCCCACGCATATCAGTCCTGCCCCCTGTCGGTGTCAGCGCCCGAAGGCCCCGCCCCCTGGTCCCACAGGCCCCGCCCCCGTCCCCACAGGCCCCGGCAGCCCCGCCCCGCTTGGCGCCCCGCGCGCCCCCTGGCGGGGTTCGGGAGCGGTGTCGGAGCGCGTGGCTCGCGGTGTCTCTGGCGCCCCCTACAGGACGTTGAGGGAGCCCGACGGAGCGCCTCGGCCTCCGAAACCGCGCAGGCGCTCCCACCCGTTAGAATAACGGCGGGGGGGGGGTGCGGGTGAGGGCCCGGCAGCGCTCACGGGCTGAGGGAGATGTACCGCAGAACCACAGGTTCATTTAGGTTGAAAAAGATTGTCAACTCCAACTGTAAACCAACGCTGCCAAGTCCACCACTAACCCATGGAATCATGGAATCGTTAGGGTTGGAAAAGAGCTCCAAGATCATCAAGTTCAACCATAAACTCAGCGCAGTCAAGTCCTTCACTAACCCATAGAATCATGGAATCATTAAGGTTGGAAAAGAGCTCCAAGGTCATTAAGCCCAGCCGTGAGCACAACACCGAACAGGATCATAGAGCCGCTAGGTTGGAAAAGACCTTTGAGAACATCAAGCCCGAATGTGCCTGTCCACTACTCGATCATATCCCTCAGCACTTCATCTACCCACATCTACATGTTTTTTAAACAACTCCAGGGATGGAGACTCCGCCAGTTCCCTGGGCAGCTGGTTTCAGAGCTTCACCACTCTTTCAGCAAAGACATTTTCCCAATCTAAACCTCCCCTGACACAATTTCAAGCCGTTTTCCCTCGTCCTATACGTGAGCAGCCACAGGAGCGCCAGCTCCTCCGAAAGAGAGCACCTCACCATAAAATTCAACAGAAAAATGGAGAATTTCCTCACTCTGTAGAATTTTTTTTTACGTTTTTCCTGGGGCTGAAGAGAGAGGGTGAAAATATTTCTGGGGCTCTTAATGCTCCTACTCCTTTTCATTGTCCGTATCTATAGTTGAAAACGGTGTCCAGGCACTAGCTGTCACTGTGGTATTTGAAAGCTATTTCATCTGTTGAACTGCTGCCACTGTCATTTCAATTTAGTTTTTTAAAAATAAAAAAATAGCATCAGCAAGCAGAGAAATGGCTAAATGAACAAAGAGCCTTTATTCATCCCAGTGGCCTCAGTACCAAAAGTGCGAGAGGGGGAGAAAGAAAGCAGACCCTATCTGAGATGGGATGGGAAAGTATTTCTTGCCAAAGCATGTTTCAAAGCCAGCTTGCACTCATCGTCAGCAAATCTGTGACAACATCTGGGCTGAAAGAGCAGAACAACACATCAAAGCAGCCCCGGCAGATATGGAGAGTTTTCATCTAAGGAGGTTATCCAGGGTAAATGGCATTTGGCAATTTATTAGATGTTGATTTTAACAAGACTGCCATGGCCACGTCTAACACTTCCAGTCACAGCACTGTACCCCTGAATTAGAAAAGACAGACAGCTGCGTTCACTCAAACGAGCGAGGATGAGAGGGGCTGGGAACAGGTTTTACAGAATTCGGCATTGTCTGCCTAAATCCCCCTCTGCCTTTGAAACCTCGCCTCCTTTGCTTCCCAGGTTTGGGTCTCTGATCTCCAGACTGTTTGCAATGCCTGTTAGTTGGAGGTAGTGAGCTGCTCGGCTGGCTGCTAATGAAGCATGCCGTGGTGTCTACCACACGGCAGGAGGATTTCATAAGCTTGGCACCTGTTCCAGATGAATGGAGTTGATGGCACGGGCTAGAAATGTGTCTATCGTCAGCCCAGCTTGAAATGTCTGAGGATTATCTCTGTAAATCGTGGATTGTCGCAAGTGCAGTGAGCAAAGCTCATCTGGGTCCAGGTGTCCTGCAGATTTAGACTAAATCTCTACTTTCAGGCCATGTATTTGCTGCCACGTGCACCAGCCAAGACCAATAGTCCTTCTGAGGAACCGATCGCCTTTCCTCTGTAAAGAGTCAGAGAAACAGAATTGAGGTCTTTCAAAAATGCTGGAAAAGCTTTTATTCATACACAGGGAATAAGGTTTGTTCTAGGGAAACAGCAGAAGGTTCCTAAAGAGTGGTCACAGACATCTGGATGAGCTGCTACAGGTATAAACTATACTAAAATTAATTAATTTACCAAGGATAGCAGATGTAGTTGTCCTTCCCTTTCTTTGTACATTTTTCCTTAACCACACCAAATCACTGCCTGATGCAAGCTGAAACCTTACAGACGATTTGATTTTAAAAAGTGGTTTGGTGTTCATTGGTTTGGCTTTTTTTTTTTTTCTGTTTTAATTTGAACAAAGACTCCCAAGAAATTGCAAGAGTACTGTTATTGTTCTGGGCAGAAGCAAGGTTAAGTACTCCTGTGAGGGGTGCTTCGTTAGTTACAGCAGAGATACTCAGTTGAGAGACAGAAGGGAGACAATGGTACCCCACCACCTGTGTGGCTGCCTAAGCAAATATGAAAGGCCTTTCCCAGTCCTGAACCCCCAAGAATTTTGGAAAAAGATGAATTCATACAGACTGAACCATTGCTGGATCTAGCCTGAAACTTCTGCAGGTCACAGATTTCCCCTCTGACTCTCTTCAAATGAATAGGAAGGGTATGATCTGAGCTGCAAGGAATTTTCAACATATTTGGTGGTTATATCCAAAGATCAAAATGTTTTGGATTATGGGGCAAAGCCTAATAAAGAACCAATTCAGTGTTCAGTGCTGCAAACTTTATTAATGCTACAAATTAATACCTACTGCTGCAAAATATTTACATTTCTTGTCCTGCATAGACAGATCAGAGCAGAGCAGACTAATGACAGGTTTTAATTTACGGGAGGAAATGGTCATGTGATGAGCATGGACTCACAGAAGCTGGGTTTAATTTATGGCCCTGACAATCTCCCTCCCCAGCCATAAGCCTTAACCTCTGTATCCCCATACCCTGAGCAGGGTACAGGAGAGGTTCTGTTCTCTTCCTTCCTAAATTTCTTTCAGAGTTGATTGTGAGGTTGCAGAAGGACACAATAATGGTCTGAGGAGCTTAAAATAACCGGAGTTCAGAGATGTAAAATAGTTACCTCCTACAATACAAGTTAAACAGCCCATTAACAGATGAAGTAGGGAAGAGTTTACACATGAAAAAGATAATATAACATCTAAGTTTAAGCATAAATACACACACTTGGGCATGAAGTGTTCTAAATCATAATTACCTGATTTCCTTGAGTAGCTGTGGTGGCTGCGTGTGCAGGTCCTTACTGAAATAGTTCCCTTTCTTGCACATTATATAATGAACACCTGTGTTTGCCAAAGAAAATCCTCACCCTCAACACCTGCATATTTGAATTAGTTTGATTCCTGATGAGTTGTCTTCCAGGGGCTGCTGAGTAGGATTTTGCTTGCAGACCAAGTGGGCAGCGGTCACCAAGCAGCACAGTCACTAGGAAGTAATTCCTGCCCATTCTGATTAACATTTCCATTAGCCATGTGCTAAAACCATAATTTGTTTTTTCCATTTATTCACTTTCTATAATAATTATCAATCACAGATCAAAAAATCATGAAAACCTCACTGTGATGATTTCCATAAAAGCCTTTGCTGGGTGGCCCTTGAGCTTCTGTACAAATACATAGGATTTTGTTAAAGGAGTAAGCTACTGTTTATTGGAACTGATCAAGTATGGGAAGGAAATGGCCTGTGCTTATTCATTCAAATTCAGAAATATGAACTTTTCAGACTTGATTGGTGCATTTTGAGCTCATGTGTTTGAAACTCCAAGTTTCTTGACTGGACAGTCTGTACACCCACCACGTAACACAAGCTGTGGCTATTTCAGTCAAATATGTAATCACAAATATTAAATGTAAAACTAAAAAATCTGCATACATTATATATAACTGGTGCTTTACTGGCTTGGTTAATTATATGAGTGTTGGTTGGAAATGTGATTTCAATTTATCCTGACCACGATGACTACTGAAATGCTCTGTAGATTAAAAAAATAATCATAATTACAAACCATGTTCAAAGGGGATGCTGAAGAGCCAGTGCACTCAAGATTGTCACAGCTTTTATTTGTACGTTTAATACAATGAATGATTTTTCTGTGAATTATTTGTTCATTTTTTTACCTGCATATTTCCTGTGTTCAGTGGGGTCAACACCTCCTGCTCACCTTGCCGTGCTGTTTCACTGCAGGGCTGCCCCATGTCTCAGCAGAAGAAACAAAGATGCCCCAGGTCCTGGAGTTTACTGGCATGATCGCCAACCATGGGTGGCATCTCAAAGACAAGATAGGCAGAAAGACAGCGAAGTGAGAGAATATGTCTGTTAAGGGAGCAAAGAAATTCATTTGCCTCAAGGAGAAGGCCAGAGCTGCATGAGTGCTTCGGCTCTGGTTTATCAGTCTTTTCCCCATCAAGTACTCTTCCCTTTAGCTTCTGCAGGAGTTTCAGAGCACTTGCTTTGCTCTGTGTGCTTGTGGGCTTCCACCAGGTGTAGAAGAACTGCCATTAGTGTTAAATGCTCCCAAACAGCAGATTAAGCCCAAAATGTTTGTTAGGGGCCTTCTGCACCTTCTCCATGGCATCTCGTGAGATTTTACTGTCAGGCAGGAGAGGCTGGCAGGACCACCACTGATCCATTATGGTCTGGCCCAGTTTCCCGACATGAAGTGAACCAAGCTGGCTGCTCTCAGCTCTCACTGAGGAAGCCCATCCCAGTCTGCCAGGAAAGGAGCATCTTTCAAAATACAGTGATCGAGTTTGTGTCTTACCAAATGGAAGAAAAGTATGGAGGGTGGTCAACAGTGCACAGGGAGGGTGACACCAGCACAACAAGGAGGAGGCGGTTGAAGGTTCTGTTCCTGCTGCCTGAACTCTACTTGTTCTGAAAATAAACAACAATTCCACCTCCCTCAGCTTTAAGCTTGGTGAGAAATAAAATTACAGCCAAATCTTAGTGCCTTAACTAAATCACAGCATTTACCAGCTTCACTTAAAGAAACAGGATTCTTTTCACAAGAGCTTATTTGTACGGTCCAAACAGACTATGTTTAAAAAATATGAGCCCACCACAGATGTGCAGCTCAGCCCAATCTCTATTGACACCATTCAGAGGCTAGAAATAAAAAAAATACGAGAAGCATGTTCTGCCACTTTGCTGGAAAAAGGCCTTTCTTTGAGTTGTTTACTGAATGCAGGCTCCAGACAAATGGCAAAGCAGCTCTTACCTGTGAGGTAATGGAAGATGCCAACGCTGCACAGGGTGCCCTTCAAGAAAGGCAGGGCATACGGTTCCCCTTCTTGTAGACCCGTGGTTTTGCACACAGGGGAAAGCTTGCTCCCCCCCGCCCTGAGACGGCGGCATTGCTGGGGCTTTGAACTCCACTTCAAAGCTGGAGCTGGAGTGAGGTTTCTGTAAACGCAGAGAAACAGGTAAATATTTGTCAGGGTCAATTGACCCTCCTCATCACCTCAACGGTCATCTGTGCGAGACAGCTGGTGGGGTTTCAGCAGGCACAGAGGTAAGCATTGTTAATTTACTGACTCACTTTGGGAGGTGGGTAGACACAAAACTCTGCAGTGAGGGGACCTGGAGGTTTTTCCCTTTGCACAGTCCATGAACTCATGGAGACATCTCATCCTTTCCATTACTAAAACAGGCAAGAGGAAAATCCTGTGCTTGTCTGGAGAGCAGGAGAAAGGACCAGTCATCCTCCTAGCACTTCTAGTATATCTTTATAACCACTTCATTCATACCTGTTGGTCCAGATGGCCATCAGCTGTTCGCAGAGCTGAGAGCTCGTCGTGTCTCCCACCTGCTATCCCAGGTTTAATGGTGGACGTGGTGAACTACCCATACCAGAAGAAGTAACATCATACAACACTTCCATGAATTTATCAAGTTCCAGTTTCTGACATTCCCACAACCCAGTTACAGGAGTTCCAGGGCTGGCTTTGGAAAGAGGGTTTAGCTGGGCCCCTCCATCGCTGCTGTCTGCGCTGCAGACATCCAGCAGCTAGCCCCAGCCACTAAACAACCCACTCCCAGGACTCTTTTCTCTTATCAGCACAGCATGAAAATACCAGCTTAAATAAGAAAAAAACGGAAGGGAAAAACTAGAAACAGCTGAGCACAAGATGGGAAGGATGAGGCTAGGCTCATTCCTCACCCCCTTCACCCCTCTGCCCACACCTAACCCAGCACTGCCCCTACTGTGATATGGCCCCTAGGGCAATGCCACCCTCCTCTTCTCTAAGCCAGGAACCCACAGCTGGATGTTGACAAGCCCAGAAGGAAATGCTGGGGTTGTAACAAGGTCCAGCTGGGAACTGTGCAGCCCCTGAAAGTGTCTTTCCCCTTGGGTTCAGGGACTGCAGCTCCCTCTTGCAACATCTGGCACAGGCCGAGCCCAGGGACCTCCTTTCATTATATCACCGAGCAGATACTTTTGGACTCAGAACTCTGGATTTCCATTCCTTTCTTTTTCACATATGTGCTTGGCTCAGCCTTGGAGTAGCAATCCAAACAGCAGGCAGTTGCTTTTTGGACGGTTAAGTGCATGAATGCCCCCATCATGCACATTTTGCCATAATAAATGTGGAATCCAGGACAGAGAAGGAGCAGATTATACCTAAGTAAGTCTGGCACAAGGCAGCAGTGATGGTATGTCTACGAGCTCTGCAATTCCTGCCTGTCATGCCAGATCATGGACTGCATGAGCTGTGTTTGCAGGGTAGCGTGGTCTTCCTGAGGTAAATGTTAAGTAATAAGGTAGAAAAGAGCACACCAAGGTCCTCATTTTCTGCTTTCTCAGTCTTTGTCCAGCTTTGAGCGAAATGGCAAACCACCATGGCTGAACCTGAGAAATTTCATGTTTAAGCAGACAGAAAACTGATGGCTTGGATCCAGCCATGGGGAAGCTTGGAAGTCCCATGAGAAAAGGAAAGTTTCTGGGGAAAGACTGACAATAAATCTTTACGGGACAATGGAGGGGTGAAAATACAAAGGGTCCATCAAGCTGCTTCCGTTCCATGGGCAGAAGCCATGAAACCCTGAGATGTGTGGCTACACTGAAATATTTAAAAAATGAGGAAAAATATTCCAGGGTCCTTTCAGCTTCAACGCCAGAAACAGGCAGATATCGCAGAAATCCTGCTTAGTCCTGCCCTGCTCACCTGGAACAGAAGGACTAGCTCTGAGGCAATTCTGGTCATCAGCAGCCCTCAAAGCTCTCTGGGAGATGTGACCATCATGGTAGTGCAGATGGAGAAATAGGTATGGGAAGTGTTTTGCCCAGTGTCACTCAGGAGACCAAGAGCTTCAGAATTACACCCCTATCTCACCCATTAAGTGCTTGTTCTGCTTCAGCCCTGCTGGCCTCCCTGGGGAGCCCTAGGAGAGCTGAACCACTTCTTCCTTCTGCACCACCTTCCTGCGCTCACTAGAGTCTGCTTTTAAAGCCAGACAGGCTTTGAGTGATCTCCATCCACAGGAGCCACCTCCTCCTCCCTGCCAGATGTGCCCCAGGTAGACCCTGGGGAAAAGTAACACCTTCAGCAGACCCCATCCCAACATCCCAGGGAAAGATAAACCACTGTGAATGTTCCCCTGTTCCTTCAGAGCTGCGGAGGAAAAGCAGCACCACTTTTAGCTCCATGGTTATTTAACCTAAACCAACCAACCAACCAACCAAACAGCAGCAACAATTTTCTGTGGAAAAAAAAAGCATTTTGCGTTTGGAGACAGTGAACCATGTACTGGCATGGATGATTGGAAGGTGTTTTCTGGTTCTGCAGTAGATGCCTGGGCACGTGAGCACTGTGGCCACCCCCAAGGAGTAATGAGAACAAGACCTTCCTGTGCCGCTACAAAAAAACCTGCCTTTGAACTGGTGCCAGGTGCTCAGTTTCTATCTTAATTTTGGTCTGGGAAAAAATAGGAAATGGACTGAATACACAGGGGCTTCAGTCAAGCTGTGGCACACACCTGTCCAACCAAGAAAATTACATGGTAAGGCTGCCAGGGTGTCCTGATTTCACTTCACCAGGTCTGGGTTTTTGGGGCTGTGATCCTCTAGCCCCTGACCAGCAGTTGATCCAGCCCTTTGCTGAAGCTGCAGCATCTCCTGACAATTCCACTGCTAGTGCTTACTGTGTTAGAAACCAAGGAAAGAAATAATCTCAGCTCACCTCAGCTGAGATTGTGTAGGCCCCTTGTGTAGGCTGATTTTGCCCCAAGGGAAGGGGAACTCCCACTTGGGACCCCTGGGTGGGACTGATGGATTTACTGTCACTGAGCCTCAAAAGCCAACCATGTGGAGAGCAGGTGGTAAGCACGATAGAACCTCCACCACCATCATCAAGTTTCCAGGGCTCTGGCACATGTTGATGTGCATGGGCAGAGCTGGGTGTGGGCTGCACCTGTGTGGGCAAGCTGTGGGTGTGCAGTGGGGATGGGGGTGGTGGGCAGAGTGCTGCTGTGGGGTGGGGAGTCCCTGTACCCAGCCTGGTTGTGGCTGGCAAGGAGGTCACAGCGGATATTTGACTCCCAGGTTTAGGTCGATCTCCATCTCAGCTGACTTATGGTGTAATGAGCCCCTCTTCCCATTGAACTGTTAGATTCTTCTCATGTTGGAAGAGTGCAGTGAGACCATCACACACACACAGTGCTATGCTAAAAAATAAGTCCTTAACCATCAGAAAATTAGCTGTCTTCTGAACTGTGCTGAGAGGAGCTTCCGTGCTATTTGTAAGTATATTTCTAAACTTAGCCCAGTTACGATAAAAAATACCTTTGCAAGAATCTACCATCCGCAGCACTCAACTTCAGAGACATTTATTTCTACAGCTGGTGGAAAAAATTTCTCCTTTCAAAGGCTCCAATTATATCTTGGTGCTGGCTGGAGTCAGTGGCCTTTGCAGCTTCCTCAGAGGCAGTTGTGTGCTGTTGATGGGGTCTACAGCACTGTTGGTGCTGTGGGGGCTGGAGGGAGGAGTGGGAGGACTGGTGCCCTCCTATTGACCAAGGAAATCATGTAGGATACCGTTGCCTTGGTGGACAGTAGTTAACACCACAAAACAAGTTGTTTTTACTTTACACCACAAAGACATTAGTCCTGCTATTTTCAGCAGCTAGATCTAAAGACTCTCAGGACTGGGCTCCTATCAGGACCTGGGCAGTTGCACTAGTAGAAGGAACAAACTGCAGCCTGTAGAGCTGGGATGACGCCCAGGCAGCCTTTGCCTAGTGGGTCAGCAGCCAGGCTGTGAGCAAGGCTGCTCTGTGCCACCCCACCGAGCCCAGCCTGGGTGGCTGGACCCACACATGCAGGCTCCTGCCCACGCTCCTGACAGCTGGCTCCCCACAGCATCACTGTATATAAAATGGGAAAGGTTTTTTTTCACCTTTATTTTAGTTTTTCTCATGTCCTAGCAAATATGCAAGCAGAACGGGTGGGTTATGAGAGGACGTTGCACCTAAAGTAGAGGTAAGCACTAAGCATCACATGAAAGGCTGCCAGTCCATGGGCTCAACAGACAAATCAGAGAGGTGTTCAATGTCTTTGTGACTGGAAAGAGCAAAGCATCTCACGTCTATTAATGGAAGTGCTCTAAACCCCAGAGCTTGGGCTAGGCTTTAGAAGTCATGTGTGTCACTGTGTCAGCCTGCTGTCACAGGCAGGCCATGATGCCTTGAGTAGTTGAGATAAAGGTTGGAGAAGACATGGCCCTCTCCAGTCCATCCTGCTGTTCTCCCTCCTGTGGTCTGTGCTCCTTTGGCTGCACATTCAGGGTCACACACATTCCCCGCCAGGTTGGGCTTCAGGGCAGCTGGAGCCATTGGTGATATTTGAGGCAGGACTGGGGGAAATGAGCAGCCTCCAGCAAAGCTGGAAAATAAGACTTTCTGCCAGTTCATTAGAGGGATATTTCATTGGAGCAACAGAAACTGTGGATTACCTGGGAAAACAGTTTTGCTCAAATAAGGCTTCGGTCTGGGTTTGATTTACCCCTGGTAAAGAGGGAGTTCCAGCTACAGAAAGCTGCATCCATCTTCTCCATGCCTAGAGGTGCCTGGGGTGGCAGCATACCCTGTCCTCCAACAAAGGGCAAAGCTCTGCTCAACCCTATGTTGAGCTCATGTCACCACCTGTCCCCTTGATACATGGGTTATGGGCGATGCCTGAAGACAACAGACCATAGAATCACAGTCATAGAATAGTTTGGGTTGGAAGGACCTTAAAGATCATCTAGTTCCAACCCCCTGCCATGGGCAGGGACATCCCACTGGATCAGGCTGCCCAAGGCCCCATCCAGCCTGGCCTTGAACACCTTCAGGGATGGGGCATCCACAACCTCCCTGGGCAACCTCTGCCAGTGTCTCACCACTCTCATGGTGAATAAATTCTTCCTAATATCTAGCCTAAATCTGCCCCTTTCCAGTTTACACCCATTCCCCTGGTCCTATCCCCATAAGCCTTTATGAATCGCCCCTCTCCAGCTTTCCTGTAGACCCCCTTCAGGTACTGGAAGGTCGCTATAAGATCTCCTCTGAGCCTTCTCCTCTCTCAACCTGTCCTTGTAGATAAGGTGCTCCAGCCCCTTGATCATCTCCTCTGGACAAGTTCCAACAGTTCCATGTCCTTCTTACATTGAGGATTCCATAACTGGATTCCATAACTGGACACAGATGGGAGAAAGAAACACGACACAGGAATCTTGTGTGTCTCGTCATGCCTTATTCTGAGGTGAGCCGCTATGTGTGTCAGTCTTGAAGGCATCGGTAGGTGTCTCTGCCAAGAAAGGGCTGTGAACCCAGTGATTTGCCGGTGCTGCTGCTGTATCCAGCTGAATGCTTGTTCTTGGCTCCCAGCAAGGCCCTCGCTGTAGATACCGTGTGCTTTGGCAGCCGGGCCAGTCTGGGCTGCAGGATATTGCACCTGGCAGGGACACAAACCCCTTCCAGTTCCTGGAATTTGGATTGTCTCGTGGAGTGCTGATTAAGCAGTGCTTTCAATCTGCACCCAAGACAACATCCTTGCCTTGTCTTCGCGCAGAGGCTCGGTGCGGCGCGGCTGCTGCGTGGCAGTGGGGGCTGCAAGGGGTTTGCTCTCCCTGAGACCCAGGGAAACAAAAACTCCAAGAAAATTCTCAGATCCAAAGCTTTGCATTCATGGAGCTGGATGAGCATTTGCTGTGCAGGGCTCTGTTTTTATGAAATAAATAACACAGCCCCAGTGCTCCTGGTGGCAGCTGCTCCTCCCAGTCTGCCCAGACCATGTCCCCAGTTTGCCCAGTTGAGATCGCTGCTGCATGTCCCCATCTGCCTTTCTAATCCACTGGGAATGAAATCACCTTTACCAGCCTTACTAATGAGAGATTTGATAGCCGGAGTTGAGCAGAGTGAGGCAGCCCTGGAGTGCCATGCCTGTGCAGTACAAAGGGCTGTCCTTTGGCGCCTCTGCATACAGGTGGACATAAAACAGGAGAGTTAGCAAATTGGGAATGGTGCTTTGCCTGACACCTGCAGAGAGGTGGCTGATGTTTTGGGATGGTCTAGTGTTAGGAAGGTGAAGTTGAGCTGGTTAGATCCCCTACAACTGGCATCCTGGAAAGCCAGTGGGCTCTGGGAGCCACCCTGACACCTCAGCGTGCCCAGCACTGGCATCCCCCAGCAGTGTGCCCAGCCTTGCTGGTTCATGAAGTGTGCTGTTTTCAGCAATGAGGGGCCCCCTCCGGTGGCACCACAGTGGGGCTGGAGATTCCTCAGTAACAGTTTCCTTGTGTCCTCGCTGGCACAATCATCATCCGACCCGCTGGGTGGGAAGGGGATGAAAATATCCCTCCAGCACATGTCTCCAGCTGCTCCCCAGGGCCCACAGCATCTTGATTTGCTTCATGGGAAAGCAGATGCCAGGAAAAATATACACAGGGGACTATTTCAGCTGAGGCTTACAGCAGGATGAGGCTGTGTTGCTACAGCCCAGCAGCTCAGCACCTGGGCATTATTCCTGCTCCACACTCCAATCTACCCCTCCCCAAGCTCCTGGATGACTTCTGTTGCACTGTGGGTCTCGGGAACTGTGGGTGAAGCCAGCCAGGCTCTGGGATGTGCTGTTAGTCCTGGCACAGCAAAGGAGTTTTGTGACTGGGATCCTCGGTCCTTATCCTAGTCAAACCACTGAGGGTGAGAAGCAGCAATGGGCTGCTGCTGTGGGACTACTTTCTCCTCCCTGTACTGTCCTGGCAGCCTCTTTGACCTCAGGAGAGGGAGTTTGGCTTAGGTGCTCGCCTTTAAGCAACCAAGAGCCAAATTCTTGTTTCCAAACTTGCCTGTGCCTGGTGAACCCAGACCTGGCACCTTGCTTACCTGGGGTGCCATGCCATGCAGTCATCACCCCATGGCATGGCACCCCAGGTAAGCAGCCCTGCTGCAGCTTGCACACAGCTGCTTGCTCTGGCTCCAAGCACGGCAGGAGGAAGAAGAGATGTGATGAGCATTGCAAGCAGCCCCTCCAGCCTGCCAATCTTGCATTTTTGTGATCTGCAATAATTCAGCCAGCTCCAGGAATCACAACAGCTGGGATGTTATAAGGAAACACACTTGATGCTGCAGGATTGTTTACAGCTTTCAGACTTCTGCAGCCATTTCCTCTCCCTGGGGACAAACGTCTGGAGGGAACACAGCCCACGGAGTAAGGGCTTTTTCCCCCACTCTGAGATGCTCTTGGCTGGACATCGCCAGTCCAAGCCAGTGGTGGAGATGTGGGCAGAGCCCCCTGTTGGCTGTGGCAAACCCTAGTCCTTGGGAAACCCGCACAGTAAGTAGCTTCATTTCTAATGGGGAGAAGCAGCTGGCCCAGGGACATGCATGGTCATCAGGTCCCCTCCCAGCCAGCCCCGGCAAGGGACATCTCTCCCATCTGCTCAGTCACGCCAAAGCAGGGTGACCCTGGTCTCCCGATGAACACCAGCTCCACTGCCACCAACCTGGATTATCTTCCCTGTCCACTGCTCCCAGCAAGACCGCAGGCTGAGGGTGATGAACAGGGAAGAGACAACTTTGAGAATCTCTCCTTGTAGGCAGGTCATAATATACTCCTCAGCCAGCAGCTGACAAGCAGCCCCTCTGCCCACTGGGCTCCACGTGCTTCCCCCCGCCAGCACCGTGCACGACTCACTGTGCCTGCGTGCGCGCCTGTGCGCATGGATGCATCCACCAGCCTATAAATCTCCTAGCAGGGTTCCTTCCAAACTTCAGGACATTCCCTGGGGGAAGAGCTAAGATGCAGCTTTTGCGTCAGATGCCACGGCGGCCTGCCCGGCGGGGCTAGGCTAAACCTCTCCCCCACATCTTGCCCCAGCAGGTTGTTTGCAAAGGTCAATTCCACCGGCTGCCGCCGCCGGGCTCGGCTGCTCTTGGCTCAATCCTCAAGGTACGTAGTCAGGGGAACATCCTCCCCGCTGCTCCGGGAAGGGCTGGCAGGGATGCTATGAGGTGCATTGGCTGACGGATGAGGAGATATTCCAAGTTTTTTCCTTTTTTTTTTTTAAGTTATTTTAGTTTTGCAGTGGTTTATTTTTCTTCCTCTGAGATAAAGAGTCGTTAGGATTTCTCACCAATGCTTTTAAAACTTGCTGTGCATTTCTTTATCTGTATGAGCTTTTCGTTTGTTCTGGGGTTTTACTCGACACACCAAGTGCCTGGGAAGCTACAGGGCAGGCGGCTGCGGTGAATATCTCAGCATGCTCCTAATTAGTCCTTGCCTGGCAGGTACGTGCAATAAGTGAAAAAACGGCGGAGATTGATTTTGTTTTATTTTTTTAAAGAAACAACAAGGAAACCAGTTCCCCAGCCATGACCCTGCTGGTCCTGGGGAATTTGCTGTGATAAATAGTTATCAAAGAGATTAATTTAAAAAGTATATATTTTGAAAAAGAACTAAATAGGAAAATTTATTTCCATCTTTTTTTTTTTGAGAAGTAATGGTTTTTTTGAGAAGTAATGTTAGTAATATTTTTTTTTTTGAGAAGTAATGTAAACCTGAGCAGTGCCTGTGTTGTTTTCTCTCCGAGACCCACGAACCAACAGCAGGGACCAGTGATCTGTCTTACTCTTGCTTAACTCTGTGTGGGAGTGGAAAGCCACCAGCTAATCCCACCAGCCAGGCATGACTGTGCTCCACTTGCACCTGTACCTCACTGCCCTGAGCTTCTGGATGATGCAGCAGTCCAGCACCTTCCTGCTGCCCAACGCCACTGAGCTCTTGTCTCCCCCTGGGGTCAAAGCCACGGGCTTGCTGTGGGGCGTGGGGGTCCCTCGAAGCCGTCGGAAGCGATACCTCTCCTCCCACGACATGAGCGTGATTTTGGACTACCACAACCAAGTGCGGACACAGGTGTCTCCCCCTGCTGCCAACATGGAGTATATGGTGAGTTGGGCTCCAACAGGGTGGTTTCAGGTCCATGGCTCTTGGCTGCTGCGGTGGGGTCGAGGGGCTCACCTGTGATGTAGGACACAACCTGATAAGGACAGGGCACCCACATGTGGTGATGTCAGGGTGCTGCCCCAGCTTCGCAGCTGAATGCCTGTCCTGGGGGATGTTTTGCATCCCAGCTGCAGGGCAGACCCATGCAGCCTCTGTACAGGAGGGTCAGAGTCTCAATGGGGGCATGTTTCCACCTGGAGGCAGATGTAGGACCCATACCTGGGATATCTAGGAGCTTGCTGGCTGTGGGATGGCTGGATATGTCCAGCCAAGCTGCAGAGGTAGCATTACAAGAAGAGCAGTAGTTACAAGCATGAAAAGTTTAGGTCCCAACCCAAAACCCCAGTGGAAGCCTTTCTGCTAGCTGCAGCCAGTAAGGACAGACTCATCCCAAGCTCCAAGGTCCCTCAGGAGCTAGTGCAGGACCGTGCCTGGGGATGCCAGCCCCTGGGAAAAGAAGCATTCAGAAGCGAGACAAGAGAAACTGAGCAGCCTCACCAGATCAGACATCTGCTTTGGACAAGGTCCACACTGGCAGAGCTTTCCCCAGGTTGTCACCACCATGCTTGGAGCTACTAAGCTCTAGACCTAAAGGAGGGAGAAATGGGGGCCATGAAGTGGGGAGATTTAAGCCAGCACAAAGTGGGATCCTCAGGGCAGGAGGTGCCACGCGCTGCTCTACTCCCAGGGAGGGGATCAGAGCTCCAGTGGAGTGGCTGGGTAGTCTCTGGATGCCGGTTTTGTAGAGATGGGGCAGCCCTGCTTGCTGGGTACCAGGACAGGTCAGAGGAGCCCGGGAGTATCCTGCGTTGCTTCTTGCTTGGCCTGAATTCCTGCCTTCCAAAATAACTCTCCCAGGCATCTTCCCAAAGCAGTTCAGGATGAGTGAGGAACCTTTAAATAATGCATGAAGGAACCAGATGTTCTCACCGGTTAGTCTGTGGCCAGGGCTGCACTGGAAGGCTGGGGATGGCTGCAAGCCGCAGTGGCAGTGCAGGGCTGTAGGGTTTCACCCTTGGATTCAGCTCCACCTTCTGCAGAAGCAGCTCATTCCTGGAGGGAATCACAAGCACAGGGTCTGCACTGCTTCAGGGCATCTGTGCTCTGCCTGGGCAGTGGGTACTGTATGAGCCCAGTGGTTCATTGCTTCTGGACATGCTGCCCTACTTCCCAGAGGGTTTTCCCAGCCTGATGTGTAAGTCACATTTTCTGGACACCTGGGGCTGCTCAGAAATGCCCCTTGAGCCTAAGACAGCAGGTTTCTCCTCTTCCCTCCTCTGGACAGACAAAATCCATGCCTGCCCTTTTCTTTTCCTCCTGGCCAGATGTGGGATGAGCGGCTTGCCAGGGCAGCAGAGGCTTGGGCTGCGCGCTGCCTGTGGGACCACGGTCCCCCTCAGCTGATGAAATACGTGGGGCAGAACCTCTCCATCCACTCGGGAAGGTGAGTGCCCCGTGTGCAGAGCGAGCTGCTTCAGACTCCCCCACACTCCGTTATGCTGGAGGAGGAGAGGAGCAGCAGCAGGCCCTCAGTCGAGGAGCAGAGAGGTTCTGAACCACCTTGGTTGCAGAGGACTGGGATGAAACAAAAAGAAACGTTAAGCCCACCCCAGGGAGGAGGGTCCAACTCTTGTGGCAGGGTAAATGTGGGAAACCAGAGGCGCTTGCTGCTGCTTTGGGGAGTACAGCACTGATCTCCCCTCTGCCGGGCACATGGAGCAGGCAAACCTCGGGTACCCACAGCAGGGGCCAGGTCTTCTGGCCTTGGGCACAAGTGGACCTGACACAAGGACATTGTCACCCCTGCTGCACCCTGCTTCTCTCCCCCATTCCATTTCTGTGGAGCCTTTATCCCTCTCCTTTCCCTCACCTGTGAGCTCTGAGGGAGAGGAGTTACACTTTATGAATGGCACCTTTTGCAGGTACCGCTCTGTTGTGGACATGGTGAAATCATGGCACCAGGAGAAGCAGCATTACTCCTTTCCTCATCCCCACGAATGCAACCCCCGCTGCCCCTCCAAATGCAGTGGCTCTGTCTGCAGCCACTACACGCAGGTGAGCACCACAGCCCCCCCGCTGTCCCCTGCAGCCCCCCAGGAACTGGATGCAAACTACTGCAGCACCCCAGACAGTGAGCAGCCATTTTCCCAGCAGCAGCTGAGATTTGGGATTGAATCCTGCCAGCTGCCTGCTTCAAATCAGGGCAGGCAGGTTTGGCAGCAGGCAGCCAGCAGCAACACTCTCTCACCCAGGAACCCCGTGGGATGCACACATGGAAGTCCCAGGCGTTCGCAGCCCACTGAAATGCAGCTGAGACCTAGATGGTTGGCTGGGAGGTTTTCACCTTTTTTTAAGCTTTTTTTGCCTGCTTTGGCCTTTTCGCTCTATTACCCCCCTGGCAGCTCAAAGGTGGTGAAAAGAAAAAAAAAAAGTCCCTTTGTTCTTCTGCCAAGCACGAATCCTCTTCCCTGCGATGGAGTGGCTTTATAGTGCCCAGCTGTGTCCGGCTCCCCAGGAACGTAGTCCTGTCATCCCCTGGCACATCCACAAGCAGCCTGGCTAGCACAAGGTGGAAAACATCCCTCTGCTCTCCCTTCTGGTGGCAAAGCTGTGCCAACCCCTAATTACCTCCTCCACATGGCTCCAACCTTTATCAAGGCATCTGCATCCCCGTGTGGCCCATCTGTGGGGATGCTCTGGGTTGTAAATGTGCAAGATACATTTTTTAAGGAAGAAATTTAGCCTGGAGAGGCTTTAAGAGGAGCTGCTGCCTTTGTTTCACCTCCCTGTGTGCAGGGTAAGCTACCAGGGACATTTCAGGGTGACGTTTGGGAATTAATTTGGGTAGATTAGAGAAGTGACCCAGACTCTACTGCTCATTTAAGTGAGCTTGGCAAGGCAGCCTCTTGCAGGGCAGCACAGGCTGTAGAGAATAAGGTAAGCAAGAAATCACTCTCTGGTGACAAAGCACTGCCTGTGATGGGCACAGCATCCAGCCTGAGAAATTTGGGTGGGTGGGATGTGATCCCCTGGTGGGATGAAGCCCTCTCAGACTCCCGGATGACCGGCTCTGAGATACTTGGGCAGGCATTTGCTGACAGCACCGGTTCTCTGTCCTGGCGCAGATGGTGTGGGCATCCTCCAGCCGCCTGGGCTGTGCCCTCAGCACCTGCACCAACGTGCGAGTGTGGGGCAGCACGTGGCGACACGCCATCCTTCTCGTCTGCAACTACTCCATCAAGTAAGTGTGTAGAGGGAACTCCTGCCTTGCCAGCTGCTCCAGTGTTGGCAGCAAGGCGATGGTGCTCAGAAGTGATGTCCTTTTCTCTTTTTAGAGGCAACTGGCTGGGAGAAGCGCCATACAAGGTGGGGCAGCCGTGCTCAGCCTGCCCCCCAGTCTATGGCGGGGGCTGCTCCAACAACATGTGCTTCACTGGACTCAAATCCAACCAAGTCAGCTGGTTCTAGGGCTGCAACCCTACGAGGAAGCCCCCAGGGATGGGGTGAACCAGAATTATTTATAACACTGTCGTGTCCCCCTAGCTGCTTTGGCTGTCTCTCAGCCCCCTCCCTGCACCATGTTAGGTGGCCTTTTGGCAGCCCAGTTGTCCAGCCTGCTTCATCCATGTAGGAAATGGCTTTTTTTAACACACCTCCTCTGGCAGCGCTTGTATTGTCTGGCTGTTCGCCACTTCGGGGGAAATAGGGATGGTTCAGGTCCCTATTTCCCCAAACAGGGATGGTTTGGGGGTGCACGGAGGGAGCAGGGCAGGCTGGCATGGTCCCTGCTCTGTGGGCTTGGGTTTTTTTCCCCACTGCCTCCCACATGTGCTAAGGCAGCGAATACCAAGATGTTCCCCTTATGGTGAGTGGCTGGAGGAGAAGTGGGGAGCCCAGAGAGTGCCCCCTGCTCCAAGGTTGCCCCTCTGTCCATGAGACCTCCAGCTCTGAGCTCCCCAATAAAGCAGCCTGGAGACTCCCGTGTTTGTGTTGGTCCTCCCTCTCTCGCAGCCTGGAGCCTTAGGGTAACACCAAACTCTGGTTTGGGGCGTAAAAAGTGAAGGGGTGCAGAAGTCTTCAGTGGAGCCATGGGCCACAGCCGTGGGAGATGCCCGGGTGGTTTGCTCCATCGTGTGGGAGAAGACAGCACTGCTGGGACGCCCGGTGACGATGATGCTGGAGAGCCGTGAGGTCCCGTCCCACCCAGGCCGCCCCACGGTGCCCTACTGCCCTGCCTCACCCCCGGTGCTGCTGAGAACCTCATTGTCCACATGCCCTCCCTCTCCAGGAGCTCTCAGCAGACTCAGGGGTCTCCACATTCCCAGGCCTTGTGTGTGAGCCCCGAGCTGTGGACTCCTGCACTGCAGCCACACGTGTCCCAGAGCCCCCTGCACACACACCCCTCCCTGCTGCATGTTCCCTTGAGCTGTGCTTTCCCACCCAGTGGGGCAGATGTCCCTAACTTTGTCCCCTCTGGGCTGCAGGGTTTTGATAGCAGGGGTGCTAGGGACCTTGGGGCTGGCAGGGACCTCTGGCTGCCTCCTCCAGCCCAGTCCCTCCGTGAGTTGTGTGGGAGATGCAGGAGGCCCTGTGCTGCTGGCCAATCAAATTTTCAGCTCCAGCTCTGGATGCCCCACATATTTGGTATCAGCAACGCCTCCTGCGTGTGCCCCTCCTTGCCTCAGTGCAGCTCCTGCCACAGAGTCACGAGCAGCACAGGGGCTCTGCCCCAAGGTCTGCATCTGCATCTACATGCCCTGGGCCATGAGGTTCCTGGGGCTTCTCCTGGGTGCTGCAGTCCCAGCACAGGTGCCCATGAGCCACGGTGGCACTTTGTGGCTCCCCTCAAACTGGGATGCAGAGAGAGATGAGGAGGAGCTGCAAACACCCTGTGCCCTGGCTGTGCACTCAGGGTACCATCCTGCATCGCACTGCCGTATTCCTGCAGCTCCTCACCCCCAAGTGACCTCTGTATTTTGACGGAGGGAAGAAGTCCTGACCCATGGCCAAGGCATTTGGTGCCTTGTGCCCCAACTGGGCTCTGCTCTGCCCATGCCAGTGCATGTTTGCCTCTGCAGCTCATCCCACAGCCCCTTGACCACAGGTTGGCTCAGCCCTGGTTTTCCCACTGCAAGCAGGTGACAGCACGAAATCCAGCAGCACCTGGGGCGCTGCGGAGCTGGATCCAGCTGCCTCATCCCTCCCCATGGCTGAACCCCAGCCCAGCGGCTGCCCCGGCCTTGACACCGGAGAGCAACGGGAGCCCCAAAAGAGTCCAGTAAAAGCCATGTTTGAGTTTCTAGCTTGGCAGCAGTTACTATAGCTACAGCAACGGCACCTTGCAGATTGGTTTCCATAAGAGCTTGGTTACTATTTAACATCTCCACCCACATTAGCCCTGATTAAGCGAATCAATAAGATAACAGGAGAGGCAGGTTTCCTCGCTCTGCCTCTCCGCACTCCCTCCTGCCTTCACCTACTTCCTTAGTGAAAGACATTTTTATTTATTTATTTATTTAGATTTCTTTTTATTCCTCTACTTCCTCTGTTTTTTGCCCCAAGTCCCCATAGCAGTAGCCGGCGAGACATGGTCAATGTAAGCACCCAGCTAAGCGCTAAGATGGAGGCTCCATATGGTGAGTACAGCGTTTCCATCGCCCGCGCTGCCGCCCCGCCGTCGCTCTCGGGAAGTGGGGCTGGGGGCCACTGCCCGCTCCCAGCCCCACACCCTGGTCCCACCGTGCTGCCTGGCCCCACTGGCCCAGGCACCTGCAAAGGTTGGAGATGGAGGCAGAAAAAGGATCCCTGATAAATTTTTGTATAATGTATGTATTTTCTATTTCACTGTGCTTGGCTCGAAGAAGAAGGCATGTGCCTGAGGTCTGATCCGCTGGCAGAGGGGCTGCCGCCGGCTTTGCAGCAGACGTGGAAGCAGTTTAGAAAGGAGGTGACGTGCTGCCCTAGGACACTCAGCCAGCCCCGCTCCCGGGCAGCAGGCACAACGGGCGCCCACCAGCGCTGCTGCTCCCACTGATGGCTGGGGCTGAGCTGGTGTTCATGCTGGGCAGATTTCCCAGCAGGGAGTGTTGTGCCTGGATGAACGGCAGACCCCAGTCTCTGTAGTGCAGAGTATCGGGTGACACACCACTGCCCAGGGTGCTCTGGCCACAGGGAGATCCTCACCAAGCCTGTGCCAATGCTCCCAGGGTGGCACAGTGGGTACAAGCCCAGGGCAGCCCCACAGCCTCCATGGCTATGCCAGATGCCAACTGCCACTGAACACACTGTGAGATGGGTTCCCCCACCCAGGCTGGTGCCAGGCCACTGTTAGACTTGAGGTGGGTCTAACCATGACCATGCTACACCTTCCCTGCACAGCAAAAGGCTGGGGCTGCTTTGATCTCGTGTGACCTGGGAACCTCAGCTCCCTGGGCATGGCAAGGGGGTGGAGTGAGCCTGCAGCAGACAGTGTCTGTCAGTTCCACAGTCCTCCATCACATCCCTGCAGCTCTCCATCACTCTTCATGGCTCTCCATCACTTCCTTGTGGTTCTCCATCGCTTCCGCTGGCTCTTCATCACATCCTGTGGTTCTCCATCATGCTACCTTTCTTCTCCTCACTGTGTTTGTCACATCCTGCTCCTCTTCTCCTTTACCCCACCCCACAGGTGAACATGCACATCCCTGCCAGCCCATGCTCCAGCTGCTGTGTGCTGCAGCAAGGCCCCAGGAGGGCTTGTGGGGCTCCCAGGCCACCTTCTTGATCTTTGCTCATGACCCTGTTCTGAGTGGTGGCTTCTCTGAGCTGCAGAAGCCAGCAGTGGGACAGGGCCTTGCATAAAGCTGGGCTCAGAAAAATGCTGTCTTTAGCCTGCTAAGTGCAGGCTGTGGGTTTGTGTCCGACTGGTGCTGCTCATACAGCATGCAAGGAGGCACATGGTGAAGGCTACTTGTGAGCCTGGAGATCCTGGAGTGGACTGGCCCAGAAAAAGTCCATCCTCCAAGCCCAAAGTGAGCCTCTGATGTTGGTGGGAAGCTGGTCTGACTCGCTGAGCTCGCAGGGACTGACTCGTGCCTCATTTGCAGGAGGATGGAGATGCTCAAGCCATGTTCTCGTGAGCCAGGGAGATGCAGTAGTGTAAGATCTAAGGATGCCCCCAAATCCAGAGTGCCTGTGTCCTGCTTTGACCCAGAGTGCAAAGCCAGCCTGATTTCTGCAGTGAGTGACAGGCTTTGCCTGACAGATGCAAGCAAGAAGCTGAACAAACTCTTTAATCACTTGCAATTATGCTATTCTGTCCACTTGCAGCTGGCTTTAATGCGAGCAGCTGCTTGCCAGCCCCGGAACATTGGTGACCTTAAACACAAGCAGAGAAACATTTCCATTAATTATTTTTCTGGTCCTTTCTTTCCCTGATTTTCTCCTAATTTTTCTGCCTGAGGCTCAGCAACTGAGCTGTGGGCTGAGCCGGGGCAGGCGCAGGCTGAGGCAGGCACCGTGGGGTGGCTGGGGAAGAATCACTGCACATCCGACCTGCAGCCACTCTCCCCATCTGTTCCTGTCACCAAACAAAGGCGCTCTCTGGCCGGTACCCACTGCCTGCCAGCCTTCTGTGGGGCCAGGCTGCTGAGACAGAGGCCTTGCAAGGGGGAAGAAGGAAAAAAAATAAGGATAAAAAAGTGAGATGGGCCTCTCAGACCAAAGCAAGAGGAAACTCAGAGTGTTGGCAGGAGGAGGGGACTCCTCATAAATAAAACGGGTGAAAAGCTTATCCAAATAGGGGCGAGGAAGGGGTGGTGGGGATGGGGGACTGAGCAGTGCTTGGATTCCCTGGTCTGAGCTGGGGCTGGGCAGCAGGATGGGCACAGCAGCTGGGATCTGCTGTGAAGCAGATGGCAAAGTAGTGGCCGAACCCTTCCCGGGGGCACTGGGAAGTTTTTTCCCTTGGAAAGCAATGGGCTGGTGCATGCAGTGCTGTCGGTGCTGAGCCTCAGCCATGCCTGCCAGTGCTGCCTCACAGCCAGTCAGCTCCCAGCGTTGGGCAGGATGGACCACCCCAGCTGGCATCGTGGTGGCATTGTCAGGGCGCAGCTGGCAGATGCACACCAGGGCCTGCCAGGTGAGCCTTCAGCCTTGGAGGACTCATATTTTCAGTTTCCTCTAATAGATGGAAAGGTTTTCTGATTTTTCTGTCTCCCATTCCCTTTCAGGGGCTTCAGCGTTTCAGCATCCATTTGAAGCCAGAGATGCATTCTAAGGGGGAAGCTGGGTGCCAGCTTGGCCTCAGGGCAGCGAGCGGGTCTAGCCTGCTTTTTGCAGCAGTGGCAGCAGAGAGCGGGACATCCTCCTGCTGCAACTCTTCCCATCTATCCCTACCCCAGACTGCCAACAGCATTTCCTCTAAACCACACCCTGGGAATGCTTATTTCCCTTCCATCAGGCCAGTGCATTGTGTAAAGGACTTGGAGGATGCCCTGCTAGGTGGTGACAAAGGTGTCCTGTCCCAAGCACCTTGTGTGGGTCTCTGTGGGAGAAGGGAGTCCTGGAGAGCCATGGGCCTGGGGGCACATTCAGCATCCTCACCAGCACCAGCAGCTGAGGCTGGGCTGTGACTTAGAAAAGGTTCCTTTGGGCACGCTGGTGCTAAATCCCCATGGAGTGGGGTAGGGCTGTAAATGGGTGTGTGAGAGGGTCAGGGATGGAGCGGATGGTTCTCCCCTCAGCAGTAAGGATGTGACCAGTCCCCAGCTCCACCATTAACCTTCCAATGAGACTCAGGTGCAATTTGGGCAATTGCCCTCAGTCCCAGACCAGGCAGCACCACTCCTTCATGTTTTGGGAGCAGCTCTCAGAGCCGGGGATCCCTGGGGCTGATGGTTACAGCAGGGACTGGCGCACGATCAGGGCCAGTTCAGTAAAGCAGCTTTGGAAATAAGCAGAAAAATGCAGGACGCCAGAGCTTCTCAGGTGTTTTAGTCAGATGTGGTGAACATTTTCAGCTGAAGAATGTAAGAGGAGGCAGAGTCTCTGAGTATTTTTACTTTTCACTGTGAAGTAATTACTTTTCATTGCCAAATGGATCTAAATTTTTATAGGTTTTCCCTAGATATGACCCAACTTGAGCTTTCGCCCCTTAATTTCTCATGCCATGTTTGCTCCTTGTGCTCTGTGTCCATGGCTTGGAGGCTGTCAAGGACCGGTGGGTGTTTGGACAACTGGCATATCCCCCTTCCCTATCCCCACTCCTGCTGTCCCCATTATCTGTTGGGAGTGGCTGTAACACTGGTGCTGGCAGGGTCTGCACTTACCAGGGCAAGAAACCACCGAGCAGGTTCTTGCTGCACCCAGGAATAAGCAGTGATATTTACATAGGATGCAAAACGGACAATCATTGCTTTAGCTGCCTTGGCCCAATCCTGAGCACTGTTTGCTGGTGCTTGGTGGAGGTTTCCTTGAGGAAGCACTGGGAATGCTTCCCTCATCACAGGGGGGTGCAGGGATGCTGCTCAGTGTCGTGGGGTGGCTGTGCTTGCCTCACCCCAGATGCTTATTGGGCCAGCAGCACACCCTCATCCTCGGCTTCACTTGAAAGCAGGCTGGTATTTTTATAAGGGGGAGCGAGCATTGAGGGCTGCTATCAGCCAGCGGTGAGCTCCAGCTCTGGAAGAAGAGTGGCACAAGGCTGGGGAAGGTTTGAGGAGTGTCTGAGAGCTATTTTGAGCTCCACAGAGCAGGTGTAGGTCTGCAAGTCAGATGTACTCAATTAGTCTTCTGCTGACATTTCTTACATGACATTAAAAAATGATGTTTATTTAAAGTGAATGCAAAGGAGTGGTGAGTGGTGGTGGTCCTGCAGACAGCAAGCCTGGGTGATTTTCTTTTAAATACAGCAATATTTGCAGCAGGGCTGGGGCCAGCAGCAGGGGGGGCAGCACATAGGGCAGATACAAGGGGTATCTCAGGCAGGGGGGTGCCTGCAAGGGTGTCTGCTGATGGGCTTGGGTTTAGAATAGGGCAAAGTCTGCAAAAAATGTTCACGGCTGTTTGTGTTCAGGCTCCTTTTCTGTTTGCTTTCCCCCAATATTCAACCAAACAAAGTTCCTGGCAGAAGTGTTGGTAGACGTGGCAAATGTTGCAGAGTTTTTGTGGAAGGTACATTTCAAAGTAGTGGCTGTATCGTCAACTCGGGGCTGATAGATAGCTCTCCTCACCTGTGCTGAGCAGAGGCGCAATGTTTCTACTGGGACATTCAAGCTAAGCCAGCTCCCAGAAGCAATTACTCCCAGGAACAGCTTCTGTCCAAACTTCAGCCTGAGCATCAACAGAAATTACTCAGCAAATTCCTTCAGGATATGCATGCCTTAAAAACAGTGGTGGGCTCTGGCTGGTGCACCAAAGGCGCAGGAAAAGCAGCTCCATGCAGAGTCAGTGGCTGTGGAAAGGCAACAACAATTGAGAAGCAGATGGATCCCGGCTCCGAAAAGCCGGGGGTCTGCATGGCTGAACCAGACTTTCTACCCCAAAATGCTGCAGCCACTGGAGGAACCCATGGTACCAGACGCCCCAGTGCAGAGGGGCACAGGCGGGCCATCACCATAGGCTCAAGTCCTCCAAGCCTCCAGCACCAAGGTGTTCCTATGGGTTCAGCCAGTGCTAGCATCTCCTGTTGGGAAGAGAACTGGAGGTGGGGAATGGTTGATATTGTGTGCCTCCTGCCACGGCCATCTCCTCTGGGAGCTGTCAGCTTCTCCCTCTCTGGACATCCAAGCTATTTTGACACCCTATTTTTCATCGTGGCCCTACAGACCTCTCACCTTGCTCATGCTGCCCAGGTCAGCAGTTCCCTGCAGCTTTGCCTATCTACTCTAAAACTCCTCTGTCAGGGTGGGTGGCTCAACTGCTGCCACCGAGCACAGCGCACCCAGACTCACCAACGTGGGACCAGCAGGCACCTTTCACCTGCTTCTGAACCAGAAGCCTGCCCTGGCCATGGGTGTGTGCAAGATTTTATAGGTGGTAACCCCTGGGAAAGTGGGAAATGCAGGGAGAGTGGTACACTCAGCTTACTGGCGTGGCCTAACGCTTTCGTTAGGAGAGCCAATGTCAACAGATAGACCTGAAGGAAGGAGCAAAACTAAATACATGGGCACTTCTCAGAACAAGAGCTGTAAAACCTGTGCAAACCTGAACAAGTGCCACAACACTCTTTTATAAAGTCAGAATCAATAGTCGAGCCCACTCAACGTGTTTGCTGACACATAAATGACAGCCACTGCGATGCATTTATGGCCCAGTGCCGTTCGTGGAGGTTGCAGAGCCTGGCTCCCCCCACCCTTTTCAGCCACTTCTCTTCCCCTCTGCTCTCAGGGAAGGCTCATCATTTTGCCTCACGGTCCCCAAAGCCTCGACGCTCCATGATAAGAAATTGGTGATGCTCCTCTCCAATGTGCCAGCCTGCCCTGCTTTCCAGCCAGTTGGGCGAGTCCCACATCCCACTCCATCATCGGTCTGGCAGGGTCCAACCCACTGCCTTAGTGGAAAGCAGCAGCTGAGCCTGGGAAGAGATGCTAACATCACACAAGGAAATATTGGCCATGGGCTGTGAAGCTGGGTTAAAGGATAAGGCAACACTGAGGGGCTCAGCAGAAGGCATAAAATAACAACTGCCTCATGGCACAAAGCCCCATCCATGCTACAGGTCCCCATCCAGCCAGACGTGTGGCCTCTCGATTGCAGCCCCCATGGCTCATGAGCAGGAGCAGATGCTGCCCCATGGACAGCCAGGCTCCAAGGAGGAGCAGAGAAGACACCAATGGGCGTCCAAGGGAACCATCCCATGCAGAGAGCCTGGCGCCAGCAAGGCAAAGGCGGTGCTGGGAAATGATGCATGGAACAAGGAGGCAGGAGGGGACGGACAGGGCATTTCAGATCCACAGCCCTGGCTGCTACCCTACCTGAAGTCTTGCTGCCTTAAAGGAATAAATGATGGTGGGATAGAGGTGGTGGCTTTCCCACTACATGGACACAGTGGTGGAGGCAGAGCCAGGTGCTGTTATATGTGCAGCCATAGTTTGTCCATCGCTGTGTGCCTGAGGACTGCCACAGTCGGCAAGAAATCTCTCTGACCTGGGTGAGTTTCTTTGTTACCGGCATTAAAATCCGTGTGGAAACAGGGAGGAGGCATCATGGGTTTATGCACAGTTTAGACCCTGCCCTCAATGCTGCCCCCTGTTCCGTGTGGGCATGCTGTGCACCTGCCCCTATTGCCAGCACACCCCTTCCCTGGGCATGGAGCGTATGGACCTGCTGGTCTTGTCCGTGACTCATCAGGAGCCTTCTGGAAGCTGTTTGCAGCTGTGTGCTCTGTAAATTAATTTGAATGCATCCCAGGCAGCTCGAGGTGGAAGTAGAGGCTCCCGGAGGCAAGACAAGAATGGGTTAGTGATGATTTTTTTTCCATTAGACCCATGCCTGCGAGACGGTGCTTGGGGTCCAACACCTCTGGAGGGCAGGAGTGATCCCTCTCCTCCTTGGTGCAGTGGAAACAGAGGTGGGATCGGTCGGAGCAAAGCCATCCAAGGAGGCAGGGAAGTGCAGGAAAAGGAGTGTTTCAGATGAGCTTGGTCCCATAGTCAGTTCCTCTGGGCACAGAGGCTGAATGAGGCCAGGCTCACCCCCAGACCTGGCTGGGGCCACAGCTGAGCAGCACAGGGTTGCATTGCACAGGTGCCCAGTTCTCCCTTTCAGCATCCAAATTATTGTATTCAGTGCCTGTGAAAACACAGTGAAGTGGCACTCTAATCCCTCACCTAATTTTCCTCCTCCAGGCTAAGCATGGCCACACGTGCCAGCACACAATCCCTGCAGAGGAGGAAAACTCTGTGCTCCGCAGCCTCCATGCTCACCTCTGGACTGGAGCCAATGAGTCAACACGAGAGTGTCACAGCAGCTTCATCCCAGAAGAAAAAGAACAGAGAGCCTAGCACTACTGTGGCTGAAAGGGGTTCCTTGTACCCTGACAGTTGGGAAATCCCTTTTCTTCCTGCTGGGATTGCTTTGGCCAGGCTGCAGTGCAAGACACCAGCTGAAGCTTTGGGCTGCCCAGGACATGGTGCCTCCTAGATTCCTCACCAACAGCACCGATTCCCAAATTCAATTAAGAAATATCAGCCCTGGAAGTTTTCCAGCTTCCTTGGGAGAGGATGGGGAAAGGAGGGCACTAGGACAGAACAGGGAGGCGCGCAGGGGGCTGCAGGCAGGCTCGGGCAGTGACGTCCCCAGGATGGTTTGAACCTGGAGCTGCTCTTCAAGGTCTGCAGGACACAAAGCTCAGGGCTGCCCGAAGGCGGGGATCGTGTGCACAGGTACCAACCGCTACCCTGCCTCTTGCTTCTCCTTTCCCTGTGTGTTATGATGGCTGCTGAGACGGGAGGCAAAGATTGTTTCTCAAGGATAGGATGTTCTGGTCATTTATATAGAAAGACCAGCCTCTCTGCAGAGAGGTACTCAGACCCACTCCCACTGTTAAACACACTCAGGCACATTTTCTGGAGCAGCCTCCAGAGCTACATGTGGGGTTGGGCAGCCCCTGACCCTCAGAAATGCAGCCACAGGACAGGCGCCAGGATGAAGGCACCTCGGAAAGGTGGTCCAGAAAGCAGTGGACATTGCTGTGGGCACTGGCAACGGGGCACAAACTCGGAGCCACCTTATAATTCCCCTCCGAGTAGTAGTCAGAACCCTTTAAAACCTGTGGCTCTGCAGCACATACTCCTGCTCCCCATCAAATCTCATTGTGACTAGCATTAAGGGATTAGCTGGTCCCCTGGTCCCTGCCGCCGCACCACAAGCAGCTCCTGGGTATGGCTCGTGCCCGGCAGCCCATGGGGATCTTGCCAGCTGGATGGCCCCCTTTGAGGGCAAAACTCCCTTAGATCTGCCCGCAGAGCTGAGAGCCCCTGGAAGATGAATGGCAGCAGATATGACCTGCTCCAGGAAACATCAGGTACCCCCCACGCTCCCCCTGGCACTGCAGTGAGGAAAGAAGCAGCGGCGTAGCCAGGGCTGCAGAGGTTGAGTGAACGGAGGGCATTGGCAACTCTGCCATGGGGGCTCCACAAAGCTGCTTTCAGAGCAGCCAAAATACACTCATCCCCTACCTACATTTTGCTGGTCCCCTTCAAAGGGGACCCCCAAGCTGCTGGTTTCTATTTTCCCATGTGGCTGTGGGGAGGGAACATGCCTAATTGTGGGTGGTGATGGCTGATGCCCCCAGGCTTGTTTCTGGGGCTCTTCAGAGACGTACCCCAACGCGGCTGCATGGTGGAGCGGGTGCTGTGACTCCTGGGGGAAGAGGACACCCTGGTGACTGCCTGAGACATCTGGGAAATGAATTGGTCATTCTCAGCCCAGTTTCCAGAGCCTAGCATTACTGTCCTGTGCAAGGATGGCTCTTGCCAGCTTGCAGCCCAACCTCAGGTGCTGCCCCTTTTGCTGCCTGCTCCTTAGCCGAGGAGGTCTGCAGCAGGACTTACCCAGCCCTTATAATGAAAGATTAAAAACAATTAAAAGAAAATCACTTTCAGTGCAAACGTTATTGGTTGCACAGAACTCTTACTAGAAAGGTGTTTTGGGTCCCCCTCCTCGGCCCCCTCCAGTGCCAATCTCTCACCTCTGTGCTCAGCCCATCAGCCCCAGCACCCACAGGGACCCTGGTGCAGGGAGGAGGCTGCCTAGGCTCTGGGTGCTGCTGGAGGGATTGCAGGCACTCAGACATGTTTCGAGTGTCCCACAGAGCCTCAACCACAAAACATCCCACCAGCCTCTGCTGAACCCCAGGGTACAGCAAAAATGCTGAGGCTCCTCTTGCTCGAGCAATTGCTGCCAAGCAGGGCTTGTGCTGGTGGTGGGGTTCATGACCCTTGGGGCAGCCTGGACCCCAAGCCGCTATTTTACAGGACGAGCTCCCCATGCCAGCTCCCCGTGCACTGGGAGCCACATGTGGGAAGCTGCTCCCAGCAGATACCCATGCTCTTTTATCAGCTGGCAATTGATTTTGAAAAGTTCATGACTTGGCATTTCATGGCTCAGTGTCTCATGATACATTTACTATGAGTGGTTCATTTCCTCAAATGATGTAGTTTATGGTCATAATATATTTTCATTTCTTTATGAAACAGAGGTCAATGGCACTGGGCCTTGCAGGAGTGTAAAGGCACAAATAATAGTGCTATCCTATCTTGGAGACATAGGCAAAAGAGTCAGTGGTTAATTAGCAATTTGCCTTGTTGTTTGTTAGAGCCAGGCAGTTGGTACTGCAATGTCCTGGCCATGGGTTAATGGGACTGTGGAGACGTCTGATCCCTTCCCCTTGTTGTCCCCCCCCAACAAACCTGGCACACAGAAAGCTCTGATGTGCCTGTACCTTGCTTTCTGTAGTGTTTTTTGTTTGTGTGGCAGTAGTCAGGATGGTTGTATTGCATAGGAGAGTGCTGTGGTGCCCACGGGCTGGAGGGGTTTGAAGCTGCTGTGGAAGTGGAGCTCCTGGGGAATATTTTGCTCCCACTTACACCCTGCTACTTTCTGTGCTCTGGTGATTCAGGACACTGAGGACAAGACAAGCTAGTCAGCCATCTACGCACCCTCTCAAGGCACTCTGCACACATCTCTCGAATTTTAACTTACCACCCTTTTTTGTTGTTTGGGTTTATTCCCATGCCCAGCCTACCTTTCCCAGTTCAGGCCTGACCAATGCTCCCACCCGTGGCAGCTTTCCGCATTCCTCGTGCTGCCTCCCATCAGACACATATGTTGTCCTTTCCCAAGATGCTCTCCCAAAGCTCAGCTCCTCCACCAGGGCTGTCTTTGCCAGCCCCCGGCGCAGGAGGGGAGCAGCTGAAGTGGCCTGAAGCTGCTAGATTTGGGAAGGTGCTTTTTTGCCCTTGAAAAGCCTTTGACTTCCCTTCCTCTGCAGACACAGGCTCAGACTGCTCCCTCGCTGCCCTCATTCATTGCAGCTCTCCCTCCACAGCTCCAGTAGTTTTGCAATTCTTTGCCTTAATTTCTAGCGAGGGCTGATCATCCATGGATGATGCTTCCAGACATGGCTTGCTGATGCACCCACCTTTGCAAAAAAGATAAATTTAAAAAAGAAGTAAAACTTGCTTTGTAACCTTTGTTGATTTTGGCTGTTCTCTTCTTCCACCTATTGCTTCATCAGCTGGAATGATTCAGGAGCTGTTTCATGTGTGTGTAATGAATGTACGAAGTCAATGAAACTTAAAAGCTCCAGGGGTGAAGGGAGAGACTCACTTGCCTGCCAGACTGAATTCAATAAGGATCTTTTTCCTGGGAAGCTTCAAGATTACTTCAGTTTCAAAGGGATCATATCAACCTGCTAAACAAGTTCTCACCAGGTCCAGAACTGGGCTGCTGAGATCCTTGTCATGCTAAAGGCATGAGCTGGCGAGGCATGGAAAGCAATAGGTGCTCGTTGGCAGTAAATCCTCTCTCTCAGCATTGCTGCTTCCCTGGGACTTCTGCTCTGCATTTAAATGGGTCTTATACTGCTGGATTTGACATGAGCCAGCGGAGACAGTGGATCTGAAACAGCACATGGCAAAGTCAGAGCCTTCCAAACCTGCAGGAGAGTTTTACTGGGAAGTGTCTGGATCTCCATTGGGTTGAAGTTTGGATGGAGTGTAGTTCCTGTGGCATAGGGATAGTGGTGGGGTAAGCGGGAGCAGCGGTGGGAGCTGTAGCTTGGGCAAAGTTGCAGCCTGCCATGTAATGGAAGAAGATGAATCCAACAGTTCCTCTTCCTTGCTTAGGCTTGGGCTCATTGTGTGATTTTTCTTAAAAACACAGTAGCAAAATTCCCAGAGTCACAAGTGCCGACTTGCAGGTCCCACAGGACAGATGCTGTTTTTGAAGGTTGCAATGATGGAAATACACACCAGCAAATGCACTGGCATTTTCAAGCACAGCTGCCCTTTTGAGAGCAGCTCAAACTTACTGTCTGTGCAAAACAACAGCTCCTAAGAGTACTAAAAATTACTTCCTCAAGTGTTCAGAGCCTTTATTAGGCAAGATAATAAACCCATTTCTGGTCCTGGGATGAAAGACACACACAGTGTTATCACTAGAGCAGTATATGATGAAATGATCTGTTTGTCCCAATGTTTGCAGTTCTTTCCCACCACTTTTGCATAGCAGCTATTCATTTTAGCTTAAATAATTACCTCCAGCTCCAACATCCATCCCAGCTTCAGCTGAAACGCACGTGTTACTTTTGGAGAGGAGTTAAGCAGAGTCTGCTACCTCCTTTGAAGTGTTTCTTCCCCATGTCCAAACCCTGCCTGGATTCTCCGTTTGGTCATTTTATGGCCTGGAGACCTGGACTTTTCTGGTTGGTTTGGCCACATTCTGATAACTTTGGCATTAGTGAGAAAGTGTTTTTTCAGGGCAGAGATGTGCTGTGTGCAGCTGGCAAGGGGCAAACAGACCCTAAACAACTCCTGCTGAGACATCAGTTTTCCTGGAGACTTCTTGCTGCTGCTGGGTACATTCTGGGGATGGACATAGGAGCAGACCCCTATCTCTGTGTCCATAATATGATTGCTAGGAGTGGAGGCAAAGATCCGCCACTTGAACTGGGTGCTTGTTTCAGCTGCAGTGACCTGCAGCCCCCCAACCCCTGCCAGATTCCTTGGAGCTGCTTATTAACACACTGACAACTCTGCTCTGGAGTCACGGCACACTGAGGCAGAAGGCAGAGGGATTTGACAGTGTGGCCTAAATATACCTGTTTACAAAAAGTCTGACAAAATACAAGTCCTTGGCTTTATCTTTGCCATTTGGAAATAGCCACAAAGCAAATATACTTAAGGCATGAAGGGAGGGGGATTTATATTGACTTTAGAAAATGCTGGTCTTTAAAAACAGGAAAAAAATGCTCATCCTCGGGCTGTGCCGACTGGCTGCTAGAACCAAAAGGCTTGCATACAGGCTTAAAGCCTGCCTGCTAATCTGTAGCAGTTCTGTGTGAGCAAGTCATGCAGTAAACCACTCTCTGTTAATTTTTTAATGCAGAATAAACAGGTCAAGAAATGATTAGCATGAGAATAAATTGAGCTTAATTGAGAGATTCAGAAAAGATGAGAGGGAAGAGGCAAATTGGAGTTATCAGTTAACCATGCAGAGTTGCTCTGCCTCCACGAGCTCATGTTCCTTCTTGTTTTCCATCCCCACTGAAGTTGCCCTTTTTTCCCCCCTTCCCTAATTTAAATGATGAGTTAAAATTGCTGGTATAAGCACAATGAAAGCCCTTGTTTCTCCTTCTTGTTTTCTACCTGCAATGGCTGCCAAATGAATTACAGATGATTAGGCTCCTACCTGTTTTTTCCTGATGGTCCTTCCCATTCTGCGTGTAGAAAAGGAGCTGCTGATCTTAAGGTTGAAACACATAAAATCCGCTTTGTGCAAGTATGAGAGCTCTGCTCCAGTGCAAAAGTTTCAGCATGATCCCAGCAGATCTGGGGACTGAGCTGAGGCATCCGTGGGCAAGGGGAAGAGCAGCCCTCAGAACTGCTTGGAGTGGAGTTTGGTCAGTGGTCGGAGATCTATATTCTCAGATAGGCAGGACTTTGTCCACAAACTGGAATTTGAAATTTCAGAGGGGGAAAAAAAAAGCAGAAGGGACCTTTGCATGTGTGGAGATGACTACGCTGGCAATATTCCCCTGGGACTTTTGTTCTTTGTCTTGTAATTTGGCTTTGTGCTTCCCCAACAGCTCACTCAGTGAAACAGTGGTGAGCTGAGCAAGGGCCCTGACCTTGTTTGGGACTTTCCTGCTCTGGAGAGGTTTTAGGTCCATCTCTGCTTCACTTGCATGCCAAGGGAAAGCCACTCCAGAAGCCTTGGAGCTGTGAATGACATGGCACGGTTGACCTGGAGTTGGGATTGCACGGGGCAGTAGTGGCATCACTGATGTAAGCTGAGGTTGGTCCTGCTGGCTCTTCTGGTGCACTGGCATTTCTGGTGGGGATTTCTTGAGAATGCAGAGCTGTGAGAGTGAAAAGCAGAGGGCAGGAGGGCTCCAGGCTCCCAGGTGCAGCTTGATCACTATCCATGCTCAGAAAGTCCACAGCAGCCCCAGACTAGGGGTTTGGCTGATACACTGGAGGGCAGGGCTGGGGTACTATGGCAGGCTGGAGAAAGGGGCCAGCAGGAACCACAGCAGCAAAGCCCACACAGAGAACAGTGAGAGGACAGGCTCTTCGCAGGGTATAACATGAGAGGAGATCAACAGGTATAAGAATCGAATTGAGAGAGGTTCAGACAGTGTCTAAGGAGAAACTTATTCACCATAAGGATGGTCAGGCATTGGTGTCAGTTGCCTGGAAAGGTTATGCAGTCTTGGTCCTTAGAGGTATTCAACACCTATTGCAGTAGAGACCTTGAGGATCCTTCCAACCTCAATTACCCTTTGATCCTACAATGCTCTGTTCAAGAAGGGCAAGAGGAACCCTGTGAGAGGAACCTGTTCAACCTCTTGACATGAAGAGCCGGCAAGCATGGTAGCTGATGGCGTCCTTACCATAAATGCTCTATTAAATACTCTATTCCTGATCCTCATCTACTGAGAAATATAGATCTTATTTTCAGAGAATCTCCTTTTGCTTTGGATGGATTTTCCATCAGAGATGTACAGATAAGGCAGAATTAGTGTCATGGTGTGCCAGTGTGTGGAAGGATTTACTGCTAAACAAATAACAATTAAGCAATAACTCGGTGCAGAACACTTTACACTCTGGAGCTGTCATGGCCTCCTTTGCAGCCATCTCCTGGCATAGGAAACAGTGAGTGGAGGGCACAGAAAATGGGGACAGGAGGACAGAGGAGAGGGTCTGAAAGCTGAACTGCCCCTGAGCACCTGGTGTGGGAAAAGCCTTTGCCTGACAGTGGGAGTTTGCCAGTCGAGAGTTCTCTCTCTGGAATAATAAGAAAACATCTTCTGTAGGACAGAAGTGTTTGAATCAGTCCTACAACCAGCTATTGACTCGAGCATCTCAAACCTAGAACAGCTGCAGGCCTCAGGGTCCTGTTGGCTAGTAGGAGCTATGACTGCACTGGCAAGCTGTCCCAAAACCTGCCACACAGGGATAACAGAGGAGATAAGGACTCCCTAGGCAGAACATCCCCAGGAAGACATCCATTTTCCACAGCAGACCATGCCTGAGGAGCAGCTGATATGTTTACAGCACGAGCCCAATGCTGGGGCAAAGGAAGCACAGTGTGTCCTGGTCTGGTCTGGTCCTTGACCTCCATACTGAGACAAGGGGATTGGGAGGGGACACTGGCAATCGATGGAAAACACCAGTAGTGAGAAAACGACAGTCAGCACAACCCCAGGGAGGACAATGCCACGTCCCATTGAGAGTTCCAGCCTCATGAGCCACCTAATACTCTCCAAACTTCCCCGTTCCTTATCTGCTGCTCTCCTGCACAAGCTGCCTCTCCAGTGTCTGTTCCTGGCCCTCTTAATCCTTCCTGCCCAGGCAGCAAACAGCCTTTGCAGCCTCCCTTGCTCAGCAGGCTATTTAAGCAAAGGGTTTGTTCTGCTGAGCAGAGCAAAACAGACCATGCATTTACGATATTTTACTAGACGCTGTGGCAAATCCTGCACATATTTGACCGAGTGTCTGTAGCCTTTATCTAATCAAAGGGATCACCATGGCCTGGCCAGGATTGGAATGGAGGTCCCTGGGAGGAGGCCATGGAGGGGCTTTACCTTAGCATCCTCATCCACATAGTAAAAACAATTTTTGGCTCAGGACTGCTCGCGCTGAAGGGAAGAGCCACCGGCACATGAGTGTGGAGAACTCTGGCCTCTCTCTCAAGAGCACAGACTGGGTGACTGCTTTCCCTGCAGCAAAGGATCCTTTATCACCAGACCCAAATGAGAAAGCAGAGGCTTTCTGCAGTTCTCAGCTTTGCTGCAGCAAACATGTAGCCTTAGGGCAGAAGAGCTGGTTGGAAGCGCTACATTGGTCATAGTTTCAGGGTGAAAGGGCTCCTTGAACAATCCTTTTTGTGCTTCTAAAATATGAATAGCAAATTGTCGCCAGCATCACTGCTCAGAGCCATGCGCTGTTGTGGAGCCAGAGACCTTGGTGGCACGATGTGACAGCGATGCCACCATGTCCAGGGAAGCTCAGAGCGCCAGCGGGGCTGGGGCTGCACAGGGCTGCCGGGAAGCACAAATACAAGTCATTCTGGAGCCCAAGTCAGCAGCGCGTGGACACAGTCACCCGCTTCTGGTTGCGAAATCACAGGGGTGTTTTCAACACGGAGCAAGCTGATACCAAACCATTAATTGCTGATTGTCCTGTGCCATGCAGCCAATGCCGTACAGCAATCAATTAAATTCTCACTCTGATCTTGTAATTACACTGAAACATCTCAGTCCTGTTTAAAGCAGAGGTAATGGGCACAGGGTCAGTTGGGAAGGAGAACAACCAGGTTAGCAAGGAGGAGAGTACAGGAAGCTCTGTCACTCTCTCTGGTCCCCAGTACCAGCAGGATCAGACTCAAGGGCTGAGCAAGGTGGCAGAACCATGGTTGTTGCCAGCAGCAGAGACCTGGCACCAGCTGCACCCTGGTGTAGGTCAGAAGGAAAAATCTTGCTGCAGAGTAAAACTCTGCTATGTTGTAAAACACCTAATGAAAATTTTAAGACACGGCAGTCAAAACCTGAGGCCAGGGGGTGACGGGCACAGGATGACTCTGGTGGTGAGACAGGAGCAGCCCCTGTGGTGCCCAGGACACCTTTGCCACTCCTCAGTGCCACTCGCTGTTTGGGCACTGCTGCAGAATGGGATCTGTTTATAGGGCATGCAGCTCCTGTAAAACTCAGTTTATAGGGAAGTAAAAGGTGTTGTATGTCATTACTTTGCATAGCAACATGTAAATTGCCAGGCAGGCACTCACCTTCTCTGACAGGGAGGGAGAAAAAGCTAAAGGTGTGAGAGGGATGAAGGGAGCGAGAGAAGGGAAAAGCGGGGGAGAAGGCAGCCAACAGTGGAGAGGGAAAGACAATGACAGAAGTGAAGAGCAATCTTATTCTCCCAGTAAGTTTTTTTCCAAGTTTTCCACGCCAAGTACAATTAAGACAAACACCAGCAGACCAGTAGCCAGGTCAATGATACCCCAGGAAAATGCTCCCTCGCTGGCAAGCGCCTGTTCCCTTGGTCTTGCCTGCACCTAGGAGCCAGGATTGGCAAAGCACCCTGAGATTCAATCATAAACAGTCAACAAGAATCACTGCTGCTCCACCAAAAAAAAAAAACAGCTTAGCAGCGTTCAGCAGTGGGTGAGATGATTAAAGATTAACCCCCTACCTCCTGCCTCCACCCCTCTGGGGAGTATAGGCCTTGAGGCTCAGCAAGTCCTTTCAGAGAAATATTTGAAATAAAAGACAACAGATAGGGGACGCAGCGAAGGGAGAGAGAGGCAGAAGGGCCAATAGCCTCAGACAAGGGAATCGGTACAATCTGGCCCGTGTTTGCTGATGATAATGCGCCTTTCCAAAGCCCTAATAGACATGGAGATGGCAGATTATAGCGCGGCACTAGACCCGGCGTATACCACTCTGGAGTTTGAGAACATGCAGGTGCTGGCCATGGGCAACGGTAAGTCCCCTCCGTCTTCTCTCCCGGGATCTGTTGGGGCTGCAGGAGGAGACGTCCCTGGGATGGCTGCAGAAATGCTGCCAGGGAGGGCCGGGGAACAGCAGCAGTGTCAGCTGGGGACTCACTGGGGGGTTTCTGTCTCTTCTACAGAGAAATAGAGGCAGTGGAGCAATGCCGTGATGAGTGCACGTGGGATGCAGCCCAGAGACCTCGGGGACAGGCACACACCAGGGGCTGAGTGCAGTAAGAGGTGCCCACCAGACAGTCAGCCCAGGGACTGGGGCTGAGCATGGGGCAGGGTCTCACCTACCCCAGATCACAGACAAGATAAAAGACCAGCCAAAAGCTTCCGAGTGAAGCACTGCTGACGGCTCACCAGGCAGACCAAGGGTGGAAATCACTGTGAAAAAAAGATTCAAGCACTGTAGCTGCCCTGACGCTACGGTCCTTCCCTGTGAGGGGCTTTGGTACAGAGTGAGAATCCCTTTCCTGGGAGTGCTGCAAGCCTGGGAAGCTTAGCTCTCTGGGTAAGGGGACCTGGTAGGGTTAGACAAGCGTTCTCATCCTCTGAGGAGGGTAGGATCACACTTAACCCATCAGAATTTGCAATCCTGGCCCACCCATTTGGAGACCAAGAAGTCCTGGTGATTAAATGCTCACAGATAACAGGAGATTCCTTCCAAGTCCCCCCTAAAGCCTCTCTAAATATGGGGTTAATGACTAAATGAAGCACTCTGCAGAAATGACACACACACCCCAGGCCCTGTCTTCTTGCCTGCTGTGTCACCAAGACTGCAGGGTCACCTCTGTCCTGGGACGGCTGTACTGGTGGCTTGAGCTCTCCCCTCACAGCCTGTGTGGGTGTTCATGGATTGTGGGTCTTTCATGGGTTATGGCTCTCCTCCATCACGGATGTGACTCCGCAGCACTGGAGTGGCTCTGCTGTGAACAACTCCTTCAGCCCCTGCAGCTCCCCAGGACAGCCCTACCCACCCAGTGATCTCAGGGCTGAGAGCAGCCCCCTTCGGCTCTGCTGATGCCATCTGGACCTTCTGGAACAAGTCTAGGTCTTGCTCTCTCTCCATACCCCTCTCCCACTCATTACAGAAGCTCCTGCACAGGGGTGATTGCCCCCTGCCCCATGACTGAGAGCTCCGTGGGTCAGAGGGAACAATAATTTTGTATGTTGAGATCAGGCGTGGTACGCCCTAGAGGTGGATGAGTCTGCTGGGTCAGGTGGCACCACACCTCTCCTCCTCCACTGTCCATCTCCAGGCACAGGGCAGGTCTCACCTGCAGGGCTGCTTTGGCACTCCAGCAACTGCCCACACCTCTGCCAGCAAAACTTCTACCTCCTTTTCTGGCTGAGGGCTGCAGGAGAGCTTGGCCACTGCCCTAGCCCAGGGCTAGCTGCTCAGCACTGGGCAAGTTTGCCATCATCACAGACTGAACACATCCCATGTTCAGACAGGCTTGAGGATCTTTAGAGGAGCTCTTGGCCTCCTAACACAAGGCTCTACTGCGAGATCTCACATTTTAAGTAGGATTTCCTCTTTCTTCCATTTGCCTTAACTACAAAATAATCCCATTAAACCCACTTCATTGCAGCAGCCAGAAGCCTACATTTCTGGCACTACAAAATAAACTTAATTGGAAAATTACCCATTAGGCAGTAATTTCATTGTCGGTTGACTATTAGACTAAGATGTTGTAATTTCTTTGATACTGGTGCCAGTTTTTCCTGTTCTATCTTCATCTGATTACAGCATGATATACTGCTAGAAAGGGATTTATCTAGGCTGTCACAGATACGCACTTAACGCGATTACAGGCACATTGGCTCCTCCTTCTTCCCTGGTGTCAGCCCTATGTTTAGCTGAAACTGGAAATCTAACTTTCTTCTGGAACGACCTTCATCCAGCTGAGCCCTCGGGATGTCTTTGGAGGAAGGGTGTTTTTGGATGCAAGCTGCTTGCAGGGATGAGAGGCAGCCAGAGCTGGCTTGGGAGGAGCTCGGGGCTCTGGGAGCAGAGAGGTGCATTGCACAGGCAGCGCTGCACGCACGGAAGTGTGAATACACGACAGGGTGTGCCAGGCAAGGACACGGAGAAGCAGAAAACTGGCTTGAGAAAGAAATGTAGGAGGGACACAAGGGATTAGAAACACCAAAAGCAGGCAGGGAAATGAAAGCTGCTGCCAGAGCCAGGGAAGGGGCTGGCTTAAGATTTCCCCGTGCCAATTTACTGCCAGGGAACTTAGGATCTACTCCAGGTTACTTGTGCCAAGGCATGGCTTGAAGAGGCTGCTCAGCAGCTGCCACAACATCCCTTTCTCCACAAAATAAGTGCTAAAATTGTACCCCTGTCCCAGGCAGCATTGCCTTAGCTCCCTCCAGCACCTGTGCTCCAGCTACCAAAAAGAGCCCGGTTGAGAGCAGCCTTTTTATAGCACCCAAACCCCTTTCTGCTGGGTGCTAAGTAGGAGCCTCTGTGGCCCTCCCAGGATGAGAGTTAATTGTGTTCCTGCCAAGCCCAGAGACAAGGTACTAATAGACTTGCGTATTAAAACCTCAGCAGGTTTCTATAGCATTGTAGACCCTGGGTACCATTTGCAACTGGGTTTCCACTGAGGCAGGGGAATGTGCCTGTGCGGATACAGGAAAATGTGCATGGGAGGGGACAATTAGATCAACTGAATTAAGGGCTGATCCCTTCAGCCTTGAGGTTTGTTTGGCTTGCTGGAGGGGCTTTAGTGTAGGGCTTGTATGGTTTTGTACCTTTCAGATGTCCTTTCCTACAGAGGCTGCTGTAATTCCCTGTTCTCCCAAAACAGCCCTGCAAAAGCCAGCCCTCTTTGGTCTATAAGGACATTGGTCTCAGCCTTGGTGTCAGCAGACTCTGGAATATACCCAGCACACAGCCTTCTCCATGCCACAGCATCACCCTTGTTTTCTGGGTTAGCTTGGTCAATCCTTCCTTGCACAGGAAGAGTTTGCCCAAGTGAGTTTTCCGCTGAAGTCATTTGAATTTGTTGTGCACTTCAAGTCTTTTTCTCCTGAAGAATACCCATGCCTTGCAGAGAGGCTCTCCAGGAAAGGGAGCTGGTCACCTCATTTGCTCAGGGCTGCCTTGGGCTCTTTTGGTGCTATAACACAAACCAGCTCTAATAAATCAGCTGCTCGCCCTGAGCTGTAATACCTCAGCTTTAACTCTGGGCCAGCTTTTTTTTCTGGCCATGTTACTGCAGCCCAAAGCATCTGCAAATCCCTGAGGAATTTTGGCTCTGCTCTGTGACTCCTGAAACAGGTTTTCTGCTTAGTCTGAAAACATTGGTGGAGTGAGGCTTTTAGGAAGAGCCTTCACAATCCGGGGGGCTTTTCAGCACTCAAAATGCAATGAATTAAGCACCTACCACTTCTTACACAAGCCTCTGCGAGCTACTTCAGCTGCCTGGTTCCTCCAAAAATCAAATCTCTCACTGGAAACCGAGTTAGGAAATGTTGTCTGTCTGTGTCACTGTTGTCTTCTTCCTGGGTCCTCCCCCAAGCAGACACATCTCCATCAGAAGCAGCCAACCTCAACACTTCCAATAGCATCGGGGTGAGCGCGCTGTGTGCCATCTGCGGGGACCGTGCCACGGGGAAGCATTACGGGGCTTCCAGCTGTGATGGCTGCAAAGGCTTCTTCAGGAGGAGCGTGCGGAAGAATCACATGTACTCCTGCAGGTAAGAATAGAGTCATATGCGCAAGAAAAAACAGTCCCCAAGATCTGAACAGTAAAGTCCCCTGAGTGCAGCAGCATTGTCCTTCATACTCTTCATCCTCCCTGCATCCTCCATCACCTTCCCTGACCTCACTCTCCAGTTGGGAAGGGCCAGAGACAGCCCTCGCTGTGAGTCTCACATCATTCCACTGATCACTGCAGAAAGACTCTGGGAAGCCTTACCCTGCCTGTTCTTTAGGGGCCATGCACGTGTTCTTTGCAGACGCATATGGGTGACTGTGGATGTGACTAGCAAGCAAGGTGGTGCCAGGGGGCGAAACCTTATCAGAGGGGCTGAGCACCTTCCTAGTCTGTGCCCTGAGTGCAGCGCGAACCCTGCTCGCTCCCTGAGGTCACTTCAATGGCCTGGCATCCCTTTTCCATCACGAGTTGGAAGTCTGTCTTCTTTCTACCTAAAATGCTGTCACTGGCTGTTACATGAAAAAAGAATATGTAAGGACAGAAGCTGGGCAGTGTAGTATGCACATCTCTGTGGATGAGACACGCAAGTTGCTCCTGCAACTCATACACAGTGCCTTTTGTTGTTGGTAGCAGCCCACAGCTCTGCTTTGGAGACAGGGGCTTTTATATAAGAGCTACAGAAATACTTAAAAAGGTGCTTTCAGACATCCATTTGGGGAAATCATAGCTTGAGGCTTTAAAAAGTGCAGTAGAAACAAGCCTCTTCAAAAGCTACAGAACAGGCCATGGCTGAGAGCCCTTTCCCAGCTCTGTGCACCTTTGCCTTTACATAACACTGGTAAATGAGAGCAAATTTGCAAGTGGAATTCATGCTGCAAATAGCTGCTGCGCTTGTCTGCATGCAAGAGCCACACACATGGGACATCAGTGTTTGCCCTGCCCCATGCAATAATGCATTTGTTGATACAAGTACGGATGCAAGGAGCTGGTTGCTTCCCAAGTCCTCTCTGAAGTGCAAGTGGCTGCAGAGCTGTTTGACCAACAGTGATTCTCTCTAGAGGTCAGAAGCAACTTGTCTGGATCCCAGACACTGCCCTGGAGAGGTGCAGGGACTTAAACCCACTTCTTAGCTTTACTAGCTCCAGAACAACTTTCTACTCTATTTTATTCAGAATAAATGCATTCTTCCTCTATTCTAACAGAGATCTAACTTACAGTAGAGGTTACAAGTTGGGTCTAATCCTCCTGGCCCACACTTTTAACTTCACTGGGGATTCTTAGTCCATCACGAACATCATATGCCTAGTGGTTATTGCGTCAGACCAGCAGCCTGAGCTGCTTCATGCGACTTTGAGCTCTACCCCATCCTTATTTAACACCCAGAGGCAGAGCAGGGGGCTGAGCTGTTCAGTGCAAAGAAGAAACCTCAGGTTAAAGCAGCATCTAAAGGGCACAGACTGGGGCTCCTTTCTCGAGGTGAGCCTCTGGGAGCGTGCTCTGAGCATATCTTGGAGCTTGGGACTCTATCTTCTCAGGCTCAGTCTTGCTGATCCTCACACATCTCTTTCTTCCCAGGTTTAACAGACAATGTGTGGTAGACAAAGACAAGAGAAACCAGTGCCGATACTGCAGGCTTAAGAAATGCTTCCGAGCGGGAATGAAGAAGGAAGGTGGGTGACAGCATGGCTTCCCTGCAATCCCCCCAGCAGCAATCATGCTGGCTGCATATGTTTGCGGAAGCCTTTGCAGCCCAAGGCCAGTCCCTGCCATGAGCACACTTGCCTGGCCACTGCAGCCCCGTCTTCCCTCCACAGTGCTCTCCTGTGCACCGATCCAGACCTCCATCACAAGGAGGTTTAGGGAGAGTTTTGGCCTCTAGTCAAGCACCCTGCATGTGCCCAGTCTGTGTACTCCCACTCACACAAGATCCTTGCAAGCAGCCACCATCCCAGCAGCTGAGGGCAAGGCACGGGGAGTCTGCATGCTCCCAAACTCAATCTCAGAGCCCCTTCTCAGGGTACCTCTCAAAATGCCAGCAAAGACAAGCCCATGAGAATGCTGCAGGGCCATGTTTGTGTATCAGAACTGCCTGTGCTCATTCACACAAATTGCACCTGGGCCTCTTCAGCTCCCTCACATTCACACTGACACACACATCACCTGTGCTCCCACACAGCTGGGGCGGCTGAGTGATTTGGGATGCTTCTCAATATCAGTGAGAAGCAGAAACTTCAGAGAAGGTTTGGAATTTTGGAAACACTTTAGGAAAATAACTCTAAGTGCTGTTGCCCCAGAGTCACCATGGAAGTCACAGCTGGACGGGTGAGTACAGCAGAAGTTCAGCTGTCATTTTGTACCATTTTTTCCTAACGTGCCTATAGGTTCTTGCTGACCTTCAGCAGAGAGCTTAGTTTTATCTGATACATGAGCCTCAGCAGAAAAGACACAGAGCAAGATGAAGCATTTTGGCTATTTAACTCCATTCAAAACTAGTAAAGATATCCATCTTCTGCATGGTCCAGGCTCACCCCACCACCTCCCTGCCTCTCTGTCTCTGTAGCCCTTCCAGGTCCCCATGACTCAGACATGACAGGACAGGATTCACCCTTATTTAGCCCTGCTTGGTTCTCAGCAGCACTCACAGTGGCAAAGAAGTGTGGGGCTGCTGTGGTCCTGCTGGTGGCCCTGTTGAACAAGGGACAAACTGCCAGAAGTGGCCCAGAGGAGCTTCCTGGCACCTCACAGATCTCACCCCACTGATGTCTACAAAGGGACAACCAGAAGGCATTTGGCCTTGTTCTTCCAGGTAGAGAAATTAAACCCTGTGCTCCCCCTAGTTCACACCTCCTCAAAGAGAAACTTAGGAGAAAAGGGGTCTTTGAAGACAACAGGGAAGTACCAGAGGTATCTGGGCAGCTCCCCCAGGAACACCTACCTCTGGAAATACCTCTGAGCGAAAATATTTCTTCCCTATTAAAGGATATGAGGTATTACAAGGAACTTGGCTTGACTTTTGCTGAAGAACATAGGAATCCTCCTCTCCCTCCAGCGCCTGCTCATCCCATGCCCAGAGCTTTGCTGTTGTCTGTTAATATTCAATAGAAGTTACATTAGGTGCATGACCAGCTAATACTGAGCAAACATTTGGAAAACATCATGGCGTGACTGAACTCGGGGGCCTGCTACTGATAACAAGCTGCATAACCTTGAGAGTGCCTATTTACAGCCGCTGACTGCAGGGCTTTTCTTCTGGCCCAGCCTCATTATTGCTTTTTATCAGGCAGATTTATACATTGAGAATGTATCAATCCAGAGAGCCACCAGCCTAAGGCAGGGACTGTTCTGTTTCTCCTGCCATCGATCAATACTTTATTTAAGCAGATGGCTTTGACTAGCATGGTCATGGTGGATCATGGCCAGCCCACAGCCTTGTGGTAGATAGAGAGGCAAATCCTCTCCCTCAGCACTACTGCTTCTTCTCTGGCTGCTGCCACCCCTAGACTCTAAGCCCAGGTCCTCCTCAAAACTAGACCAAGAAACAAAGTATGTTGGGGTCAATAGTGTCCTGGAACTCTCTTTACAATAAGGTATGAGAGAGCTCTGTTGCTCTGGATAGATAAGTAGGACCTGTTCTGCACTTCCTTCCTTATTGTAACTTAGATGGAAGTTTTCCAACTGCACCCACACAGTGCAAGAACTTCCCAAATGGAGCTCACAGAAGTCGCGTGGACAAACAAAGAAGCCATGCAGATACTCAACTCCTCCATTTCATACATGAGCTTTGGCCTGCATGCATAAGCACAGCCACTGTTTCACGCCCCATACCTTGAAATCAAGAACTCTGAGCCCAATCATTTTAAAGGAAACTTTCCCATTGAGTTCTACAGGCTTTGAAACAGGTGTCTGGGTTCTGAAATGACCTCATCCCAGGAAAGCCTAATAAAGCGAATGTGAAAACAGAACCACCAGAGGTAGTCAGTTCTTACAGGTATCCCATCACAAACCAGGCACAGCTGCACCTCCACCTGCCAGGCAGGGAAAACAGGAAACTGCAGCTAAGGAAGGAGAACACCAAAAGTCTGTGCTAGTTTTCATTGTACGTTGCCAGAGGAGACTTGCAGCTCAGTCAAAACATTCTCTTGCAGCCGTACAAAATGAACGGGACCGAATCAGCACCCGGAGATCAAGTTATGAAGACAGCAGCTTGCCCTCCATCAATGTCTTACTGCATGCAGAAGTCCTGGCACAACAGGTACCACTTCTTTTGACTTTCGCAAATACAAAAGCATCGAGCGCTGTCTGGCTAGTAGATCCAGTTCAATATTTAATAACTGAGTCTTCAAATTACCATCTCTTTTCTAAGTAACTTATCTGCCAACTCAACACTGGTCTTTCAAAGGCATTTGTTACCTGAAACCATCCCTTTAACACTCCTTCGTCCAGAACTCGGTTGTAATGATCTGTTCTGCTTTGATGGGACACATGAAGGCTGGAGAGCCTGCTGAAGAAAATGGGGTAGAATCATTGATATCCAAGGAGCTGTGGCTGCCTGAGCAAGCCGAGGGTCTGGCCTCACATGAGCAGCCTCCCTTCCCCAGGGTCTACTAGGAAGTTTGGAGTCTGGCTTCCTGCACAGTTTTACAAGGAATCAGTTTCATGCTTGTTTTATGCAGATATTCTTTCCAGCATTTGCTTGAAATTCCCCATTTCCACCAGATTTATTGCCTAGAGAGTTCACCTGAAAAGGTGACTACAGTTTAAGAATCTGCATATTGCAAATTGTGTATATCTGGGAAGACACAGGATAGGATGGGAGCACACAGACTGTGGAGAGGGTTTGTCTGGGTGAACAAGTGATAAGGATGGGGCAAAAGCTGCCACTGTTCATGGGAGCTGGGGAGAGCAGCGTTCCTTGTTCCCAGAGAAAATGAAGAGGAATTCGTGTTGACAGTCTATGTTCTTGCTTCAAGGGTCACACTACACTGACAACTGTCCAGGGACATGCTGCAGCACAGGCCATGCCATGCTCTGAGCTCCATGCTAGGGCTTAGGCTGTAAGGTCCACTTGCCCCAAGAGGAGATATGCTAGAAGGGCTATGGGCCAATATTGTACCCTAGAAGTGTATCCAATCTCATGCCACATCTCACCTTGTCCTACGCATGCCCTAATATATTTATATACCCTGTAAAAATAACCTGCTCCCAGAATTGTGAAATAATGGGGTCTCCAAATCACCAGATCTACAAGTGAAGGACATTTCCGGGACTCCGTGGCATCACATGTAAGTCTTGAGAAGGGTCTCCTGATAAAAACTACAGCCATCAACAAATTCAGGGGAGCTCCTCCTCTCTCACAGAGCACAGAGACTCATTAAACAAGGCAGGCTCCAACACAGTAATTGGTAACTTTTATGTGCCTAGCTAAATAGAATGAGATAGTGCTGAGGAGCTGCTTTCTCCAAGATCTCGGGTCACTCACGCAGAGGTCTTTATTTATTTGCTAAGCCTTCCGGGCTCTGTGATTAAGGTAATACATGGTGAGATTTTTACAATCTTATTTATTCAATAATAGCTCAAGAGCTGGAAAGCTTCCAGGTAACGCAATCTGAAAAAAAAAAAAAAGCAGGTGGCATTTGGACCCTGCCAATCTCCCCAAGGAAATGGAGTTCAAGATGAAAATGCTGGCAGGAACAGGACAGGAAGAGCTGATGTAGAAGAGCAGAGAGGGCAGGCGGAGGGCAGTGATGAGGTTGAGTTAATTGCTTACGGGAGCATGAGGATAAAATAGTGACTAAGGGCAAATTTTTAGATGAGCTGGAAGAGCAGCTATCCATGAGAACCGAGCAGGAGATTGGGTGCCTGGTTTGGGGCACATGTTCTTTCCAGCTATGTGTGACAATACTTACAGAGTTGTCAGGCTTGTCCTTTGCAAATAAAGTGGCCCAATTTGCCTTTACAGTCACAAATATTTCACCGTGCAAAACCCAGGGCCTGTGTTGTGGGCACATCTGCACACACAGTTTTTACAAAAGGGTCTAAAAGCTTGGGGGAGGTGAGAGATTGTTGTGTTTAAAGTCCATTTTTAGCATTTCAGAGTGAATAATATCAAATATTAATGACCTGGTTCTCACAGACAGCAACATCAGACCTGGAAAGCTACCTTCAGCAGAGGCTTCTTCTGCTCGTGCTGACTCATACAGGAGAAGTAGTACCTGTGTGTCTCCTGTCAAAAGCAGACAAGGCAGCCCTGGCCAAGCAGCCTGGAGCTCTGGCTCTGGAGCAGGGTGGAAGGGGGAGCAGTTCTCTGCCCTTTGGTGGGACCAAGCAGCTTGTGCAATAGGACTGGGTGCATACGTCCTTGCTACTGGTGGGTCTGACTGCTACACGAGTCCCTTTGTTCCCTCCTGGATCTTGACTGAGCACATTTGTTCAGTGGGAGAAAGATCCTAGATTTAGAAACATTTCTTCCAAGCTTTCAGTCCATTCAAGGCATAAAGATAATCCAAGATGATCCACAACTTCAGCTCTGAAGCATTTCATGTTTACAAATGCCCAAGCTGATCTCAATTTAAACGAGTTGTGTTGGGCTATATGTTCTGGGGCTGAGTAAGCAACAGTAAAAAGTAATCATTGATGCTGGAGTCTGCATCAGCACAACCCATGGCCTGGGGATTTTCCTGTCTGTGTTTCCTCTGTGGCACTGAAAGCTGAAGGATTTCTTCTTCCAGATATCATCCTCAGTTCCTGTGATCAATGGAGATATCCGAGGGAAGAAGATTGCCAACATCTCTGATGTGTGCGAGTCCATGAAGCAGCAGCTGCTGGTTCTGGTGGAGTGGGCCAAGTACATCCCTGCCTTCTGTGAGCTGCCCCTGGATGACCAGGCAAGTCCTCCCATCCACCCCACCTTGCTCTGCCCTGGCGAAGGCAGTGAGAGCAGAGGGAGAGCCAGGCAGCTGAGACCTTCAAACAGAACATGCATTGTTCACTCTTATCCTGACTGCTGCGGCTGATTGGGAACGGCATCCATACAATGCCCGCACGGGCCATTTGCATGTGCAACTAATCAGTCGATGAGCACAAGCATGATAACTGAGATCAAATTAGATACATAATCAGGTGCACATTTTGCATGAGTCTATCAGTCAATTATTTATTAATTGTAGTTTGTTCAGCACTTTGAAACCTGAAGTGCTATACAAATATTTAGGGTAATCAGACTTAGTACAACAGATTTCTAGCCTAAGGTCTGCTTGAGACTTAAAACCAAATCTGCCTGTCTATCTTTCTTTCTGTTTCTTGCCCGGGAATACTTTTGTATCCATTCTCCTGATGTGGAATTAATGAAACTAAACACTAGTTTGCTCCCAAAGCAATAATAAAATCTCTCTTTGGAGCTAAATATCCCACAAATATATTTGCATTTAACACAAATTGCTAAAACGACGTTTGCTGGTTCCATAACCAAGATAAGCACAGTGGGTTTGAAATCCTCTATAAAACTATACTGCAGGATCTCAGGCAGCCTCAAAGAGACACAAGGAGATGTCCCCTGTGTAAGTTTAAATCTCAGAGGTCTACAGCAGATATTGCAGGAAATGATGTGTGCCCGGCCTTGAGCAGCATGTGCAGATGGTGGGGAGGTTCCAGAGGGAAGGGATAGCGCAGTGGCCAGCAGAGATCCAGCCACAGGCAGGAAGGTATTTCCAATCTGACCAGTGTCTGGTCACAAAACCAGCATGTGTTCTCTTCAGCTAGGATCAGCCTCCAGCCTTATTGACCTACTGGTAATTTTTATATCATGAAGAATAAAGGTATCCAGAAAATTAAAGTAACCAGCTGATGAAAATCCCCTAAATCCTAAATCTGAGCTTTTCAGTAAACACTCAGCAGTGCAGAGCTCTGGGAAATTCAGTACTGTTAACACAGAAGCATACTTCCCTCTTTTTGATTGCTAAATTGTTTAGAATGGTAAGAAATCTGTTAAACTACTAAGGCAAATGCATCTCAAAAATGATGAGAACCAAAATAGACTCCAAAGGCAAATGACTTTTACACAGCAAACAGGCTGTAGCCCAGCAGAGGGTGGAACAGCTCTGCATAATCCATTGCATCCTTGTGCCGTTGGGAACAAAGGCACCAAACCTGGTTCATAACTCTGCAAACTACAGCAATTCCTACCTGAGCTCATTTTACAATTGTGGAGCTGCAAAATTTCTCAAAGAAGAAAACAAAGCCTAAAGATCACTCTGTCTGAACCCTGCTTTCCCAAAGCGAAATGGCTACTCTCAGCACGCTTCACAGGCTCATCTCGACTGAAACAGATCTTCTGCTATGACCAGCCATCCCTGATCATGAGCAGTTCCCAACCTGTTCCAAAGAGCTTGAGAGGAAAGACTGTGCCACACTAAAACTAATCAATTAAAGACATTTATGCTTTCGAACGATGGTGTGAGAACACAGGCAGTAGATACTCGGAGGAGTGCAGGAGTAAGGACAGAAAAACAAGGGAGCAGGAGTGAACAAAACTACGTGCAAGCAAGCTCCCCAAGGGGCATGAGATCCAGTCAAGACACATCCAGAGGGAACATTTAATGTTGGGAAATACTGTTACATTGCCATTAAAACGTTGCCTGAGAATGAATCATCTCTGCCACCATTTTTATAGGAAAAGTCATACCCAACCCTTCATTATTTCTTTGCATCAAAATATCAAAGTACTGCGTTTAGTGGGGCAAAGCCATTTCCTTTTAAAGTTAAAAGTTCTACTTTGTTGTGTTACAACTTTTATATTTATTCTACTTCACAATGGAATGATGTACCTGTGGCTGATCACTGCAAGAACAAATATCAAATGAGATGGTTTTGCCTTGTAGAAGTATTTTATTTTAACAAGCAAATTTTATGGAAACAGAAACAGTGGTTCCAAATGGAGTTTTCTTGAATTTGCATTAGGCAGGAAATTTCTATGTAAGGGCTTTGCTTCCCCTTGGGAGTCGCAGTCTTTCTGTCCTTCTCAAAGTTTTGTCAGATAGGAAAGCTCAGTTTTGTGCAGCTCTGGTAATTCCAGGCAGCTCTGCTAACACATCCACCCATGTTTGGATAGTGATAGAGAGAGGGTAGATTTTGGCATACAGATAAAGGTTCCCCAGCATCATGTGCGTGTAGTCTTTATGCAAGGACCTCCACTCTGTTTGTTTTGCATAACTTTTTTTCACCCTCTGCAAAAAAAAAAGTCCCTCTCAGACATCAGCAACTTTCCTAACCAGAGCTCTCTTCTATGAGTGACACGTTCTCCTGGCATTTCTGGTAGGGTAGGACTTCTCTTGGCTTTGTCCCACGATAAGGCATAACACACTGGAAAAGGGGACCATTCCCATTAGGACACACTTTTCAAAACCTCTCCATTAATGTTTAACAATTGTTTTCTCCAGCAGAGGCTCCTGGCTGGACATTAAGAAGCCTCTGTGTCAGGCTGTCCAATTGTTAACTTCTGTTTCTGCCTAGATTTCTGAAATTTTTAACTGAAGGAGGGCAAAAGATTCAGAACATTCTCAGGAGCCACTGGAGGGTGTAAAATGAAACACTTCAATCATTAACATCAGGGCAGAAAAACATCCTTTTTTTCTTCCCTGGCCCAAATGGCCATTGCTTCAGAGGGAAGGAAAGGCCAAAGCGCGACCCCACCAGCTGCACTGACGTGGGTCCCCACGAGCATGACTTCAGTGGGAAGTGGATGGCAACTGTCCACAGCAGTGGATCGCACTTTTCCTCACTTCCAGGCTGGAGCATGGTCCCTGGTTCTGGCACTTGGTAGGAGTTGCCTTGTCTGCAAATGGCCCACTGTATGTCCCACTGCCTGTGAGATGTCCTGGGACAGTCTAGCATACTCTTCCTCATGACGTGTGCCATGAACATGGCATGTTTCAGGTGCTGTCTATTGGTTCTGTTGGATTTATAGCTGTTTATTCACAGGAGTAAACCATTTTTTGACCTCTTTCTCTGACCAGGACTGGAGAGGCTCTTGCTCCCCATCCTTGAGTGCAGTACAGGAATGCTGGGCTTTCTCTCTTGCTTAAGTGAAATTGCAACCTTTTCTCTGTCTCTGCATCACATAAATAACTTTTCCTTGCCCTTGCAGGTAGCCCTGCTGCGAGCACATGCAGGAGAACATCTGTTACTGGGAGCTGCCAAGAGGTCCATGGTGTTCAAGGATGTCCTGCTCCTAGGTAAAGAGTGCATTTCTGCTCCCGGTCCATCTGCTTCTGTGAAGCTTCATTGACAGGGTGAAGGAAAGGGTGTTTCAGTGTTTGCAGAAACATTTTTGCAGGGTGGTGGCTTGCGCTTTTCTGTATTTTAGTGAGCCTACCAGAACCTTTGGGTGCAGCCAGGCCTGGATGGCATTCACATTAAGGCCATGACATGTGGGAAAGTTAGCGGACTATGAACATTCATGCTGTTCCCCTGGGTTTGTGTAAACAGGCTGTGGTGGGACTGAGAAAAAGGTTCTCACTTCTTGGTCAGCTTCTCCTTGCTTGAGTGCCTCCTGAGAGAGGAGAGGATGCTCTGGCAACATGGATCAGCATTTGTGGCAGGCTAAGCCAGGGAAGGGGCAGAAGGGAGAACTTAGGTTCTCCACCCACAGAATTACCTCAGCATTAGTTATCTGGGTTTTGGACTCCTTGCCACTCTTGATAAGTCTTGGACAATGACAAGGCTATGATCTCTGTGCTGCTTGTCTGAAGGAAATGACCACATCATCCCACGGAACTGCCCCGAACTGGTGGAGGTGAACCGTGTGGCTATCCGCATCCTGGACGAGCTGGTCCTCCCCTTCCAGGAGCTGCAGATAGATGATAATGAATATGCCTGCTTGAAAGCCATCATCTTCTTTGACCCAGGTATGCTTCAGTTTGGTGAGGGTTACGCTGACTAATACTGGTCCCGAGTTGTGGAAATGCTGCTTGATCTCTTCTTTGGGCCAAACTGTTCTCAGAGGGAGGGGAGAAGTCAGCGTAAGAAGGAAAAAAGCATCCATTGCAGATGATGGAGAATCAGAAGTGGTTCAATTCAGCCTGTGCCCAGACTTCATGCTATTATGGAAGGGTGGCTCCTAGGGAAGCAGCCTGGGTAGTTTGCTCTGTGGGTTGTTTCAGATGCCAAAGGACTGAGTGACCCCTCCAAGATCAAACGGCTGCGGTACCAGGTGCAGGTCAGCCTGGAGGACTACATCAATGACCGGCAATACGACTCACGGGGCCGCTTTGGGGAGCTGCTGCTGCTGCTGCCAGTGCTGCAGAGCATCACTTGGCAGATGATAGAGCAGATCCAGTTTGTCAAGCTCTTCGGCATGGCTAAGATTGACAACCTGCTTCAGGAGATGCTGCTGGGAGGTGAGTACTTGAAGATCCTACAAGAGGCCTCCTAACGCTCCCTGGTCACCATGCCCTTGAGAACCTCCATAGCCATTGTTTCCTACCTGAAAAGGGTAGAGACAGCCTGTGTGCAGGTCACCCCTTGACTCACACAAAATCATCTCCCACTGTCATTGGCAGTGGTAACAAGGGAACCTCCATTTCTACTCACCTGAAAAGATGCATTAGCATCCCCAGCCCTCTGCATGTAGACAAACTTTGTTGTGCAGCCCTTAGACTCCTACTAGCCAGCCATTTTGCTAATTCTCCTGTGTCAGAAGACAGTCATCACAACAAAAGAGCCTGAAAGCTCGGGTTGAAAGAGCAACCCAGATTTTCTAGTGGGAGTATCCAATGGGACAAAACAAAATCAAAAGTGTCCACTGTGCTATTCCTTACATGGAGGAGAGGAATATGATCCTGTGTAAGAGGAAATGTGGGCAACAGGCAGGGGTTAATGAGTCCAAGGAATTAATGGAGGAAAATGGGAAGGTGTGCTCCAATCACATGCACAAGTTGATCATGCACAAAGCCTTGGACATTTTGGAACAGTGGATCCACCCATCTGAACTGTCTCCTTCTGCCATCGTTGTAACTAATGTCCTATGCACATTTTTAGGCTCATCAAGTGAAACGCCACACGCTCACCACCCCCTGCACCCTCATCTGATCCAAGAGAACCTGGGAACAAACGTCATTGTGGCCAACACAATGCCTCCTCAGATGCACAATGGGCAGATTTGTGAGTATTGCCAGAGAGACGGAGAGCTCTGAGGAGAAACCAAGAGCTTTCCAGCTTGCTTGTGAAGGTAGTTTCTACCTCGCAAGGAAATTTCCATGCAAGACAGCATCTCTGATAATGCACATGTGAGAAATTCCTATGCAGAAAGGAGGGAAAGACAAACAGAGAGCTGGCTTAGATTAGATTAGATTAGCCTAGACTAACTGATTCAATAAGATGTTCCCTGACAGACTGTAACTATTACATAGCCCTTGAGGGATGAATGATCCCATCCTGTGCCTACTGATAGCAGTGGAAAGGCTCCCCTTTCCTTAAATGGTTCAGACACGTCTCACTTTGCCCTCTCCAAAAATGCAGGAGAACTTGGTCCATCACACAGGGCCACCGCTTGGGAATTTGGGCTGAGATGACCTCAGCTGACCAAAAAAAGCAGCCAGCAGCTGCCCTCATTTGATGTTCATTACTGTGATTCTTCCAGGGCATGTAACCATGCCTGTGTGTCCAAGCCACCTTGCAGCAAACACACAGCCATTAGGTACTATAGTTTTGCTAGAGAGCCTCTGCTTCGCCTACACCTGAACCTGGCACAACTGAGGACAGATCCCAGTACTGTCAGGTCCATGAGGTCCTCTTCTAATTTTGTTTCTCTTTCTGTAGCTACTCCAGAAACTCCACAGCCATCTCCACCTGCAGGCTCAGGACCAGAGCAATACAAACTGCTGCCCGGAGCCATTGCAACCGTGGCAAAACAGCCCACCTCCATCCCACAACCTACTATCACAAAACAGGAGGTCATCTAGCAATCTGCAGACCAGTTGGCCTCGTTTAGAAGACCATATGGGAGAAAAGCCCAAACTGACTCTGTCACTGTGAAAAGTGAAACCATCCAGAGGTCACTGGGCACAAACACACAGACTTGTTTATTGGACTAGTCCACCACCAGCAAAAGCTGTCTTCCTGCAGCTACGGACAGCATGTGTCTTGGGCAGCCCCAAGTCTCACAACTAAGGTTGAAGCCTTACTGAAACCCCCCATCCCTGTAAGAAAGGCCAGATTTCTGCCTCCCTCTGTGGGGGAGGCTGTGTGACTGGCTGGGGACAGTGCAGCTGGCCATTCCCCCGCTGCCACCTCTCAGCGCTGGTTCAGCACACACCAGTCCCTGCCGAGAAGAAATTCTCTGCGCTGTGTGAATGGAGGGCTTCCCACTTGCAGCCATGCTAGCTCCCCAGAGAGGCCTCTGTCCAGTCAAACTTCATGGAGATGGCAGCAAACCCCAGGAGCATTGCAGCAAGTTTTGCCCAGGCAGAACTGCTTCTCAGCCTTGGCAAGTCCCAGGTCTGTCTTTGCGTGGTGTCACACTCCAGCACACTAACCCCCCCCAGCCAGGTCTAAGATATGTTCTCAGCTGAAACTAGGACAAAGTCTGGCCCACCAGGATTCTCCACTGTTTGGATCCTTCTGCCTTCTGAGAAGTTTTGTCACTTGCATGATCGTCCTCCCACCACACGGCTCAGAGAGGCAACCACTGCCACATCCTTCCCTTACACCACTTACTGCCTCCTCACTACCTGGACTGCGAAGTTGGGAGACCATGGGATTCAGGAGATTGCAGCAGATGGGATGAGGTCAGCCCCATACAGGCTGGCAGCACTGTGCAGAGTATGACTAGCCCTACTACTGCTTCTCAGGAGTCAGAAAAAGACCGCTGGATGTCTATTTGGAAGGAAACTGGAGGAAGGACATACAGAGAGGAGGGATCTGTGAGGGTGAAAAGAGCCCAGGCCTCACAGGATGGCTTGGGCTGCCCAAATCCTGGGAGCATCTTGATTGGGATCTCAGTTTAGACTCGGCTCTAATGTTAAGATATGCCATATAATCTACTTGTCCAGCCCAGTGCCACTCCTTCAGCTTAGGGTGAGTGGCTGATAACAAATTTATAGGTCTTCATAACGTGATAAGGAGTTGTTATGGCTCCTCTAGACCTCAGAGGGTTTGAAGGCAGCAACCTGAAAACCACGTTTTGAGTCCTGCAAAGAACAACAAAGTGCAAGGAAAGACCCTGCCTCACTCAAGTCCCTTAAGCCTGCCCCAGCCCTGGGTCTGTACCCGCCTGTCCTGCTCCCCCGCCACACTGTCCCTGTTTCTCTGTGCCTGCCTGTGCCAAAACCCCATACATCAGAACTTTGGTTTACAGAGGGGACCGGAAAAGCTTTCCCGTGCCCAGCGCTGGCCTCTCCAGGTGTCAGCAAGCCTGGAGCTCTCAGAGCCCTGCACAATTCCAAGATCTGAGTCATTTTTTGGCAGCGCGAGGCACTAACAGCTCTTACTAACCACAAACTGTGTGGGGTCCTGGGCGCTCAGGAAGATGAAGCTGGTGGAACTGTGGCTGCTGAGAGGTCCCTAGTGGGCATGAATCCAAGCCAGCCCAGCCTGAGGAGCTGCAGGTATGTCCCTTGATTTCCAATGCAAAAATGAAACACCTCTCCTTGTGCTGATGGTGTCAGAGGTTATCATATCGTCTCTCAGCGGCGGTGGCATTGTACTGAGTAATTTATTGCAATGATGGAGCCAATCATTTTCTGTAAATTATTTTGTAAATCACATTGATTATTTATAATTGGGAGATTAAATGCAAAAAAAAACCCTGTAATAACCAGGCTGTCTTTTCCAACTGCAGCAACCTTTTTTCCTGTATGTAGAGATACTCTGTGGGGAATTCTTTTTGGTCTGTTTGCGCCAAGCATTCCTCGATACTGTACATAAATTTTTGCTGGTTACTGCCTTCCAATGGAAACAGAGGAATATTTCTTCACTAGAATTTGTATTCACTAAAGAAAAAAAAAAGAAATAAATGCAAAAATATTTTCTAACTTTTCCTGGACAGATGGGTTTCTTTCTTCTGTGAGGATTAGTTTGAAGCAAGGGGCTCACCTCCTTGTTGGTCTGAGCATAAAGCATATGTGTATTGAGGAAAAAGCCTGAAAAACTGTTTGATGCTGTTGCCAGCTGTCACTATTTTCTGGCAAGCCCCACATTAGCTGCTGCCTGTCCTGAAGCTGTGTGTTGGAATCATTGAATAACCTTCCTAATTTTCATTAAAAAAAAAACCCAAACATGAGCAATAAATATTTGCTTTCATGATTCCAAAGAGACTAAAGACTTCAAGTAACCACACTCTGAAAGCCAAACAAAGGAAGCCAAAATATGTTATTAGCATTTTGAACACATTCTTTTTTTAAATGCCTTTTGTATTCTGAAGGTAATTTCTGAGTACTTTGGGATGATGATTCTACCTTGGTTCACACGCAGCCAACCTATGGCTGACAGCAGGTGCAGCTAAAGGCAGATTGAACCTGTGGGGCACAGTAAGATGATGAAGTGAAAGTCAATTTGTCACTGGTTGTAAAGGTGAAGAAATACACTAACAATTAGAGAAAGCTCTTAATGACCTTCTCTTCTGATCACAGGAGCCTGCTCTCAGCTGCAGCATGCCCAGGAAGATAATGGAAACAGGGGAAATAGTCTAGATGGTTGTAAAGATTAAGTATCTGGGGAGAAACACCACCTAGCATTTTCAGCTTTGATCGGCAGCATATGCCTCCTATGTTCCCCCATCTCCCACCCTGGATCTGAAATGAGGTGGGCAGTCTCATCCCAAGTATGAGGGCTTAAGCAGAAGCCTGATTTTTCACTTTGCTACTTGCATCATGGCTCTCCTTGCACATCCAGTGGCTTTCTAGTGACAGCCATGCTGTGAAAACTGTCAGGAGGTGCAAGATGTAGGGACGAGATTCAGCACTGCATTTGAGCAACATGTGGAGACAGCGCTTAGAGCCTGCTTCCGCTCTGGGGCCAGGACCCAGGAGGATAGGACAGACCTTATATAACATGTCCACAAGATGTGTGCACCCGTGGTGTTCGAGAACCCCAGTGTCATTGCTGAATGCCTGAATGAGGTCAGCAAAGGCAGTCAGAGGACACACATGTTCTATTAGCACACACACACAGCGACCCAGTGGTTAATCTAGTCAAGAGAAGGAAGAGGACTCCTCTGCCTGCCACGGGAACCTTGTGACCCACCATTGGTTTTACCTGGGTATATGCCCTAAAATCTCCATATATGCAATATCAAATCTTTGAAGTAATAAATTCTCCTGGATTCCTTCCCATGAACTGCTCTAACAAGGTTGCCCTTTACCTGGTTAATCTTAAATCAGTGCAGTCCCTACAGGAGGTTTCTTATTGCTGGATTCAGCTCACTTGGGGAAAAGCCCACAAACTGCACAGTGACAACCTTGTCCTTAAGTGGCATCCTCCATCCCAACCCTCATCCCTTCTGTCACTCCAGCCTGGAATCACCCTAAGACACTGGTCCTGCCACTCGTGGGCTGTGTTTTATCCTGCTGGGCTCCCTGGAGCCCACAGGCAGCGTCCCATGTCACAGGAGATGGATGCTGTAAGAACAGCTAGTATCAGTCATTAAAACACAACTTCCTTACATTATTTTTAGACATAAGAGCTTTTTACCGTCCTTTTCTGTGCTGGAAACCTAGACTAGGTGTGCTTTCCTGAAAAGCAGTATCATAGAATCATAGAATCACCAGGTTGGAAAGGACCCACTGGATCATGAAGTCCAACCATCTCCAGCTGTGTATCTCCAGCTGTGAGATATTTTCACAACGTCTAAGCAAAGATCTGTGAAAGTAGGTTTTTTAGGTCCTCTGGCCACTGAGAAATGCATTCCTTTCATATTCCTTACATAAACTTCACCTGAAATAGCCAACAGGCTTTGGAGCCTTTTACTCAGCTTTCATAGCTCAGTAGGAGAAAAAAAAAAAAAGAATGGCGAATGTGTTTTATGGCCTGCATATCATCTCTGACAAAAGCAACTATTGCTGCTATTAAACTTGCAAGTGCTCACACAGGCACATAGAGTCAGGAACAAGAGGCAGCAGGGACAGCTCGGCAACGTGGCACTGCTGAGCCAGGCAATTCTGTGTGCCAGGCTGGCCACTTCCCTCAAGGCTGAGTGCAAATACCAACAACCGGCTTGGGAATTCAGGCCATGCACTGCACAATCCCTTTCTAGTCCAGGAGAGGCTGGAGGAGGAAGGGTAGGGTGTGGGTTTGTTTCAAATCCCTCTCCCCATTCCTAATTGAGGTGTGACCCTGATAATCATAAACACACCTAGCACCTGAAGAATTGCCTGCCAGGCCAATAAAAATGGCAATATAGCGTCAGCTTCGTTAGGTGGGGAATGAGCAGGAGAGCTCAGCACAAAACAAGACTGCCTTCACGCCCTTCAGTTTAGTGTCCTCTGTAACAGAGAAGCAGCTGCTGGGCCAGCAGAGCGCTCCCAGTTCAAGCCCAGGGGCAGGAGAGCTCTGAGACTAGCCCGCATCTTGGGAAGGAAAGTGATTTGGGAACTGTATTTCCAAGGCTTACTCTGGCTTTGGAGCTGGAGTGACTTGCCTGGTTGTGGCTGCTTCACAGCTTTCAGAGGCTCCAGTCCACCCTTAGCCTGGGAGATCAGTCACAGAAGATACGGGTTACACAAACCGCTGGGCTCCGCAGGCTGTGTTCCATTTCAGTCCCCCCCGTCTGGCATCTCTGCCTGGCTGGGACCTGCAGTCCCTTCTGACCCCACCAACACACCAAGACCAGGGAGCCCCTCTGAGCCTGGGGGACCCCACACAAGATGACTCCAGTCTGGGGGAGGTGTTATGATTCCCTACCTCCTCCTAGAAGCTGCCACGGGTGCAATAAGCAGTGCAAGGGCTGCCTGAGGTTCATGCCTGGGTAGACAACCACAGCAGAGAGCATCACCAGCCAGACAGGAATTCCTCACTGCAGCTGTCAACCCAGGTGTTAGCACTGGCTGGAACACAACCTGTTCCTTCTCGCTGCCCAGGAAAATCATTACAATAAAGTAACTCAATAATACACTTCTCTGTTCCTCTTTGGGAGTCTCCAAAACCTCTCTGTGCCCTAAAAAATCCATTAATTAATCCTGCCTGTGGGTTAGTAATGTCATTAACCATGGACATGTAGCACACCGGTTCATGCATATCCTAAGATCCACTCGGATCCAATTTGCAGAGGATACAAAGCCTTAAAGGTCTACTGAAAGAGACGTGGAGGTCCTCAGCTCATGTACTGGCTAAGATGCAAGCAACTGAGAAAACGCATTGAGGCAGAAGCAGCAAAGTGAAAGCGTAGTGCTGACTCAGAATCCCTGACTCCAGACTGTAACACTTCTGGCACAGATGAAGGATAACCATTAGGATCCTCACTTCTAGGTGTTTTTTAACCCACTCTAAGAATTACCTTAAGGTGTGGAATTACAGCGGCACCTTCTTACCTGGGAGAGCACACCGGAGAGCTGCTGTGATGCATGCTCATGAAGGAGGCACAGGAGACAGCTCCAGCCATGCAGGCTCTTACATTTCCATTTAAAGCCTACTATTTCCTGCATGCAGCTCCTCTCCTCACAGCCCACCATGTATCTGCATTTCTTTACCCCAGGGCTGTGCAACCACCTGAGATATTGCTTAGGGGTTACTCCAACACCCAACTCTGCTTCACTCCTTCCCATTGATAAAAGGGCTTGTGATGGGCACCAGGTTGAAAGTCTCGAGAGCAAAAGCACCCACTCCAACCCAAGGAGCAGCAGCGCTTTCCTCATTCTACCTCTGAAAAGTATCCAACACCATTTACCAAATGGGTTCCGAGTGCTTCTGCTGCTCTAACACACTCAGCAGCGCTGCAGGCATTATCATGAAGGGGCTGGCAAGGAGCACAGGTTCCTGAGCAGCACCATCACAGTCCCCTGCCAAGGCTAATCCTGCCAGGGACCACGCCTACCATGGAGACAGCTGCTTTCCTTCCAGGACACAAGGGCATCATCTAACACGATGCAAAATTGGGAAAACACTCTCAGTTCAGAGTAAATTAAACTACGAAAGTCCAATAATATTTAAAACATCCAGAGGCCCTGCCATGCACATTCCTTGCCAAGCTTTTCGCAAAAAAATTTGCTGGTCTTGAAGCTAGTCAAGCCAAGGAGGAGCAGAAGGCTTCTCTCAAAGCCTGGGGTGGGTACAGCTGCATCTGTGTCACACTGCACACTTGGCTTCCTGGCAGCCTAACCACACGTTAGCACAACTTTATATGCCTGGGTGGGGGGCGCCTGCTTCCGTACAGCAGCTTCCATGGCAGATGCTACCGATTTGGGTGCATTTGCATATTAGTGCCTGTTTCCATAGCTGTGCATGTGGCTCTGGCCTGCCATAGGTGTGTGAGCAGAGCATGTGTAGGGCAGGGGCAGCCCTCTGCAGCACAGCATCCGCTTCTCAGAACTGAGGTGGTCATCTGTGAAATCCCCTCCTCGCACCACAACATGCAGGGTGAGAGCAGGCATAGAAACCTCTCCTGGAGGATGCAGGCTTTGAAACCGTGAATATTTGTGGTAATTTAGGGCATAATTTCTTAGTCACTTCACCCAAAGGAATAGCTGTTGTTGTATCATGGCCAAGCACCACTTGAGCCACGCACCATGTCCAGAGCAGGTCTATACCAGCCCAGTGTGCCCCTGCCTGGGCAGATCAGTAGGAGCTGCCATTCCCCTACAGCCCTTTTCGTGCTCCTGAACTGGTGAAACAGCAGAAACTCAGGTCTATGATACAACACAGCCTCACGTGTGGGCAGATCACGCCCAGCACTGTGCAACTAGAGGTCCTCTGCTTTGATTCAGAGCTCCCCAAAAGTGGTGCGTAATTTGTGGGGCCCAGAGGTTCCACCTGCACCCCAAGGACCAGAGGCCCTCTTGGCCTAAGAGATTATCTTTATTACAGGACTGTTATGTTTGCACAGTTTAGTGATTTAACATCAGTTTAAAGCCTTCTCAGTGAGCAGTGCTGTTTGAAGTCATGCTCTCTTTTTGGCCTCAGCTTGCCAAGACTGTAAAATGTTTATTGCTAATGGTGGAAAAGCTTAAATAAGCCAAGATAATTTTCCCAGGCTTGGTATTAAGACTGTTCAGATAAGTAAATGAGTGAAGAATATTACACGAACTTCATTAAATATCAACCAACACCAACAGCCATTCATTTATAACATAACGGCAGGACGTGGGAGCACCCATGAGCAGAGCTGAGAAAGGTATGTATCACATGTGATAGGAGAGATGAATATGAGGAGGGCTGCATTCCCCATAGGGCTCCAGGTGTGGCTCCCAAGGTCAGGCAACACAACTCTCAACTGAAGCTCCTGGAAAATACTATTGATTTGGAGCTGAAGAAGTGGCAGAGGTAGTCAGGTTCATCTCTCAGCTGGGGAGGGTTGCATCCATGTGGTGTGGTATGTCCTCCCTCCTGCAGTGTGGGTAAGGACAAAACTCTCCAGCTAGAGAAGGACCATCAGCCTCTGGTGTTTGTTTTCAGTTTTTAGCTTTTACTTCCCTATAGACAGGCTTTTCCTTTCATGTTTTCTAGTCACAGGATGCCAACATCAGTTAGAGTAAACGACAGAAACTCTTGCTACTGTTCCTGTGATTTCATGTGCCGGTACTTCAAAGCTCGCCCTGAAACTTGATGGAAGTGTAGTGAGTCCCTCACTTCCATTCACCGCCCATCACTCTCTTCAAGTTCAACATTCCCCATGTAAGGAAAACTGAGGTAAAGCAGTTACTTCATCTGGGGTCCCTCCTCAAACCATATTTCACCTCCAGTATTTCACTAGGCAGTATTCTCACTTCTACTTTCCTTCCTCATTCTCTCTTACCAGCCTAAGGTTCTTGCTCTTATTTTACTATCTTTTTCACATCTCCCTCACTGTGATTGCTACTGATTCTTGCTTGTTTCCTGCCCTTCTTGTTTCTCAAAGCAAAGCTTCCTTCACACGTCACTCCCTTCAAACATCCCTGCTTACTCCTAACGGCCTGTTCCAGCAGCTAGTAACCAGTCAACTCTGGAACTGCCACCTCCCTGCTAAATTTTCCTCCTTCGTTTTAAGGGTGCAAATCCCAACCAGATTTTGCAAACCATAGCATAAATTCCTGTTTGCAGCTAAAGTATTTCCCAGCTGTTTGGTGTTTTTAAGCCTTTTCTCAGATCAGCCCTGTCTCCCTACTAGTTTCAGCAATTAGCTGGATCGGGTGCACCCACGAACTTCCTTTGTGCTTTCAGCTGTGAGGCCACAGAGCAGTCTCCCAAACACACGCCTTCTCCCTCTCTCCAGAGGGACAGCTCCTGCCCAGAGGCAGCTCCCTCCAAACTGTTCCTGCAGCTGCCAGCTTCAGGCTCTTACCTCTGCCCTGGGACTCCAGGTCCCAACTGGCAGCTTTTCTCCTGCTTGTGGTGCAGGTCTCTATGCCCAGAACTGTATGAATGGCAACCGGAGCAATCATAGAATCACCAGGCTGGAAAAGACCTCGTGGCTCATCGAGTCCACCCAGGCATGGTGTCACTGAAATATTTCCCACTTTGGAAGGATAAAGCCTTGGAGGAGAAATAAATCAGAGCTGAATCTCAGATGTGCAGAGAGCCCTTGTTTCCTGCTCCTGGGGTTCCTCCTCTTTGTCCACCTATCTTCGACTCCCTCTCCTGGCTGAAAACACAGATTACAGCCAAAAGAGGAGAGCCCACCGAGCTCACAGGGACCTGGCGACAGGCCCTTTTGCAATCTCACTCTACACCCATTGATTAGTGGGGTTAAACGTGTCATTTTCCCTCCTCCCCAGAGCTCCTCATTGGACCTCTTTTAGGGCAGCAAGCCTGGAAATGACTGTCTTGTCTTATTTTTATTACAAATTCCATACAGACATGTCAGGCATCACCATCTGAACTCTAGTGGCATACAGTGTTCTGTCCTCTCAAAAAAACCCAACAAAAATCCAACTTTTTTTAGTCCTTCTGTTGGCATTTAAATTCAGGCTAGAGCCAGCACATCGCTTGGGCCCTGCTCCCATCCCACCGCAGGAGCCAGCTGCATTCAGCTGGACCCTGCTTCAGGGCTGCCCTAGCTCTGACCAGGTAATTCCACAACTGCCCCAGCTTCCAGCTCCTTCGTGCGCTCTGACTGGTGGGGAGATGGTGCTGAGGTGCCATTCCCAGCCACCCTTCTCCTCTTTTTGCAGGTCTTTGAGGTTGCTGCCATCTCGGACACTGGCTTGGCCACAGCAGGTCCCCTCCTGAGCACTCTTGCTCTCCAAGGGCAGCTCTGGGGACAAGATATATTTATATAGTTATATATAGCTATTTACATGTATTAAAAAAAAACTCTATAATATATATAACTCCTCCCTATATATACACACTATATTTTTATATATATACACATATATAGCTGTATATGTATTTATCTACGTGTATCATAGAATCATAGAAGGGTTTGAGTTGGAAGGGACCTTAAAGATCATCTAATTCCAGACCCGAGCACTGGGCAGGGAAACCTCTCACCAGATGAGGCAGCTCAACTCCTCCCTATACATATAATATATAGGGAGCAGTTATATATGGCTATATATATATATTTATCTACATATATACATTTACATAGAGGTCCTTTTCACTATATAAATATAGATATCATCTACATATATAATATCTATATAAATATGGGTATTTTATATATAACCCCACACATTCCCCATAGCCCCTCAGCTCCAGAATTAACCTTTGCGCCCCAAAACCCTCAGCATATAATAAATGCGGATCAAGGGATGCATTTGCCAAAAAGGTAAACGCAAACTGGGCTGTCTGTGCTCCGCCGGGAGCGTTTCTCAGGAGAGGGCGTAACCTGACCCTTCGCGAGCATCCTGCCTGGCTGGGGTGTGTCTGGCCTGGAGTCCGCCAGGACACGGGAAATAAACGCTAAGGCAAATAAATAAACGTTAAGGTATTTTGTAAGGAAGCTGCGTAGCCCTCTATTTTAATTATCTACTACAGGAGGAGTCACGTACGTACAACACCCGCCCCTCCACCCCTCCCTCGCTGCGGGGGGGCGGAGCGCGGGCCGGGCCGAGCCGGGCCGGGGGGTGGAGCCGCCGCCACCGCGCGTGCGGCCGCTGCGTCACCGCCGGGGGAGCGGTACGGGCGTGGGTCGGGCTGGGGGGCAGCGGTTAATGGGGCGGGGGGCCGTGCTGGAGCTGAGGAGAGCAGGGGTTAATGCTCCAGCTGGGGGGGCGGGGTCAGTGCCGGAGCTAAAGGAAGCAGGGGTCCAGGGGTCAGCGCTGGAGCGGAGGGGCTGTGGGGGCCCTCTTCCCCCCGTGCCCTCTCCGTGCAGGGATCTCGGCAGGGTGCGTGGGCTCGTGCCCTGGGACACAGGCCTGGAGGCCCCGGCCCTGGGAGAGGCCGGGAGGCAGCGCCGTTCCCTGGTGCGAGCTCCTCTGCCGGAGCCTCCGCCTGCGTGTCCTGCACAGCCCAGGCGGCAGAGGTGAAGCCCGTCCCTGTGGGTGATCTTGGGACCTTCCCTGAGGGGCTGGGGAAGGTCTGGTGGATGTGGGACAGGTGTTATTGTGAGAGGCGATTTACGGGACACCCGAGAGTGGCAGTGTGTTGTAAGGAACTAATGGGAGTAGCTCAGGTAAAATGGCATATTTTTCCCTTCTAGTCCCAGGCCAAGCTACAGGAAGTATGCTAGGCTTCTGGTTTTATTGTTTTTCACTCCTCGTTATCCACTTTCTACTGCATTGGGAAATTCAGCTCCCTGAGCAGAAATACTGGCAGCACACTGAAAACTGCATTGAGCCAACCTTAATACCCAAGCGTTGCTCACCTGCTCGTCCAGTCTGTGAGCTGCAGCCAGTTCTTATATTCTTTAATGTGGCTTCTCCTGACTTGCTCAAAACATTCATGTGGGCAGACACACGGATCAAGGCACATATTTGCCAGAAAAGTTAATGAAACCTCTCAGCTGTTTTGGCTCTGCTGGGAGTGTTTCTCAGAAGAGGGTGTAATTTGAGTGAATGTGAGTATCCTGCCTAACTGGGATGTGTTTCCTTTAGATTCCAGCAGGACATGGGAAATAAGGCAAATTAAATTCTGTTTTGTAATGAAGCTGTGTAATTCTATATTTTAATTTTTTTTTTTTTTTTTATTACTATTAAGTTTCACCCAAGGTTGTTTCCTACCTGCTCTGCAGGATAAAGAGATTAGGGAAACCTGCACTTTCTCATCCTAGACAGATAATTAAAACACCTGAACTGTACTTCTGGCTGTAGTGCCAGTTCTTGCAAGGGCAGCCTTATTAGCAGGAAGATGAAGGGATGCAGGACATAATAAATACATAAATAATAAACATGCTTGCTACTGCATGGAATTGTTTGTCACGTGTAGTGCTTGTTTTTTGACAGACTCCTGCAACATTATGTCAGGAGACAGTGACTGCACCAGGACAAGTCCATCAGCAGGGTCTCCATCAGACAATGAGTTCTTGCCAGATCGGCCAAAGTACGTGTGCTCGCTGTCTCCTGATCTCATTACCAAAGCCCGGGAAGAGCTCCAAGAGAAACCTGAATGGAGGCTCCGCGATGTGCAGGCGCTCCGAGATATGGTGTGCAAAGACTATCCCTCCCTGGGGACCTGCCTGGACGATGCTTTTTTGCTAAGATTCCTCAGAGCTAGAAAATTCGATTACGACCGAGCGCTTCAGCTTCTGGTGAACTACCACACCTGCAGGAGGAGCTGGCCTGAGGTCTTCAATAACTTGAAGCCGTCCGCAATTAAACCTGTCCTCGAGTCAGGTTTTGTCACTGTGCTGCCTCACCTGGACCCAGAGGGGCGCCACATCGTCTGCATCCGTCCAGGTATTAAAGTGCATAAATATCTCTGTTCTGTGTCTTTGAGGTGTATCTAGGCCAAAAATCTGTTTCCTGCTCCCCTGTGAATAGTGGTTACTTACACAGAGTACCTGGGTTCTCTTTGAAATTTAGAAAGCGAACTTGCGAAGGGACACGTTTGGCATTAGTGTTACACCCTTTCCTTTTCTTGTGTCAGCAAGAACTGCAGTTATGTCAGAGCAACAATGCAGTGCGGTGGGATGATGAAATACTAGGTAATTCAGGAAAAATTAATGTGTAGTAACTCAACTGAAACAGGGCTGCTGGCCAACGGTTAGAAGCGTGTAATTTGCTTTGACATTAAGTGGGGAGAGGAGCCTATGGCTTTGACTCCTGTGTAAACGATTGGAGCTTTCTGTGTGCTTTTGGTCCTGCCAGGCTTGCTGTAAATTTGTCTTCATGCATTCTCCTCTTTTCCATTTACCTGCTTTCTTTATGAGCTGAAACTGCTTCTAATAAGTTGTGCTGGGTGGAGAATGGGGTTCTTAAAACCATGCCTTTGCTCCCTGAAGTAAATGTGAGTTGCCATTTATCTCTTGCCTAAGAAAGGCTGCTCTGAACTAGGACTGTGGCTATTAAAGACTAACTTTAAGAGTCCAGGAAAATGAAAATCAGTTTTTGGAATGTGTATCATTAGCTTATATTTACTCTCCGACTTACCATCCATGTCTTGTAACCTCAGACAGATGGACACCCAGTAATTATCCGATTACTGAGAACATTCGTGCCATATACTTAACGTTAGAAAAACTCATTCAGTCCGAAGAGACCCAGGTGAATGGAATTGTAATCCTGGCAGACTACAAAGGAGTCAGCTTATCTAAGGCGTCTCATTTTGGTCCTTTTGTAGCCAAAAAAGTGATTGGAATTCTTCAGGTAAGACCTGAACTGGTGGGAAAATAAGCTTGTGCATTGTAAGTGACTGCTTCTGTGTCTAGAGTTCTTGAGTATGTCACCAGAAACTTGAGCATCTTGGCTCTTACTGGCAGAGTTAAAACATGTCTCTACCCAAGCTGTTTCTCAGACCCTTGCTAACTTACCTCGTTTTGACTTTTGCGTCCCTAAAACTAAGTTTGCATTAGAAATTGAAATTAGAAATGCAAACTTTGAGTTGGAACAGAAAAAAGTAGTTCTGCTTGGGAGTGGTAAGGAAGAGAGAGAGCAGTGAACTACAGCTGGAGAGAAGACACCATTTTGCCTGACTGCCTGAGGAATGGCTTATTATTTAATGGTTCATGTCAGCTGGCATGGAGCTGGCCACTGGGCAAGTGCAACTTCAAGTACTGCTGTGAAAATTTTGCAGAGGACTTTTGAATGGGCGGCATTTGAGGTGGCATTCCCACCTACTCCCTGAAGGAAGAGAGGCCTCTTCAGCACAGAGAGTTGGAAGGAAGACCGTAATCAGAAGGCTCTCCAACTAGATTTTTGGAAGGAAAATGATGGAAAGGAAGTTAGAGCCAGGGTGTTAAGCACAAGTGGGGATGAACAAAATATGAAGGTGAAAGGAGTGAGGAGTGACCTGGCTGAAGTGGTAGAAAGGTTTGGTGATTTCATTTGATGTTCTACCATATTATCTGGAGGCGTGAGATGAGGAAACTTTCTCTTGACTGGATTTGTTCCCTCATCACTTCTATCCTGGCCTGAGCTGGTTATGTTCTTTGTTGTACCTGTCAGGGGGCAAAAGGAAGACAGAGGGAAATGGGGATTTTATGGACATGGGACTAGTGAGTTTATGAATGCCTATGAACTCGCTCCTTTAAATTATTACCTAAATTTGCCCATTTAACTGTCTGAGCCCATATTTAATTTGCACAAATAAAGTGATGGGTGTCTGCTTTTATTAGCTATTCACAAAACCTGAACTTGGTGAAAGACATAAAGGTATGGGTTGGTATAGAAAGATGTTATATCAACCCTGCTGACCTGCATCTCTCATAAGGGTGAGCTAATTCACAGATCTTCACACAGAGAAAAATAATTCTGCAGTGCACATTACCTGTTTTTCACTCCAAGCATTGACTGCTTGGTTTGTGTATGTAGAGCTGTTTATAAAGGAAAGGAACTTCAAGGTAGCACAGGTGATGTTAATTGCTGATCATGAGCTTTTGCCCTGGAAATATGTTTCTGGATATAAATGTCTCCAGTAGACATCCCATACTTGTTTTAAACTGTCTCGCATAGGAGACACTGTTGGCAGCAGAGCCCATTTGTCTTTTGCAGTTAGCATGACAGTAGTTGGAATTGGCAGCAAAATAGGGAGACTAGATTTCTTCCCTATATGAAAACACATTTTAGAGTATCTTGGGCACCAAATCTTGTAGTTGCATCCACCATTAGAACCAGCCGGCTCTGGCTGTGACCTTGGTGCACTCCTCAGAAATTGAGGTCATCACTGTGTAACTGCATCCTTATCAGGGTTGGGAATACCTGAAAGACAGTGATTACCCAAGTGTTTTTGTCAGGGAAGATGAAGAACATAAGAAATGAAGATGTACTGACAGCAGCCTTCTTGATGCGAGGTTTCTTTGTCTCTTGTCCTTATTTTTATGCTCACAGATCTCATCCTAAGACTGTTCTCTATTACAAGGTGCATTTCTGTTGCAGTATTGGTTTATGTTGGTACCTCAGATGAAGGTTTGGGAGCCAGTGGGTTGTGCTGGCAGCCAGTCTTGGGAGGTTTTAAAAAGAGGAAGATGGCAAATGTTTTTTAAACTGCATTATAAAAATCTTCTTTATCCTTCAGGATGGATTCCCCATTCGAATAAAAGCTGTTAACATAATAAATGAGCCTCGTATATTCAAAGGCATTTTTGCAATCATCAAGCCTTTTCTGAAGGAAAAGATAGCAAACCGGGTAAGGATTTGTGTCATTTAACATTAATGTTTGTAAGTTCTTTGCTTGGCTACTGGAAGTAAAAAGAGAAAAAACTCACCGCTAGAGACATGTTGGTGTCATTTACTTCATCTACCTTGTCATTTCTGCTCTGTAAAAATATGCCTGTTGGGAAAATTCTTCATAAGAGGAAATGCTTGAGAAATTTAACATTGGTATAGCGTTAATATGGATCTTTAGTACATAGTCTCTGTAGTCAGGACACTAATTCCATCCTTGGGGTTGGATTATCTTTGCAAGTAACAGCTTATGAAGTGCTGTCACAGGAAATCTCTGTTGCCCCTTTCTTGCTCTCTCCCTTATGCAAGTGTTCTGCATGGCCGCAGTATTCTCATCACAGGATGAGATGTAGTTGCAAAGGATAAGCTTTTTTACAACAAGGATAAGAACTTCCAGTCCCACAAATGAAGCTGGGGAGAAGTTAAATTTGGAACCTGTGCACGGACTAACAAATGTCAAGTCTCTTGCTGGGATTTATGCTGCCCTCTGGTCAGATGGTCTCAAGGCTCCTCTCCCTAATGTGTTTGACTGCACCTGCCCAATGTTGTTTGCTGCCACTTGCCCATGAAGACATCACTTTTCAAATGTGCTCTTTATCTCAAAATAAACTTGTTAGCTGCTGTTTTAGCCATTTGCTGTAAAGTGTTGATATGCACTATTAAAGCTTATCTCTTCTTTTCTTCTTCAGTTTTTTCTTCATGGCTGTGATCTGAATTCCCTTCATCAAAACATTCCTCCAGTGATCCTCCCTGAAGAGTATGGTGGTACTTCAGGGAAGCTGGATATCTCAGCATGGAATGAGCTGCTGCTCGCCTCTGAAGAGGACTTTCTGCATGATTTCTCACAGCTGATTCTCCCATGTGATGGCTCTCCCCATGACATGCTAGTGAGTGGGGATGCCGATGAAAAGCAATGTGATGATTCCCTGCGAGGCATGAAACCTCAGCTCTATTACTGCTACTAATAAGCCAGTAAAGGGAAGTTTGCCAGCACAGTTAAGATCTGATAGGTGATGTTGTGAACTCTGCCTTACTCCTAGACCTGCAGTTCAGGAACAGACTGCTGAGGCACTTTACACTGTAGAACCAAAGGAAGCTGAAGAGGGCACAGTGGGGGCAGGGCAGAGTTCAGGGATAAAGGCAAAGAGCACAAGTTATGCAGAATACTTGAGGCTTATCAGCCTGTGTGAATGATGTGAACTGGCCTATTCTTTCTACTGATAAAGGGGGAAAAATATATTGCAAGATGGGAGGCTTGATAGTTTCTTAACCCCACCCCACCCAGGTGAAAAGTGACAACAATGATTTACTGGCTTCATGACTATCCATTCCTTTCCCCTCTGAAAACACCAGTAATCCAAGACAAGAAAATTGCTTTTGAACTCTGCAACGTGTAGTTATGTTAGTGATTGCTTAAAAACATGTAAGTCTAATTTGGCAGTTGGTTCAGGTTGTGAGTTGGCATTTCTGAGATATCTCAATGAATATTTGCCTCAAATTAATATAGAGCAAAACTTTCTTATCCATGAATACCAGTATGGAGATCATCTCTGAAGCTTCCTCACAGTAGGAAGTACTGGTGGATTAACTCTACATCATCTGTGCCAATGCTTACTATAAACAGATGCAATCTTCATTTGCAGAAAAGAGCAAGTTTTTCAGATCAAGTACTAAAGCTTTTGATTAGGCAACAGCTTCAAGTAATGAGGTTCAGTACCAAATAAGAAAAAACTATGTCAGCCACCTTCCCATATTGTCAGTTGTTCTTTTTTTCAGCTGGTTGTGATGAGGAGTTGGGTAACTCACTCATGCATAGAATTTGTAAGGAGGCTTTGTAGCAGTTGGGATATGACCTATAGAAGGCAGTGCTTGATGTTGGACTGCAAGGTGCTCCTTTAGCTTGTTACTTTGGGCAGAATTTGAGTTGAAGTGTGAAACCAAATGCAGACAGGCTATTTGAAAGCACATTCTTAATTTTCCTGCTATTGTAGAATTTTGTTGTCTGTGCTTGTCAGATCTTTTGTGAAATGTTACAATTTTGGTTTTGACTTTGTTGACCTCTTTCGCCTTTGGTTATCATGTTCCTGCATGAAGTTAGACTCAATTCATCTCTGTAATATTTAATAACTTGTATGCCTGTGCTTCTAGGTCTTTGTCTAGAGACAGAACTAAGACTCCGATGTCAAGTCAGGGTAAGATAACCTGAGTATTAATAAGCTGTTCCCACTCCCCAGGTTCAAGCTATTTTAGTGGTCTTGAATTAGAACTTAACTCTCATAAAGCTCTTTGCACATTTTTCTGTACTGTAATGCTGTAGAGATGGAAAACTTCACTAGGACCAGGAAAGCACATCCAATTATTTCAAGCTGAAAAGTTTCACTCTCTGGTGAAGAACATCCCTTCTAAATGGAGACTCATCTCTAGAGCACTGTCTCTGGGTGAAATCTTTATTTAGTGCCAAGCTACCAGTTATGCTTCTGTAAACAGAAAACTAAAGCGTCTTGACTATTTCAGACATTCAAAGTGCCAAACTGTTTTGAATGTCTGTTTTCCTCTCAGTCCCCCTGCAGCACGATTGCACTGCCAAAAGAGAGAGCACTGCACTCTTCCACTGCAGTGACTTACTGATCTGGCAGCAGACCTGTCTCTCCCTGGAGCTCAGGGGGTAGCCAGTATTGTACCTGTCAGCCAAGCACTGCAAATGGAGACTGGGTTTTGAAAAGGATAAACCATAAAGCTTTTTTCTGGGTGGCAGTTCAGACTTTGTGGGAGCAGGGAACTCATCACTTGAACTGTCTTAGATTAAAGATGGGAAGAGATTAATTTTCCTCATAGAAAGCATCTGATTTTTTCTACCATTAAGTCAGTTCTTACTTCTCTGACAGCTGTTACCTTTCGGGCAGGGGAAAAAAAAAACCCTTCAACTACCTAAGATAAGGTAAAAGAGTACTGCTACCACCACATTTCTGACCAGAATGTGCTGCGTGTTTTGCAAAGATCAATTCAGTTCTTTGTGCCACCCAGCAAGATGGTAGCACACACCACCAGGACTTAGAAAGGTCAGTGGCTGCCCACACTGTTTAACTGTGGAAATGTAACAAGTGGCATTTATGTTGTTTTAGTGCCTCTTAATTCCACCCGCAATGTACAACTGTACAAATGTACAATAACAGTAGGATGGACCATTTTTCTTAGAGGTGAAGACATGACTGATACTTGACACTCTTCCCTGCATTTTGCAGCAGCGTTTGAAGTGGTAGGATTTTGGCTTTGTATAAGAACAGCAACTTTGATCCTCTCCTGTAACTGCTAGAGAGGGAGGCTGAATATTCAAACTCCAACTTAGTGTCCTTCAAAAAAAAAAAAAAACTAGTAGTGTTCAGCAGAAGGTTGAGAAACTACTACAGAAACCAACCTCTTCAAGCTTCTAAATTCTCTTTCATGCCTTCAACAGGCAAACTAGATCCATCTCTCCCTAACCTCTTCTCTTCTGCTCACAGAGAAACTATGCGAAAAGCACATGATTTAAACATAATAGATAAGGCTACATTATCAATGCTGAAAATAGCTGGATTTATGTCTCTAAAACTTTAAAGCTGGCTGACGGACAGTTGATGTCAGAATACTTGAACCAAGCTAAGCTTACTTTTGTTAAGCATCTATTACTTCTAATTTGCTCTTTTCTGGCTTTAGAACTCAGAAAGACAGTTGCAACTTTATTGAGCTGTATCTATAACCTGGTTTAGGTTCATAACCAGTGTTTGGTGTGTCTTGTGGAAAGCACAGCTCTGTCTTCTACGTGCCTGACTATTGAGCTGAGAATGCTGTTTTAGCTTTAACACTTGGCAAAGAAATCAGTTTGTTCCCAAAATTTCTCATGTCAGCGCTTGGAAAATAAGCACTTGTTTTAAGCATAGTCTCTCTTTATCTGCAAGTTAATAGGATAGGAAAAGCTTAGAGGTTTGTTTTGTTTCACAGCACTAAAACTGATCTGTCCTTTTTCTCTACATGAAATAACCCTGTTTCCAGGGGTTATATGCCTTGCCCAGTACATAACCATCCCTGCCAAATCCAACACGTAGCGAGGAGAGATATTTGAACTGCACTGGGCAGCCAAGGCTTTTGGCATCAAGTGGGACAAAAGGTAGCTGCATATTGTACATAGTACTTGAATTTATACTTTTGCAAATGGGCATTACAAACCCTGAGGTATTTTCAGGAACTGGGTGAAGGGTTTTTTTTCTGTTAAATCTCATTTTGGCATGAGTTAATCAGTGTTATTCAAACTAATAATTTTGCCTTCTGTTGTATGTGGGTGTAGAGGTGTTGGGTGATTAAATGTACATCTTATTTTGACAAAATTTATTTTTATATTGCATTTTATAAACTGGAGTTGTCAAAATGTGTAATTTTATGATGCATGATGGAGTTATTAAACAGTGTAACAGTTGCTAATTTGACATTTTAAAAACCTTTGCCATGTGTCCTCTTGGGGTGGTTGCAATGAAGGATAATAGCTGCAGTGTTACAGGAGAAAAGGTGTTTGCTTTCTACTGCAGAATTAAGTTTTACTTGAACAACTCTATGTAAGCAACTTCAAGGAATAGGATTTGACATTCACTGAATGAGATGGAAGATGCTGTTTGTTTCAAGAGAAACAGTTTGACTTACTGTTTGTTGCAGGGAGAAAACATCCAAATGGACACTGCAGCAGCCAATTAACATTTTAATAACTGTATGTAGTATTTTGCATTGGAGAATAACTGCTGCTGCTTAACACTTCAACAGAGCTGGGACAGTTTCAGTAGTTAGTCCACTTTACTCAAACAAGTTTACAGTGCAAATGCCCTCGTGCCAATAGTAGTTTCACGTACATTACTTTTGTAAGCATATTAGACAAGTGAAATCAATTAGAAGCTCTATTTTTCCACCATAATCATAAAGTTGTTTAAACAAGTCATACACTTGCCACATATTAGCATACTGAAAAAGTTACCATAGAAGTTGCCTCTTAGAAAGAGCAAGTTTGTTCTTTAAAGGAATTAGAGTTAACCTGTTTTTCAACCTCAAAGTTCTGTTCTTTTGGTGAGGAATAAGGAGGAGTTGCCACAACATAGGAAGGTAAGTATACTTCAAATATGTGTGCAGTGGAATGTAGAAATCAAGCAGTATGGCTTACACTTCCAGGAACAGTAGTGCATTATGTAGAATATAATTGTTCTTTCAAATATTACTTCATATTTAGCTAAATGTTACTTCTGTTCAGAGGGAAGGTTGTGGCTATTGGACAGAACAGATATTTTGTGCTTGGACAGCACAGCTGTACTAAATTTAAAAAATGCAGTAATAAGATAACCATGACTGAAGGTTACAATAGAAAGATAACTGATAACCTTGAATCTGCATCAAGCATTATGCAGAACATAACTCTATCCACCTGCATATTAATAAGAAACATTAACATATGCAGTGTAACTAAAGCAATATATAAACATTTTGGCTTTGAGCAAACAGTTCCCCCACTTCTGTATACTCAGACAGGTGCAACAATTTAACTGAAGTCCCTGTTAGTAAGGACAAGAGGAGCCACAAGGGTCCAGAGATAGAGAAGCAGACAAACCCAGCTGGAGGTTATCTTCATCCACACGGCTGGCCACTTACTTGTCATCGTCTTAAAATCCGCATCAGGGCTTAAAAGTAAAAGGTCAATTAACAGATACAGAAGGCACCTTCCACTATTCTTTGCTATCTCTGATGAATCTGCAGTTAGGACAATGACTTGGGACGATGCAAGAGCCTTTGTGGGAGGAGTGTGGTGAGAGAACTAAACCAGCAATTTCTTGGTTGCATATCTTGATGTGCTACTTCTACAGGAAATGCTTCAATGAGCTGTGCACTAGATTCCTGAGGGGTGCTGCTCTTAAGCAGATGTGGTAATTTACACAATATGGCAGTACTGGGGAAAGCAGGTTATATACTGCAGCAGTGGAGGAGATGTCCAAGTGCTCCCAGGTCTAGGAAATCCCACCTGTTTAAATGGCATGTATGGCTGTCCCTGCACAGCCTGCCCGAGTTGGAGACTTGGTGACATCGGACTGGCCTCTGACAGTCAAAACTGCCCAGGAGGCCACCTCAAGCCAACTTCCTATGTTTCCTTCCCGCTGCTTCCATAGCTGAAGGATGGTACCCACACTTTCTGCCCTTGAAGCTGTGAAGTATTTCATGAGGACTACAGCTGCTGATCTTGTTTTTTTCTATAGGTGCTTTACATCTTATTCAGCAACACAAAATTGAGAAGGGACAGCACTGTAGCCAACTGGGCAGGAGTAGCCTATACGGCAGGAGTCTCCTATCCACCTAGAAACACTGGCTGGCACATACAACCCACCACTTACTGTCTTTCTCTTACCTGTACCAGTTTGTGAGCGTCATCATGATGTAAAGAGCAGCAAGGAAAAGCATGAAGTGAAAGAAGGCATAGCTGTACTGAACACCATCCTTCTCGTTATCTATGACACGGCGCACATCTTCATCTGCAGCCCCGCTGCCTGTTCCCACAGTCTCCTCCAGAATGGCACTGTCACTCCCAGACAGCGTCAGCTTGTTCACCTGGCTGTTACTTGAAGAGCGAATGCTGCAGTGCAACCCAAGGATAGACATGGTTAAAAAACTGCCTTTTCACTTAGCTATTTGTGCTAATAAAGCAAGCCAACAGCCCACAAGATGTTGTTTGCTAGTCCCAGACATTTATTAAAACCCATCTGGAAACACAAGGAAGCTCCTCAGAGAAATCTGTTTCATCTGAGCTTTTGTTAACCTAATCAAAAATGTTCCTAGTCCAGGTCGCATAACACATCATTCTGTTCTATTATCTGAACTGGGCTAATACAGCCTTTCCTAATCCACAAAAAAGAACACAGTTTTACTAGCTATATGCGTTCTTGGGACTGAGACTGCAGCTGCATATGAATAAATGCAGGTACATTTTTCACTAGACCTCGACTGAAACAAAAAAAGGTAGACAAACCCCACCTGTTTAACGTTTAATAGCAGAGCCTACCTGGAATACAAGAGGCAAAGGACAAAGATAACCAATCCAATCACACTCTGGGCATCCCACCACTGTAAGGACTTGGGTGGAGCTGGAGTAGCAGGTACAACAGTGGTATTTGCCGGAACAACAGTGGGTGCAGCTATCTGGGTAATGATGTTCAGCAAACTTGGGTTGCAGTTCCGTTCTGAAAGGGATTTCAAGGCAGATTGAAAGATTAAAGAGAGATGAGCTTTCACAGCATTCAGGTAAGAAAAGATGACAGGTAGGTTTGCAATTTTTCATTCCCATTAATTGCTGATCTCTTCAGTTCCCCGGAGGCAGCAATGGCATAGAATATTTTTCCTTTCCATGAGTTAGGCAAGGGTGTAATAAAAAAAAAAAAATCAAAGTGCCTTGACAGTTTTCTTTCCCCTCACAAATAGCCTGGTTTAGTTCTGGAAAGAAGCAAATTGATGGTTTCGGTAAAGTCAGCTTTACTGCCTCAATAGCTTTTATCTGGATAGATCAGCAGTCCCCACACAGTGAGCTGTAATAACTACAAGCCTCACCAACAGCTGCTGCTTTCATACCAAAAGATGTCACTAGAGACAGCCTGTTGCTTACCGGGCTCGTTGGACATGGCTGACCAAGTGAGATACATCGTGTAGAGTGTGATCACAGAGGACTGGAGGAGGCCAGAGCGAGGATGATGTTCCTGTTCACAGACAGAATAGCAAGACAACGTCAAGAGGGCAAATTCTACTTACAGCTGGATAGTTTTACCATACTGCCACAGAGTCAACAATTACTAGCACAAAAATCTTTAGTTTTATGAATTGCATTGGGCTTTGTTCTATGTTTAAAAGACCAGAAGAAACCCCTTCAAGTAATGCAATTTATGCAGGAAGCAACTCAAGCTTGCAAACCAAATCCAGCTTTTCTGTGCCCTAAACTCTGTTACGGGTTCTTACTGAGTTAATCCGAACTTGCTTAACAGTTTTGTAGATATTAATCTAGCATGCGATTTGAGTAGTCCCAGCTCAGAATCAAGTAACATGCAAGCTTCTTCTCTCTTAGTAAACATGCTCACCCATCTCTCAAAAGCCACGGTATTAAGCCAATAAATTCCCTGCTTATTTTGCTTTTCCCTAATGAGTTTCTCTGTTCTGACAGAATCTTAACCACTAAAACCATGCCAGCAGTTCTCCACATGAAAACAGTGTCCAAAACAATATTAGCAAAAAAAAGCCTCTCTTCAGGAAATATGTCATGACACAGAGCATTGGTTTCAGAGCAAGATGTTTTTTTTAAAGTGTTCTAGTTAGCACAGCTATGATAGCCAAAGTTCTTCTGTTTGACTGAATTGGTGCTATGTCATTCTTACTTCCCTGCTTTGTGTGTCAGAACAGAACGACAAAAATAATACCTGAACTTTTGGAAGGACGGAAACAACAGAGACAGCAACACAGAGGATCAAGTTAATGCTGATGAAGAACTTGTTCTCAGTGCAGTCATCAGGCTTCGTGTAGAAAATAGAGAAGAGCACAACAAAAACCAGCGATAAGGCATAGAACAAGCTTGTACAGAACAGCAGAGCTGGAGAGAAAAAAAACAAACTGTTGAAATACGTACATGGTTTAACAGTACATCTACAGTGATTTAACGACCATCTGCCACTGTAAAGAGATAGGCCCTCTTCTTTGCTTGGGAGTCTCGTTCAGAAGACTAGACTAGCAGAATGCATTTTTATCAGGTACGGCTAAGTTTCTGTTTCAGCTCCCTGACTACTGTAGCTCAGAGGAAAGCCAATGCTGCCATCAGGAGACAAGCCCTGCCTTTCAGCAGCAGCTTAATTGGTTTAACTCACGTCCAGCCACAGTGTCAAAATGAGAGCACTTTTTGCACACTTCTCATGGGCTATTTACAAGCCCTGAATTCCCCCTTGTATGCTAGAGGCCACCTGTTTTCATTTCCATTCTGCCATGTTCTTTATAAGAAGCCACAAAATGCTGTTGCAGCATTTGTAGTGATGAGCAAAGAACCACAATTAGCACTTTGTGATTTACTGGTCAGCTTGGGAGCACACGCCAAGGCATGCTTTGTGTTGTGCTGCAGCCACTACTCTTGACACAACCAACTTCCTGAGGACATCAGCAGGGGATGTGGCAAAATGAAGCAAAGCATTGAAGAGATCCAGACTACCAGCTCTGCTCACCCTGCAGACTAGGCCAGTGCTGTTTATTATGACTGTTGGGTCTGCTCATCACAAGCCTAAAATATTTTGTGTTTTATTAAATAAGAGGCAACATTGCAGCTATTAAATGTGCACTCAAGACTGTGGAGTGTAATTCTAGCACTGTAAGTGATATTCAGAAGAGTACTGGCCAGCAGAAACAAATACTTTACAGGTTACGATTCCTACCTGCATACCAACATTTAGTATTTCCCTCGTCCATTCTATTCACCCAGCTCTCATTCCAGGAGTGAGCAAAGTCCATCAGAAGCACCAGCTGGATAAGAATGAAGCAGGAGGCTCCAAATATACCAATAGCAAACCAAGCTAGAAAGGGGAGCAAGAAAAACAAGGTTAGCTTTATTATCTGCATGCCCCCTCAGTTAAAAATAAAGTTCCCAATTACTCTGCAGACAAATAATGAAAAAATCTGAAACTACATTTAGAAATGCAGATGCTGTGCATCACTCTGTCCTCTGTCCTGCAGAAACGTGCAAGGAGTCTCAGCTATGTCAAGGGCACAGCCTGCGCTTGTCAAGCTGACCTTGGCAATGTTCAGCCCAAGGTGTTCTCAGAATGAGCGCCGTATCTAACACAAGGGATTTTTGTAAACCTAAGTACCATCATACCACATTTCTTTGAGGATCAACAACCCTTTCAAGTTCCTGTGATGTGGCCAGACAGTAAAAGTTCATCCCACAGATTCTTCAGAGACTCTAGGGCAGTATTTAGCACTCGTCAGTGTTCTGAGCTGCCTTGAATCTAAAGAGCCCAGCAGTAATCATGCCATCGAGTACCAAATTATTAACACCCAACACCTCTGCACTTGAAAAGAGATTGCTTACGGCCATAACTTCAGCTGGTCATCAAAATACTGGGTGAACCGAGATACTCTAAAGAAGTAGGGCAGAATCTTTTTCTACACAGAAACTTTCACAACTATAGCCTGGTCAGTCTGGAAAAAGGGTTGAATTTATGAAATGGAATTTTGCAATGACGTATTAACTGTACCTCTTGTGAAAGGCCCTTCAGGAATGTAAAATGCTCCAACCATGATAGCCACAATAGCAGCTATTTTGAAGAACCAGAACCTTTAAAAGAAAGTAAAAGTTGAAAATATCGGTCTTACTCTCTGCACAACAGTTATGTTTCACATCATCTGCAAGCAGCTTGCTGTACAGGGGTGAGCGCCTAACAGAACTCCAAAGAAAAACAAAAGCTGGAAAGTGGGATTACAGGTAAAGGTGTTCACCAAATCAAGAGAGGGTGAAGCAACAGTCAAGACATTGGAAACCTGGGCTGACAGTAACCTCAAAGTTTAACAAAAGCAAACAGACTATCGCATCTGGAGCAGAAAAGCCCATGCAAGAGGACAGACCGGAGCTGACTCGCTAGAAAGCTTTGCTGAGAAAGATGTTCCTGCTGCAACAAATGAGGCACAAGTCAGCAGCTCATCCTTGGAGGGAAGAAGGCTAACTCTGCACTGTTCAGCTTGGAAAAGGGAAAAGAGAGATCCAGTTGCCATCTTCAGCTGCCAAGGAGAAAGAAAGGAAACACGCTGGAAAAGCAGCCAGCTAGCTTACACACATACCCATTGTGTATTGAGGCTCTTGGATCATTGCTCGTTTTCACTTGTATCATGAGCACTGACAGGAGGAAGAAGAACACTGCCATGGCAAAGCTGACTCGATAGACAGCTCTGTATCCAACAAACACATCACAGCTGACAAAGCCATTCAAATGTGGTATCTGAGTATGAAGACCCTCATCACAAAATCCAGGTATCTGAGTAAAGACACAATGTTGTGAATTTACCTCTGTATTTGCAGTTACATTTTTTAAGCGCTCTAACAGCTAAGGCTCTGAGTCAGCTGTCTTCTGGGAGATACATAACAAAAAGATCTTGTGCTCAGCCAGCCTGCCCACACCAAATTACTGCCTTTCCTTCCCCAGATAAGCACCAAGGGCATCCAGGAAGATTAACATACCACAGTAGGTGGCCTCTGATAATGCCTGCCCATCTCCAGGCCTGGTGGGGTTTCAGGGGCTGAGGATGTTCTTAAAAACATACATTGAGTGAATGTGCTGTTTCAGCTACAAGCTATTTCAGCACATGTAGTCCCTTCACCCAGAGGACAAAGCACATTTGGGTGTTTGTCTCTCTCGTGTAATTCATTCCAAAGAAAATCATATAATGGTTTGTGTTGAAAGTGACCTTAAAGATCATCCAGTTCCAAACCCCCTGCCATGGGCAGGGACATCCCACTGGCTCAGGCTGCCCAAAGCCCATCCAACCTGGCCTTGAACACCTCCAGGGATGGGGCAGCCACAGCTTCCCTGGGCAACCTGTGCCAGGGTCTCACCACTCTCATCGTGAAAAATTTCTTCCTAATGTCTAGTCTAAGTCTTCCCCCCTCCAATCTGAAGCCATTAAATCAACAGTCCCGGCCTTGAAATCGGTCACAAAGAGGTTCTCCCCTCCCTCCTTCTACCTTCTTCAGCTGCTCTTCCATCCCCGGCGCCAGCATAATGCAGGCGAGAGCAGTGCTGAGGAGGAGGAGGAAGGCATAAACGAGGCGCGTCACCGTCGAGTTCTTGCTGTTGGGACAGCAACGGCACAACAGGCAGGAAGCACCGCTGCACAGGCAAGGAACCTGGAGGGCAGAGAGACACACTCAGAGCCGAGCCGAGCCGAGCCGAGCCTGGCCTCCCCTCCCCTCCCCTCGGAGCTGGCGCCCCGCGCCCCCGCGGCCGCTCACCCAGCTGGCCAGCGAGCACAGGCCCAGCACAGCCCCCATGGCGCCGCCGGACCCCGCGGCCACTGGCCACTTCCTACTTCCGGCTGGCACCGCCCGGGGCCGCCGCTTCTCATTGGCTGTTCCCGGCGCGCTGGTGGGGCACCCGCCAATGGAAACGGGCGCAGGGCAGAGTGGGCGGGGCATCGAGCGTCGCTGTTTACGGCCTCTCCTTCCGCCCCCCTCGGCCCGAGAGGGACGCTGATTGGCCCAGAGCCCGAGAGCGGGCGTGTCCTCCGGCAGAGCAGCCAATGGGCGGGGACATCGAAGCCGGTTCATCACCGCCCTCTCCACGTGAGCGCGGGCGGGTGGGGGCAGCCCTGTGGCAGGGTCGTTGCCACTTGTGGCGTTTGGGGCTGGATGCGCTGCGTTTCCGTGGCCCTGAGCGCTGGCAGCCTGCAGGGGTGCCTCGCAGAGGTACGAGGAGCTGTGTGACAATCCGTAACTCATTCCTGACTTTGTCCCATCGTGATGAATTGTAGAATCATGGAGTGGGTTGGGTTGCAAGGGACCTCAAAGCCCATCCAGTTCCACCCCTTGCCATGGGCAGGGACACCTCCCACTGGATCCAGCTGCTCCAAGCCCCATCCAGCCTGGCCTGGCCATCTCCATGGATGGGGCAGCCCCAGGGCCTCAACACCCTCATTGTAGAGAATTTCTTCCTAATGCCTAGTCTAAACCTTCCCCCTTCCAATTTAAAGCCATTCCCCCTCGTGCTGTCGCTCCATGCCCTTGTAAAAGGTCCCTCCCAACTTTCTTGCAGACACAAACAGTTCTTGTATGAAGAGCAATTCTGCTGGGTCAGGGTCTGGAGCACCAGTCGTGTGAGGAGCAGGTGAGAAACGGAGGCAGAGAGGAGAGCTTATTCCTCACTAGACCTGCCCAAAAGGAGGTTATAGTGGCGTAGGCATCAGTCTTTTCTCCCAAGCTGCGAGTGATAGGACAAGAAGAAATGACTTCCAAGTTCTGTCAGGGGAGCTTTAGACTGGATATTAGGAAATGCTGCTTCATGGAAAGGGTTGTCAAGCAGTGGAACAGGCTGTCCAAGGAAGTGGCTGAGTCACCATTGCTGGAGGTGTTTGAAGGACATGTGGAGGTGTTGCTTAAGGACATGGTTTAGTGGTGGAGTTGGCAGTGCTGGGTTAACACTTGGACTTGATGATCTTAGAGATCTTTTCCAACCTAAAGAATTATGTGATTCTGTGATATATGGACACAGGTACTCGTGCTGTAGAACTCACATCATGTTGCTGCCCCTTTTTTTTCTGCATGCTTTGCTGAGTACTGAATGATGACCATGAGTTTTGGCCTGTAAAGTGTTGTGATGGGGTTCTGGGTGGATGTGGGGAGGCTCAGGAGCCTTTCTAGATGAGGTTCCTCAAGGAGACACTTCTGCAGTGTTCACACAAAGTTCAGTTCATAGGTTGAAGGTGCAGGGCTGGACAAGCTAGAGATGTACTGCTTTAAAATGGAAGAAGAGGTGGAGGAACCATGTGAAAAGAGACATTGTTCTGCTGCCTGGAGCTCAGGGGCCTCTTTGGTTTTGGATTACCAGCACGCTGTGCAACAGGCGTCAAGGAGCAACCAGAGAGAAACAGCTGAGGGCTGCACTAGTGAGCGCTGAAGTCCAGGAGCAAACAAAACAAATGAGAGGCTATAAGGATATAACAGCAGCAAGAAGGTGACAAGAATTCACACAGAAATTTAGGAAAGTGGTTTAGAGCGATTTAATTGGCATTAGTGTTGCAAAATGTCAGGGGGCAGGATCAGAACTGACCGGTTTGTGTTACAGGATATATAGCAATCCCAGCTATAGCACATCACTTCCCACTGTGTCAGGCCCTTCCTTCATTTGCACAATCCATTTCTGAAAAACCTGCTTCTGTCACAGAGAGGGACAAATACTCAGAATGAAAGCTTTATTGTCATATAAAATTGCTAAGAGATGACAAAAACCTACCAGAAAACCAGCCACTTATTTTCCACAGCAGCTTTAACACACAGAGTCTATGAACATTATGTTAACAGTATCAGAGTATCATCCCTCTTGTAGTCAGCGTCATTCATGAAGACATAAGCTTCTTTTAGAAAGCGATCACACCGCCTTTGAAACTACGCTTCCTTCAGATAATGAGCCTTTACCATGAACATATTTTTATTACCCTTCTGGGTGCAGCAGCTGGATCTGTAAGAAGGCATTTGCCACATTCCTGCTACTCCCCTCTCCGCTCACATGAATGTATGCAGGATAAAGTCAGAATCCAAAATTCTGTATTCCCTTCCCAGTTATCCAGGGTGAATAATTTCCTAGGTATATTACTGATACAGTGATGAAACTCAGCTAAATCTCGAGTCAGAGATGTTTTATTCACAGGGAATTTGTAAGACTAATAGTTTTGCTAAGTACTGTGGGCTCATCTGGATTATGCTAGGGAAAGACAAAGGATACAGATAAAAAGCTTTTTCCTTCCACTGTCCACGTAATAAGAGATTTCTAAGTGCTCATTTTACTTCCCACCATGAACCCCCTGATTCTGCATAACATCACCTCAAGCCACACGTGTTTAACAGGAGATAAGGATGAAGTAAGCCTAGTGACTGCCAGCTATGGGAACGAGACAGGATACAGCAGGAGGTTATCCTAGTTTGTACAAAAATACCTTGCTCTGGTATGTTAATGAGTTCTGACAACAGAACAAGCTGGTGCACCCCTTATGTGTCTGTACGTTCATCCCATACATATCTATAAGGTAGTTGAAATGCCTAGAATAAAACCCTTGGCATTAGGTAACATTTAAAGGAAATGTGTCAGATACACTCACATGAGGGTAGTTCTCTGCAGTGTTTTTTGCAACTGAGATCATAAAAAAATGTCACTCAAGCTTGTGCGTTAGTGCTATTCTTGTTAATCTCAAGGGTCTCCCTGTCGTGATAGCAGAAATGCAGATTTTTTCCTGATGTTCCCCAGAGTATTTGGGGGCCCTTGCTCTGCATGGGCTGTAATTTTGCAGGTAATGAATCCCATGTACAGGGATGTAATCTTTTGACCACCCAGAATCTTTCAGTCACGTGATGGGAATTGCAATTTGGAATTTTTCGGTCAAAACAACAGAAAAAATCAACAAGTCATACGTAGTCTGTGTTTCTGCAGCAGTGTTGCCTTCACCCACACACAGGTCTGAACTTCTTACTATGCTTCAGCCTGCTTAAATTTCCAAAGTTTGAGGTACTGGCGTCAGCTTTCTAAAATAACTCTCCACAGTATTTATAACTATGCTTTGCGTGGATCTCCAGAGCATAAAGTATTACAGAGTTTTCTTCAGGAACAGCTGCTTTTCCAGCTGTTTAGTTCAGGCTTTGGGCTGAGCTCTGTTCCACCATGCAGCTTTCAAACCCTGCTTTGAGAAAAGTGTTCAAATTCCTCCATCCATGAGGAAGACAGCCCTTTCGTAATGGGCAAAATACTGCTACAGCCGAAATCACCAGTGGGTGATAAGTGTTTAAATGATCAGAGTCAATGGCTTCTACAAAGCCACGACGTTCCAGCAGGGGAGAAAGTTCTCCCATGTATAAATATTAAGTTTATGGAGCTCCCCAGTGACTTTTACTGGGGTCTAACCTAATCGCGTGCTGTGGATACAGGAACCCTCTCACCACTAACAGAGAAAGGCCGGTGTGTGCTGTATGCCGCAGGTCCCCAGGGCAGTGCAGGTGGCTGCTACCAGCATCCATGCACAAGCTGACTTTACACTCACAATCCCCAGCAATGTAAGATCAAGAATAAATCTCTCCACACTCTGGAGTCTTCAAATATGCAGGATGCTTTTCTCCATAGTCCTTTGCTCACGATTTTCTCATCTTCCCTTGACTGCGTGCTCTGTGACTGCATTAGCACCTGCCTCTGGGCTCCTTAGACTCTCTTTTCCTATCATCTCATGGATACATGAGTCATCTTATTTGTGATCTGCTGAGCTGAGTGAGAGTCATAGTAGAGTTGTGCGCTTCAAGGCCATTAGTAACGCTGCTCAAACTTGCATAATCTTCCGTGTCTAAATCCCTGAGAGATTGAGTAACTGTTTTCTTTTTCACCTCAAGTGACTATGCAACTGGATGAGTCACTGCTGTTATAGAGGAACTGTAATCTTTGTGCCTTTCCAGTTTTGTTTGGCCAGAAATTTATTTTATAGGACACCTTTGTGTTCAATCGCCTCTAAGGCCTTATATGTCACTAGAGACCTTTTCACTGACTCCAGTTCACTTTAGATCATGGTCTGGAAACTGCGTTAGTTTGGGTTATTGGTAAAACAGATGGTGAGAAATGTTCACCTTTATCCAATATCCTGGAATGGTATTACTGAGCTGTTTCATCTCTTTACCTATGGGAGCATTAGTGAAATTGAAACACATTGAAAAGTATTTAAATAACATTAAGTAAAAGCCTATTTAAAAAAACCCATCCCAAGAAAAATCAAACAGAGATATGCCGGGCGGGACTATTATTGTACAAAAGATCTGCAGTGACATCTATGAATGAACCCTGCAAGCGACTGCCAACGGATGGCTGGTAAAAGGAGGAGGGAGTGGAAGGTGCCCTTTGTGATAGACAGATATAATATCCCTGCAGACAGCATGGATTGCACAGACAGGACCCTTTGGGGAGCAGGATCTGACCAGAAGGGGCTGTCCCTTTTGGGGCAGCCTTAGCCCTGCTCTGCTGTGAGCTGGCAGTAACTGTCCCAGGAGGAGACTTGTAGCCAGAGGCATTGCTGGAGCTTGGCAGCTTCTCCCCTCAGCGAGACAGCATCAGGGCAGAGCCAGACATCAACCCCTGCTCCACCTGGCAGTGCTGAGCTAGGCTCAGGTTTGGCCCTAGAGCAGCTCCGGCTGTGCAGGGCTTCAAGGTTCCTGCTTTTAAGTAGCCACTTCAAGAGTGATAGCCACAAAGCAAGCCCATCTTCTACTAGAGCATTGTCCAAGCACACTTACAAATGTTGCTGACTTGATTGTTTCAAATGTTTTCATGATCTTTTCTTGCCTGATGTATTTTTTTTTATTAAGCCAGGATTTATTTCCCCTGTCTCTGTGACCCCTTCTCCCATGAGAGCCTGCACTGAAATCCAGCTGGCCAGCCTTCTTGTATCAGCAATCACTGCAGCAGAACAGCTTTTAGTGAAACAATGCTGGCAGGAAAAACTCAGGAATTTCTGGATTCGATCCTGCCTTGAGCAGTGACGAGTTGTGTGGCTTTAGGTGATTCACAGGACTACATGAGTCAATATGTAAAGTGAGAAAACCAGCACATCCCAGAGTCGTGGCAGGCTCTGTTCGTTCATCTTTCCACACAGCTTAAAATCAAAGAAGTGCCTGACCCAGTTTTTTTGTACTAAGAAGAGCAATACGGGATCATACTTGCCATGGTCATTTCTTTTAGCTAGAGGTTTCTTTTCCCCTCTCTTCCCACTGTCCTCCACACTGGTGCTGCTGCTTTCCAAGATGTTCTGAAGCCAGTGAAATAGTTTTTTTCACATAAATCGTCCCAGCATACGAGCTGATATTTTAGATGTTGCATTTTTGCACTTGTTCCAGGAAGCAATCAGCATGTTACAGTTGCTTATCTTTTATTATTTTAAAAGAGGGAAAATAGTTCCTTCTCTTTGTGTCTCCAGCAGAGAGACTGCTTCTCCTTGAGGAAGGAGTTCACATGACCATGTAGATGCGTCAGATAAATCCCTTCCCACGTTTGATATTTGCTAAGTTGAATGATTGTTATTCCAAAGCCAATAGCTAGGATGGTTGTGTGATTTAATGTCTCTGGAGTAATTTTTTTCTTCTGTTCACAAGCTTTAAAGAAATGAAGTCTAAAAATGAGATTCTTCAACTTAGGAAGACTCATTAACCAAATGCTCTTCACACGTTATCTTCAGAAATATTTCTCACTGTTTGTTTACTTAAAGCCAGCCAAGAGTTCCAGAAATACTTCTAAGATAACAAAAATGGACATCCAGAACGGAAAGGAACTCTGAATTTAGAAACTCTGAAATACTAGCGGGAGGTGGCTGTGCTATTAACTCTTTTCTGGTTGCTGTGGACCTCCATGGTGTTGGAGGGTGAGTCACATCATTTTTCTTTATATAAATGCTTTTCCTATCCTAGATGGTTTAGAAGAAAAGTACCCTAGGGGAGTTTAATAATACAATAGCTTCTCTAGCCCCATCGTTTCAATAGAGTTGTTCCCTGAGAGAAACTAAATCAAGTGGTTTGCTGAAGGCACTGTAGGCCAGGAGCTGACAAAGCTCGGTATTCACTGCGCCCACGTGCACTGGGCACAGAAACAGCCACAAGCTTAATTCTGGAATGGAACTGAGGACAGAGTATTGGTTTATCAGGGGATCTTACAAACCAGCTTCCTGCTGCACAACGTGCTGGAGAGCACTGAGCCTTCACTATAAATTCAGAAACACAAATGCTTTGTATGCTGAGGATGCCACATTATCGCAAAACTGAGTGTGTCCACAGGACCTTGCTAAGCTTGACCTCCACAGGTGTTTCTGTGGCAGAAGCAGAGTGGTTTTCCCCTAATATAACTAACAGTTCAGTGCTAGAATTGCTGTCTTTGTGAGATAATAGCAGAAGGGCTGCTTCAGACTCTATGGCTTACAATTTTTAATTAAAATGTGTGTTAGTATAACTCTATTTGTTACCATGGTTTTAGGGACCTGTGCAGAACCCAGTGCCTTGACCGGCCAGCAATGCAGTTCCTGTGGATATTTTCTTTTGAAAGATTTTTTTTTTCCCAGATGCATATTTAATATCATTACAGTCCTCAAACAATTTAATGTGAGAGCTATTAAAGCAAAGCAGAAACAGACACACTGGTGCCCATGTGTATGTCAGAAAATTTTGCTGTACTAGCAGTGGTTTCTGAGTTGAGAAAGAGCAAGAACACCAAGCTTCTGGTGAGATATAGCAGTGTAAATGAGATGTCTCTTCTTCTTTCCTGCCTGGATGGGTTTCACCTCACTGTCTTGAAGCTGTCTACAAGGTGAGTATCCAATCCAAGGTGGTTACTGAGCACTGTCCCTAGCCAGTGAAGATGGGCAGATGCGATGAAGTGCTCTCTGATATCTGATCTGCCACCTTTCCATAAGTCCTGGCCTCTGCTTGCTGTCACAGGAACGCTGATGTCTTATTTTTAGATGTGGTTTTGTCATTTTAGAATGAAAGTCTGATTGGAGCTGGATAGCAATTTCAGTGAAGAAAAATAATGTGCAAAACCTGATGCATACTGGTCAACAAGGAACATGCTGGGCAGTGGTAATCTTGACTCAATTATCCATCCATAGAGGTTGAAATTTAGTTAGCGTTTTATGGTTAGGCAACAGATATTGTTAAGATGTTGCTTGACTGAAGAGCCATTATTTACCGTTAATAAAACTGACACCATGACACCTTCCTTATGGCATAGATGCACTATCATATCTTGGCAATGGTAACAGGAAGAATTATTCTGCCTGGCTTGCAGTCTTGTCTTCATTGTAAAAGAACAAATAATGAGGCTGTAATTACCCAGCTTGGAACTAAATGAACCCAACTGAAGATGCTGAATGATGAAAGATGACTCCTAACAGCTTCCTGAACGTAGCTTGTTTGGATACCATCACTGAGGGTGCCAGTGTCAGCTCCTGGCTCTCGCTAGACTGGATCCACAGCCAGCAGGCACAGCTCAATTGTTTGGACTGTGGTGGTGTCCCAGTTTGAAGCAGCATTGAACAAATAGTGGTAAATATACTGTAAGCCTTGCCAAAACAACCTGTTTATTTGAGGAAGTCAGTATGCAGCAAATTAGGATGCAATTCATAGCACACAAGCCCCTCCATATTAACTCTTGGGGTTGTGATCCCTATCACGTAGTGCTTACTCCATATGAGTAATTACTTTGCAGGTGGAATCACACTCTCCTCCCACCAGCATCCACATTTCAATATCCAGCCTGTGAGGCTTCTCTAAGTTTGCATCTTAAATTTATCTAATAAACCAGGAGAGTCAACAAGTCTTCTTCCCTCCCTCTTTGTGCCAATAAAGAGGGGGAAGGGAGGGGTGTTGTTTCATTAATTCTAGTTCTCAGTTTCTCACAATTTCTTGTTAGCCAGCAATGCATCAGCGAGGGGACTTAACTTCCAAAACTGGTTTAGATACTGAAAAGCTGGTGACCTGCCTTCAGCACAGGAGTCGTGTGTTTGGTAAAGCTGATGGAGGGACAAGTATGAACTTCCCATCGTGATGAAAAGACATAATAGAATGCTTCTGGGTGTCCAAATGGCTACATTCTTGTTCAGCTCATCCTTGAAAAGATTTAATTGTATTATTCATTATGTGCTACAGTGCCTGGAGACTTGCATAAATATTAACTAAAGAGGCCTCTTAGTTAAAATAAAGAGGATTTTCCCCCTGGTTGTTCAGGTTGAGCCTTCATTTCCGCAGGAAAGCGGGCAGTGTGGCTGTGGAGCACACACCTCTTGTCCGAACAGTGAGATCGCCAGCCAGTTACAATAGCGATGGAGAGAGTGGAGGCTGTTTTGGGTAGCAATTCTGCAATGTGAGTGCCCGTTCAGTGCCATGTCCCCTCGCTTAGCAGCTCAGCCAGCAACCCTGGTCCCAGCAACTCCAGCCAGCTGGAGACAGGCAGTTTGCAGAGCACCCGTCTCTGGGGCAGGCCATTTTACAGATATTTAGCTTGTTGTACAGGTGCTCCTCAAACAAAGCTTTGCAGAATGACCAACATATAGAAATACATTGAAATGTAGAGATATATCTGTCCATATAGAAATGACATGAATCTTGCACCAATGGCTTGCAGTGTACAGGGCAGGTCACAAATATTTCTGCCAACTTTGCATGCAGGGAGAAGCAGGATTTGGGGCAAAGGGTATATTGGACAGGGACTAGCATTTACATCTCACTCAGTATTAGAGGGCAAATAACTCAAACCCAGGCTTTTAGATCAACTATGACTGGAACTTTCTGACTCTATTAAAAGGTCTGCTGCAAGACCTTCCTATAAGACATCTAACTCAGGATTGTATGGAGCTAAAGTTCTAACATGTGGCTCAATGAACCTGATGTCTATTTAAATACCATCTCTAGATTATTCTTGCAATGGATAATCTGGATAAAGATACTTCATGCTTTATCAGGCCAACTTTTACAAAGCTGGAAACAATTACTTAAGAGATGTAATAAAAGTAAATTATTTAATCCACAAAAGTGAGTGACAACTGGGATGTATATGAAAACATTAAATACTGTGTCCATAAAGCTGTAATCATGCATAAAAGTGAAATTTTTACACCTGTTCAAAAAATACCAGCCCCGCTTTGGGAGAAGGCAAGAACCTGAAACACAGTGAATTAAGGGAGTAAGTGGAACCCTTAGAAACTGGAAATGCTGGAGTAGCCATAAGAGAATAGTGATGACACAAAAAGTGGTAAATAAAAGCCACCTCAAGAGCAGTGGGGAGTGAGACTGGCCATTATTAGGTGAGGCAGGTCTGCTGGCATGGACCTGCCACAGCACCAGGCTGTCCATCTGCAAGGGACATGGAAGAGCTGCCAGTAACAATGAGGACAAGGTTAATGTTCTGGCTGGGGGATAATCTGTCTCTGTAGCAGGTTATTAGCCTTCTGTCCTTCCACTAAGCAACTGCCAAAAGGAGATGAGAATGCCTCTTTTCCTTTTTGTCTGTCTTGGCTTTTTAAAGCTTCCTGAGCCTGGGACCATATTTATTACTACATCAGGGATGGAGCATGGGACCTCAGTCTGAGATACTAGAATCCACCAGGATCGCTTGAGAATTGATGGCTCTGCCTGCTGGCAAATCCCATGCCCTCCAGTATCCCATGTTTCTCCCAGGAGTCAGCATTTTACTCTGCCCACACAGTTAGTAAGGAACAACAGGGTTTTGCCAGCCCCTATGCCCAGCCTGGGGTGGCAGAGCACTTCTCTGGGCCACCCAGAAATGCAGAGTGACTCCATCCCCTTTGCTTACACCTCCCCATGTCAGCGTCTGCACACTTGGACAACCCCTGAAACCCAGGGCAGATTCCCAGTGTGGCGCTGGGAGCAGAGGGCTGTATGAAATACCTGGGTGAGATGCTCCCAGGTCACTAGCAAACCCTGTTTTTATCTCTTGTACGCTGTCAGCACAAACAGAATATTTTGTTCCCTGACCAGAACATGGAACTCTTCCCATGGAGTGCCCTGAACTCCTGCTGCTCTCAGACCAAATCATAAGGATGCGGCACCTCCCCAGTCTTAGTCTTTCTGGCCTTGGGAACAGCTAACATAGATAAACGTCACCGTATCTAAGGACATGGGATGGCACAGGGCACAGGAACAGCCTTATTGACCTTACCCTGGCTGCCGCAGTGGCCAACTGCTGCAGAAAATGGAATTTAGTTGCACGTGCACCCTTAACAAGCCAACACCGAAGGCAGGGAATCACAACAGAAGGTCAGGCTGAATTTTTCCTGACCCTAGGTAGAGAGTTTGCAGTCCTTTGACTCAACACTGAGGATTAATAACCTGAGTTTGATCCCTCACCACAAGTACTCCGTTTGGAGTCCATGGAATAAAATCACGTGAAAGCCCATTTAGCTGAGAGCACAAGTCAGGATCAAAATATTTACATAGCTTCTGCACATCTGCAACAGGAATCCTTGTCTGGCTGCCAAACACCAGGGAAAAATCATAACTACTGGCTGGGTCGCATATATTACAAACCAATAGAAATTACTATTTTCTTCTCATTTATTAGGGTACCCCTTTGCTCTCCAAAAGAGAGAAGCACAACTGCCAACCCAGCCTGTTAGTTGTTTCCCTCCAACTATCCCATCTATCAGAAACAGAGGGACAAAGGGAAGAAGTACCTGCGTGCAGACGTCGGAGGATCTCCTGCTCCCCTGCCATAATGTCTGAGCAGTCAGTCATGGTCAGCTTAAGCAATACCTCTCCTGTTGCACCTTCTCATCCTAACATTTTTAGCTCTTTCTATATATTTGACCCTTCTTAGCAAGCAGAGTAACCCTATTTAACTAATATTTGCATATTCTCCTCCTCTCTGACCCAAACACATCCCTAGGCTGGCGGAAATCTTGCTATTCACCTCATACCCCAAACAAGAAAGCATTTGCCAGTGGGATGAGATTTTCTGGTGAAGCACGTGCTGGATGTGTGACCTTTGTGGGTTTACACTGAAGAAGTTTCTGGATTTGTAGAGAAAAACAGATGCCTTACTAAGCAGGATTTATGCTTGTTTTGTAGTCTTTGTGCTGCCAGCCAGCTGCCGTGCTTCCTCCTATCAGCAGCAGGTAAAGTGCTTCTTATGTAGCATGTATAAGGGAGTTTGTGATGGGCGATGGGATCCTCTCAGTAAAAAGTGGCATAGGGCAGTGCTGTCACTGACGGGCCACGCTGGCTTGCCACGAGATCTGAGTTTGAGATCTTCTTGTGTTTGTGGCAGCTGCAAAGAGGTAACAGTCAAGCAACTTATTTTGCAAGACAGAAGGAATTTTGTAGAAATGAAGGATTAGAGGGTGCTTGTCCATGATGGGCTTTCAGCAAAGGGTTTGGACCAGACCCAGATGTCAGAAACTACAAAAAGTTAATTTCTTTTCCAAACTGAGTACATTCCCTAGGGGAAAAGGCAAAAGAAAAAAAAAAAAAAAAAAAGAAGTAAGTCTGGGATGATTCCAACCTATGTAACTGGGAGAAACCTTTTGGAGGTGCTTGGCTCAGCAGACAGAGGAGATAAGATCCCTGGGGAGTCGTGGCCAGGAAGTGGGAGGAAGGGACAAGCTGGTGGAGCGAAATTGCTCAGAAGCAAAGCACAGCCACTCACTTTGTAATGAAAATCTTTATCACCTCTGCACAGATTACTGGAGCTAAAAATATCTCCAGCTCAAAGAAAACAGTGTTCTGAGTGTGCTCTGCCCTGCTGGCATGTCAGCCCCGTACCGAGCTACCGTGCCAGGGCCAAGAGGGGTTCCCCACAGCCAGGCTTGACTCTTCAACCCTGTCTGTGAGTAGAGGTGACCCTAGAGGGGGATAGCTAATGAGTTTAGCCTCATTACAAGCTGGTTCTTTTTTTTGCATTTCACTTGTTGATGAACCTGTCTGGGTGAGCAGCTTCTATAAAAACAAAATGGGTCTGAACACTGAGTAATTCATTCAGACATCCCGACACCCACTCTCTCTTTCCTAATCAACAGCAAACTCTGTCCTTCCTTTGACAGCAGAAAGAGTAGCTTGTCACAAAAAGCTGCTTTTACCTGTCGGTTTCTCTTCTTCTCATGAATCTCAGAATGCAAGCTGTTATTTGATGGCTTAAGACATCCATACTTTTCCTGAGGGAGCCCAGCAAACTGTTGAAATATGTTTCGCAGTTTTTTTTCTCAAAAGTTTATTTAGAGTATTTATTTTAGGGGAGGAAGTCTGGAAAAAAATCAGGTTGTCACATTTTTTCCATGCGTATCTTCTGCCATTTGACATTTCCTTGCAATCTTGATGACATCAAGTGACACAGATTGCTCAGTGCCTGGGAAATGCAGTGGGAAGCTGCTCTTACGTGAGGAGGCTTCATGCTCCATCAGAGCGCTATTGTGGTGATGCTCTAACCCCAGCAGCATAAGCTTCTGAGGGAAATGAGGTTCATGCTGCAAAAACATTCAGGTCAGAGGTAGGTCATATCCTTCTGAAGTGACAGCTTTTCTCCTTGGGCTTCAGAGCTTCCCAGAGGGTCTTTTGTGTTGGTGACTTTTCTCGCTGAAGCAGGTAGCGCTGCTGTGGTGTTGGGTTTCTTTAAATTAGCACCCTTGGGGATATTCTCACCTCATTTTGACACTTGCCCTACAAGATTGCTCTGGCTTTGTCCCTCCTCCAGCTAAAGATTGACAGCCAACCTATGGGACAGCTTCTCCGCTCTTCTGGAGCTGTGCTTTCTAGTTCTGTGCTGCACCAGAGCAGTGAAGGTGGCATGCACTGCAGGTGCTATAGGACCATCCCTTCCCTAAAGTGCTGCTCTCTGCATCCCACACTGATGCAGAGCTCAAAAATATCCCCTGCAGTCCAACTGCATGGTCAGCAGCAGCCACTGGAACAAAGCCAAACCACCTGTTGTCCAGTGCAGTGATATCGCTACCACCAGCCCTAGACCATGCAAGATAGCATGGTACAAAGCAGATGGATGCAATGAGCAGCAAAAACCTCACCAAGGACAGGCATGTTAGTCAAGCAGAAGCCAGAGAAGGGTACGGCCATCCAGTAAAGGCTGGTGGTGGCTGCAGGGGAGCCAGTTGGCTCAAGGCTGTAACACCATCCATCATGCAGAGCGTGCCATGCCAGGCAGCTGTAGTGTCTTCTCATTATGGTAAGAAAGGAACTGCACCTATTCATAGCTCGTGCCTCTGGGGGAACGCCTCACAGTATACAAAACAATCAGACAAGAGATAGTGAACCTGCATCCTTACCAGATTTCACCTTCAAACCCCGCAATCCAAATGTTAGTGTAAGCCTGTAGCCTTCTGGATTACTTTCAAATATGAGCTGAAGTAAAAAGAAAACTGCAGCCTTGGCCAGGCCAGCATAGCAATCTCCCGAGGCTGTACTGGTCCCTCAGCACTGCATGGCAGAGCCTTCCTCCCTCTAATGCAGCTCATGAAGACAGACAGGGTGTTGTGGTGAATCCCTTACTGTTACTTTTGGGTGAGTAGTAGTAGTTCATGACTCAAAAGCACTAAAGGGAGATGATTTTCTGCCAAGTGATGCATCTCTAGAAATCAAACTGGCTTCCCAGGGCTGGTTTTGAAATAAAAACAAATCAAATCAGGAGGCAGAACTACTCAAGGACAGTTCGGGGATGCTCTGAGCTCTGTTTCCCTTCCTCCATGCCTTGTTATTGTCATCAGGGTGTTTCCTGCACTGCCTGCTGCTTTTGTTGGTGTCTTTCTCTCTTCCTGCGGGTGATGGCAGGGATGTGGGTATCCACCACGTTCTTGGGCACACACAAACAGATTCCGACTGGAGGCAGTGAGGCTGGTGGAGATGGAGCAGGTCTGGCTGCGCAGCTGGTGTCAGGTGAGAGGAGAGGCTGGTGCTCCTCACTGGCAGAGGCAGGTGGTGAACCTGGGGCTGAATGGCTCTGTGGTGAGAGAGCTGCGGAATGAAAGAGACATCATTTCTGCATCTCTCTGGTGCTCAGCAAGATGGCAGGTTGAGGGAGCCAAGTCCTCCTGGCTCTCACTGCTCACTTGGCATATAACCTCAAAAAAATTTCATCTAACTTGAGTGAGACTGGATCCAGTCCTTAGTAAATGCACTTTGAGCTCTCCAGTTGAGTTATGCCACTTCTCCCTCATACAAGGCTGAGGACCAGTGTTCAGCAGGGGTGGAGCAAGTCTTCCTCTCTCTCAGCAAAGCAATTAGCACTAACAAGTGCTGTTCCAGTCTGAGCATTCAAGAAGAAGCAGGCAGCAATGCTTATACTCTAGTGGGCTCACACGCTGCACTGGTAGGTCTTTGCAGGAGCATGGGTGAAGGGGAAGGCTGGAGACCTGGCACTGCAACCAGCTTGTTCGTTTGACTTCAGCCACCCAGCATGGTCTCTAGGGCTGATGGGACACAGGGAGGCCATACCACCAAGAAGGATGTTCCTGGGCCCCTGGGAGGACAAGAACAGCCCAAAAATCCTCTTCTCCTAGAGTGGGCCCACACTCACCAAGAGCTCCCAGGCTGTGCTTCACAGCAGGGTGGATACAGAGGTATGTGGTTGATGTGTGGCATCACCTTGCCCTAAACATCTTTCCCCCTTTAAATCTGGCTGCTGTCACCAGCTCCATATTTCACTCCCAAATAAGGCTGGCATCCACATCCAGAAGAGCTTAAGCACGCCTGGATTTCACCCCATGGGAGTCTGTGGAGCAAATGGCACTCCAAAAAGACTCAAAGCTATTTTTTTTTTTCCTGGGAGGCACTTCCCTGGCACTACACCTGGTAAAACAGCTCAGGCTGCTATGGTGCCTTTGGCCAGGCTCTGATGGAGCAGATGAGCGGTGGGATGCCACTGGGATGCGTATCCAAGTGATGAGCTGGAGAAGCCAGGGGGAACAGCGGGTGGGGGGAAGCATCCTGCAGCACTGAGCATCGAAAGAAGGGTGTTTGGGCACATGCAGCTGCCAGGAGATGGGGTTACAAAGTGAAGCTAATCAAAGATCGCTGTAAAAACGAAACAGATCCCTCCTGCCGACTGTAAGGTAGAAGCCGAGCGGTGGCTGCTTGACATCATCAGGATGAGCATTGGATTACAGGAGGCAGGCACTGACTCGGGAGGAGAAAAGAACACGCCCCTCGGCCCCAGAAGTGCAACTTCATTTAGCAGCTCCCACCAGAAGGAAACTGCAAGTCTGAAACTGGCTGCGACTTCCCCAGCTGGCTTGGCTGCTGGCCACAGCGGGTGGAGACGCCAAGAGGGAGTAATCCAGCTTCAATTTCTTCCTCGGCAGTGGGACTGTGCATCTTGGGATTCGAGAAGCAGCGGGAGCCCGGGTGGCCGTAAGTTGGGGCTGTGTTCCCTGATGCGGGCGCACGGGCCAGGCGATGGGCTGGGATCGCTGGTGGCCGGGAGCGCGCCTACCGCCGCCGGCGCGGGAGCCGGAGCCGCGCTACAAAGGGGCGATTTGTGCCTGACCAACCGGGAACAGCGAGGTTTCTGCTGCCCTAAACCACGGGCTGAAAAACTAAGCTGTATCCCAATTTTTCTGCTGTTCTGGTAGCAGGGAGGTGCCTGCTGTTTCATTTGGGTAATAATGCACTTCAGTACTTGCTGTGAAGGGGTAGCAAGGAGAGCAGACTGAGTGGTTATTAGTCACAAAGGACCGTGGATCAGTGACTCCTGTGGGGATTTCTCGCCTCATTTCTGACCTGTGTCCATTTATTCTGAACGAAGAATTCTAGAGGGAATCCCTTACAGCATTGGGGTGGCTCTGTGCTTACATGGAAACAGATGCCAGTCCTCAGTGTGCCATCTGTGGGGGACCCGTGGTGTGAATTTGTCCATAGGGTTGTCAGGAGCTGCAGGGCTGCATAGGGCTCCCCTCTTCAAACCATGTGCGAGAGGTTTACAGAGCATGCTGGCAGAAGTGGGCTCAGAGACCCCCTGGCATCCAGCTTCCCAAGCAAATGCTCTAAGAAGCAAAGACTTGAGATAAAAAAAGAACTGCTGCATGGTGGTATTCTCAGGCAGCTTTGCAAATTCCTCCACCTCAGAGCTGCGTGTCTCTCTTCTCTCTCTAGATTCCCCTAGGCAGCTGGTAGCACGCCGTGAGGGTGAGCTCTCACGTGCATGTAATGCCTTGTTTCCAAAGGGGGAGTTCAGGAAACATTTTCGTTTGCTTGGAAGTGGAAAATTGGTCCCTGAAGCAAGAACCCAGCATGCTGTGAATCCAGAAGCAATGCCCTGGGTTGCTGGCTGGTGGCTTGACCTAGGAGGAAGACATGCTGTGGTAAAATGAGCAAGTGGCAGCCACAGCAGGGATGCTGCTGCAGTGCAAGTGTGAGAGACAACCTGTGGAGTGAGGATGGCTTCGCCAGGGGTTGGAGACCATCAGATGGTGCTGCCCCTCAGGCTCTGGACTGTTTGCTCGCTGCGAGGCCAGAGTGCCTGACTTGGGTAGCTGTGGAGCACACCTTGGCTTCCGAGACTCGTTGCTAGAAAGGGCAACGATGCTGATGCATGGCCACTCACCTGAGGAACTGTCACATTTCTGGTCTTGTGAGGGATGGTGTTTGGGAAAGAAGGGTGCATGAAGACATCCTCAATGCTCGATTCATTCATAGTGCAGATGTAGGTTAAGCAGCCATTTACAAACATGGGTACACCAGCGGATCTTAACATACCTCAAGCACAGAGCAGGGTGTGGAGTTCTTTAGACCAAGTTCCACATGGACATACAAATCCATCGTGCCATCATTTTCAGGGACACTTTCCAGAGAGCACAATGCAGCTGCCTCAAAGAACTAGAGACCTTTATATATCGTACATAGGCTCCCAGTGCAGGTAGCTTGGTCATGAAGAAATGAAAACCCAATAATGTTTATAGCCATGCATTTTCCAACCATCTGGTATTTCAGTACTCAGAGGCCAATTCAGTCAAGGTGTACAAGCACATTTTGAGCTAGAATGCAGAGTTTGGGGTTTTCCCCTTATCTTATTCCAAAGAAAGGCACATGTACTTTTGAGCCCACTTAGAGGAACACCCATGGGCACACAACCATGCCCCCATAATACCTATCAAAAACATTTGCCGAGTTGCTGACATATCCTGATCTCTCACATTTCAGAGCCAGTTCCTGCAGCATGCTGCTGTGCTTTAATCCCTCCAGCCTGTCTGGGCAACCAAACACCAGCATTATTCCTATTTTACGTAGGCTACATGCAAAGGGGATGATTTTCCTGGACTTATGCAGCAGGTCTGTGGCAGAATCAGGGATGAATCTACAAGTCCATAATGAACAGGAGAAGCGTCAAGTCAGCTTTTTTTGTTTGCCTTTCTGCACCACCCTGTTCCAGTCTCACTTTCACATTCCAATTGTTCCTCCACACTTTTAAGGGTTTCCTTAGCATCATACCTGTATATATGGATTGATCCAGAAAAAAATTCCATCACAGAACCCGTTTTAGAGAGGATGAGAGGGAAGAAACCTCATGCTTGTAGTTGCCTGTGGCCCATGACTAGAAAAAGCCAAGTCATAGGGGGAGTTGCTCCCAAGGCTTGCCAGCACCAGCCAGCAAGAAGGGAAGGTTTGGCTGTTGCATGGACTTTGTCCCCAGCTCCTCAAAAGGGCAGTTAGAGAAGCTGAGACGTCACTCCCAGACTCAGCTGGCACCTGTAGCACGAGCAGAAAGAGCAGCAGTTGGACTACAAACCACCTATGCCCCCGTTTCAAAACTCTCTCTTCGAGCCTATGGGGATGTACACTTTACACCACCCCATTCTGGTTTGGGCACTGAGGTCCCAAATACTTCCTTCCCATTGCAGCCCTGGAGAGGCTTGGGTCCCTCTGCACAGCTCCTCCACGCTGGCTTTCATGCAGGCACATTGCTGGTAGTGAGCTGCTGCCTTGGGAAATCCCTGGCAAGTGACGAAATGCCAATATTTCTTGATATTTGCGTTGATGTCATAACCGAAATATATCCCTATTGAGGTATCATCAACTTTACTGGAATTACTGTTCCCACAAAGTGTAATTAATCTCTGGTGCTCATTGCTACGAGATGTCACCGAAACAAAGAGCTCAGAAGGTGTTCTAATACATATCAGGTAGTTATTTTGGTAACAAAACAATCCTGGGTCTGATTAAGAGGGTATTGTATTTTAAGGATTATAAAACCTCCTGGTTCATGGTAATTAGTAACTGCTGAAAAACATTCCACTGCAGTTACACATTTTCTTGCCCCTCCGAGGCCAAGGGTGCCATCTGCTGCTGGGGACAGGGCACCGTATGAGTGTCTGTCTGCTCTGGGGGGACTGGACTCCTGTTCTGATCAGTGACACATACAGCCTGTTGTTAACCCAGGAGCCAAGAGACACAAGAACGACCTTTTCTCTGCTGCCATCACCTTGCTTGAAACCAGAAAGGGTTTCCTAGCTGGATCAAAAGCAACACCAGAACAGCTGTTGTGTACAATAATGCTGAGTTCTGCCAACAAGCATTCTGGGTTTTTTTTTTTTGGAACGTATATTAATTTTGAAGCAATGGTGACAGCATTGAGTTTATTTTGTGTGTTTGTTCCTTTTGGGTAACAGCTGATAAATGTGGAGGGAATCTGAACCCTAAACACATGCATCATGCTTATGCCCTTGTAATTAATTCCTGGTGTGGTATGGAAGTTTAGGTATCCAATGAACACTTCCACAGGGCTCCCAAAATAATCCACAGTGTCTTGATGGGCTACAGGACTGGATCAGGAAATGCAAAGTATACTTTAACAAGTTACTCTAGCTCATCCTTGGTCGCACTGCATGGACTTATCCAACCCACCACCCTTAAATCCCCAAGCTCCCTGTGTGGGCTATTGCCTGGCCTTTGCACAAGGCAGCCTTCAAAACTCTGCCCGTTGCCCCAGGAGCAACAGGTTGGATAAGCCAGAAGAGGGATGAAACTGGGGATGGAACAAGGGGCCCAGCTTCAAATTTCCAGACTCCAGATCCCCAGGCTAGGACTGTGCAGAGAAACATCTAACCAGAGCCAGGGCTGCAGGGTTGAAAAAGCAATACCAAGTGCTAAAGGGTTTCAGTCTTCAAAATCAGCTTTTGTTTTTTTGAGATAGAACGGGGTTACCCCCACATCCCATCAGGAGCAGGTCTGCTCAGTAATAATTTCTAGTTCAGAGCATCATTGCTCCAATTTGCTTTAAGCCTCTTTTGGCAGAGGGCCATATATTTTGAGATATCTTGCAGCACATCTGAAGTGCTGGAGGTTTAACTATTTGGGCTCCTGTAACACAGGAGCCAGAGCAAGGCAGGAAGGCAAAGAAGGAGAATAAAGACTTGTGGGTTTCCAAAGCTGGCGTTCTTCCTTCCTGCTTTTGTTTGCCTGCTTGGTGCCCTAAAGGAGTGATGTATATTCCCAGAGTTGTGGGAATACGGTTTCCTTTCCGTTCCAGTGTTTCCAGTAAGCACTTTACTGTATGTGGGGTAAACACTAACAATAGATTATTGTTCAATCCCCATGTCTTTGTTTGGCTACTGTCATGATCATAATTAGTATTTTCCACTTCTGTAAGCCCGTCATCTGCAGATCTGAAAGTGCTTTGCAAATATTTGAAGCATTTAGTGAGGAGAGAGTGTATTAATAGCTCCATTTAACAGATGGGCAAACTGACACACAGAAGCAGCAAGTGCCCTGTCCTTGAAGCAGGGCCAGAACCAGTAAGCACTTGGTTCCAACAACTAAGGAGTTTTTAAAGTGGGTCAAAGAAAAACAAAGAGAAAAGCCATAGAACTATCCCAGCTTGGAAAACGATGAGGAATAATTCCAGTCAAAGTGGTACTCAACCCAGATGGGCCAGACAGATGAATTACTGGATGAGCTACTGCTTGTATGGTTAAGTGGTTCATCTCTTGCTTTCTGCTCTGCTACTTTTCCCTGGGACAAAGTGAAAAAAACAGTCCATGATGTTCCAAAAAAGTCTGAAAGCTGAAACAGCTGCTAAAATAAGCAAGTGTCTTGTTGGCTGGGCTCTGCAGGTCAGGAGATTGCAATGCACCCACAGATGTTAAGGCCACAGAGGAAGTGTCTTTGAGAGGTGCTTGGGGACAGTGGGAGAAGGCACAGCTGTTCAACAAATGGCAAAGAAAGCCAAGGAGCAGGGGACAGACCAAGCAAGATGACTAAAAGCACCAGATCAAACTTCTCCTTTTGCCTCAAAGAAGCAGATGTGGAAGTTTCACTTCTTTAAAGGGTAGTGGAGCAGCAAACCAATATTCATTTATACTCTCGAGGCAGCTACTGGGTTCCCCCACGGTGCAGGTCAGGAGAAACAAGGTTCTCTTAGTTCTCCCCAGCATACTCACAGGAGGTCAACAAAAGGAGAAGTAAAACCAAAGAGAACTTCTCTGTGAAGCCAGGCCCGTGGTGGGACTTCCCGTGCTCTTAGGCACAACAGGCCAGATCTCCATAAGCACAAGCCCTCCTGCAAAGAAGCCCTATGAACACTATCATCCTGCAGCCCTTTGCTTGCTGCCTCCATCCTCGCCAAGAGCCCTGCCAAACCGTGTCCCCCCTTTGCTGCCTCTAGTCGCAGATGGTGAAAAAAACAGCTGAGCTTCATGCTTCTCAACAAAAGCACAGATACTACTTTCTTAGGTTTATTTTCTTTTCCTTCCCCAGAACCTGCTGCCTTGCTGCATGTGAAGCTTGTTTGAAGTCATGTCAAGAAGGAAAGTCAACTAAATAAGGTAGGGATTCACACTATGGACAGATAAAAGTTTTATTCAGAGAGAGGTATTACATAAACAGGAATGGGAGATTTCTTTCCTGTAGAGTCATTTGACCTCCCCCTGTATTTGAAATTACGAGATGCTAGGAAGCTGCCACTCTTTCAGTAAAGAATTTTTTCCTAATATCCAATCTAGACCTCCCCTGGTGAAACTTGAGGCCGTTTCTTCCCATCCTGTCACTTGTTACTTGAGAGAAGAGACCAACACCCACCTCCTTACAACCTCCTTTCAGGTGGTTCTACAGAGCAATGAGTTTGTCCCTCAGCCTCCTTCTCTCTAGATTAAACAACTGCAATTCCCTCAGCTGCTCCTCATAAGACTCTCCTCAGTCCTCAGATATCTTGTAAAGCTGATTTCTCTTGTTTCTATGCTGAACTTTCCCTTGCACAGAGCTGCCATGGCTGAACTGTTTGCAGATCTGGCAATACAGAACCTCAGGACTCTGGGACGTGTGGATATTTCTCCTATGGGTCTCTTGGGGCTTTATATTCAGCCTCTTTACCTCATGTGCTAGAGATACCCCATGTTCATCTACACGTAGGCTGCATTTCAGTGGACCATAAGATAATTGGCAGTTAATTTCATTAGAAGATTTCCCCTTTTCTGTGACTACAACTTGGGAACAGTCACTGAACATCCCCAGTGTAACGTTACAGGTGTGTCTCGAGCACCACTTAAACTTGTCTCTAGATGTCAAGTCCCTGGTAACTTATGCAGACAGATTTACCCTGCCTGCAGAAAGGTTCAGAAGCTGTCACCTGTCAAAGTTGTACAAAAAAAAATCTCCATCTATCAAAGAAATACTCAGAGAAGAGGGCACGCAGGCCAGCGGAGCTTTTTCTGCCAAGGTAGTGGTCCCAGCAAGGTAGCACAGCCAAAGGGACTACTGATTTCAGTGGAGAACAGAAGCCGTGGAGCTGCCTGAAGGGGCTTAGCTCAGCCATCTCTCACTTGTTTCAACTGTCTCAACTTGCCAGCTTGTTTTTAACTCATACATTTTCCTTTTCTGTTGTGTGTGAAGCACCAATAGCACCATCCCAGCCACCCAGTCCTTCTCACAGCTTCTAAAGACAGATCTTAGCCCTGCTCCATCTCCCCAGGCAAGCCCTGCCCAGGGCTGGGAGTCCTGCTGGTGTCTTTCTTCTGCTCAGGGAGCAGAGCTAAGCCTGGCTTTGCTAACCAGCCTCATTCCATAGTGACACCCTTAAGAGTTATCCTAGTTATTTTTAGGCACTACAGGGAGCTGCCAGGGCCCTCACACCTCAGGAGGTTTCACAGCTTCTTGCTCAACCTCTTACACCATACTGAATCAGAAAGGCATTTTGGATACTGGATGCGAGTCCCTACGGGATTATGCAAACCACAATGAGGAAAAGGCAAGGCAGGTGGCTCTCAGCTTCACGCACCCTGTGCTAAGCAGAGTCTTCCTCAACTAACAGCAGACAAAATTGCATAGTCACAGCCTGCACAACACCCCTTCCAAGCAAAGCTCTCCTTCCTAGGCACACAAATGCTGCTTTCACACAGCAGCAGAGTTCAGCTCCTCAGATCAGAACAAAAAGATGGACAAAGTTGCTCTTTTTCTTACTAGGCATAAAAATGAAGAGCCAGCCTTGCTTACCTCTGTCCTTGTAGAAGGATCTTCCTCCACTCAAACCCACAACTACCCCATCAAGAACTGGTCTGCCTTTACCTTCCTTTTATGTTACTAGAAAACAGACCCAGCTGCACCTACTCTGCACTTATTTGACTTCTCCTTGCCCAGGGAAGCCTACAAGGTGTTGGGGAGGTTTTGGTGGGGCTGAGCATTCCTGGGCAAGGAATTCAAGTGGGGTTTGAGTAGGTGATGCTCACTCAGTGTGCTGGTGTGATCAAAGAGGGGTGGGACCACTGGGGAGTTTCCAGCCTTTGAGGTGAAATCCAGCAGGAACTTTTCTGGCTGAATGATTTGGGGGAAGATAGGGAACCCAAGTCTGAAGGGGATCCCCATTGCAAAGGAATCCACCCCACAGCCCATAAGTCCATACATCACAAGCAGGGACAGTATGTGGTCTTCCTGGAATGTGCCTGCAACAGCAACTGTGGGGTTTTTGCAGCTGAGGGTTTAAAGTGACTGGTGTGTGGCTCATCTGCTTTGCAGGCTCAGGCATTAGCAGATCTTCCACACAGCCGCTGCTTTTGTTCACGTAAAAATATGTTGACACATAAAGGCAGCTAAATAAGAAGTCAGGAGAAAATAAAAATAATGGGGAGGGGACTCGTACCCTCGTAACTCCTTACAGCTTTGAAAGGTCTCTGCGGGGGGAGCCCACTCACAAAGTGATGGGTGCTTGAGGCCATGCTGGGTGAACACGAGGGCTCTCGCTCACTGCTCTTTGCTGTGCAGAAGTCAGAGAGCTGTGTCCACCCAGTGCGAGCCTGGCTTGAAGGGGTGAAAAACAGCAGGGAGAAAGGTGCCAGCCTGCCGTGTCCTAGGGCTGGCCAGGGCTGAACATACCTCATCCCACTCTGCCACCCCATCCCTCGGAGGGCTGTGTGTCTTCTGGATGTGGGGGTGGTGGGAGATGGAGCGCCCTGATTTATTAGCACCTCGAAGCTGTGGGATGTGAAAAACAAGCTTGACCTGGGAACAAAACAAAAATACAGTTGCTGTCACGGTAACTGTCTCCAGATGCATGAAGAGACCAATTATTTCCATTAATCAACTTAGTGAGAAGCTGCAGAAGAGGCTTAAGCTGCAGCCGAGGTCTGGTGCTAAGGGGAGGGAGGAGCAGAGAGCTCTGTCAAACCCTAGTTGCCAAGGCAAACCGTCATTCCTCCCATGGTGGAGGATTTTTGGAGCAGACACTCAGCACCTATGCCCCGTGGGGACTGGTAGAGGGGTGCCACCCAATCCTGGCAGGGGGATGTAGGTTGGCAGTGCTGCATGTCCAGAGCTGGGTGCCAGGCTGCGCTCCTGGTGGATGGATGGATGGATGGATGGATGGACAGGTGACTCCCTCCCACCATCACCCACACATCCTGACACTAAGGAGATGCTGGCAGGGCTCAGCAATCCCTTCCCGCTCCCACCCCTCCTCCTTGCCAAGCCTTCCTCTCTTCCCTGGGGACCACAGCAATGCACATATGGACTCACCCTACCCTGATGCCAAGGCTGGCTGGGATTTTGAAATCTAACTGGAGCATCTCTTACATCAGCTGGGAGGCAGGCAGTGGTTGGGAGGGTGTGGGGCAGCAGGAGGTGCCTTGGGACAGCAGAGACAGTGCAGTGGGACTCCCGAGGTGGGTGGAGGGAGGGATAGGATTTAGGGGAGCTTTGTAGAGAGAGAAACTCAGTGCAAGGTTTGCAAAGTCCTAGAGGAGTCAATCAGCCTAATTTTAAACCTAAGCAATTAGTTATCAGTTCTATGGGCATTAAGTGATCTGTGCTGTAAAAGAAGGGCAAAGCAAAATAAGGCATCTGTTTATATGAAGTATAATCATCCACTAAGTCCTAGAGAACTCTAGAAGCTCTGTTCCCACAAACCCACTGGAGAAGCTGTTATGTCTGCACTGGCTGAATTAATTGTATTTAGCATAAGAGCCAGAGGGTGCAGAATTCTTACGAGGAATCCCTTCCAAAAGAAGAAGAAGCCTTCCAAAAATACAAGTGTGCCATGCACAACCTTAAACATCTCTTCAGTGCTAAGATATGGTGAGCCTTTACAGTACTATTTTTACCTGGAAAGAACCAGCTCAGTACATGAGATAGATGCAGATGCCCTGCTAGGAGATCAGTCTGCTTCCCAGGTCCTGCTTCTTTTCTCGCCCAGTCAGGAAACTCGGGGCTCAGCCCTCCTTCTTTGATGTGCAACTCTTCATATGTTCCCAGACAAGGGACAGTGGAAAATTTGCTGAAATTCCAGCTGGAAGTTGTCACACAGTTGGTGGAAACCCCCTGACCTCAAGTGCTGGCTTCAGCCTTATGGGATTTTTTTCTCTCCTCACTGGATGTGACTCTCTCAGCAGCAAACCTCACAGCAGACCCACAGGGAGCACAGAAATCCCGGTGCTTCTGCCTCTGTGCTCTACCAGGCCCCCCTCTGCAGTAAACCATCTTACACTGTAAATATTTTAAAAGCCCAGCAGGGTTGTTGAATATGTTTTGCTGTTGTTATGGATCCAGCCCCAGCAGGAGAGGTCTAATAATAGTCACTGTACCCTGGAATGAAAGGGCAAGGGGCACTGCATAACACAGAGGGCTCAAAGGCAACTGTACGACTTCATCCCTTGGTCCCTGTAGGTTAACAATGCAGGGGAGAGAAGGGGGATGCAGTCTGTGAGCAGAAGAAGGGGTCACATCCCTGTTCCCTGGCAGAACTTTGACATTTCACCCAGAAATACAGCAAGGTTGAGCTTGGCTTCATGGCTCTACGACTCCAGAAGTTTGGGGGCCAAAAGAGAGCATTTGATCCTCTGGTGTGGCACCAATTAAGGGCGAGAGCATGTCCCCGGGCAGGCTGTGGGACAATGCAGCCATCACCAGCCAAAACCTGCAGCTGTTGGTTCCAACTGACACTCGCAACGGACTGACATGGGGCCAGAGCCCAGGACATGAGTCTGTTGGGGCTCCTGACACTGGGGACCTCAGCATGCCAGCCCCTGCCCTCAGCATCTGCAGGGCTCTGCTTTCCGTGTGTCCCAAGGGACAGCATGGCAGGCTGAGCAACTGCTCCTACTTGTGCCTGAGGAGCAGGGAGGTCTCTAAAGCAAAGCAGGGTGGGTTCAGGCAATGAGTCAGGCTTAGTTAAGCAGGGAAATCCGTTGCTGTGTTTAATCTTTAACCTCCTTCCTTACAGCAGCCCAGGTGTGCTGTGCTGGCTACCTTGAGGGGCAAGGATGTCTAAGCAGGGGAGGGAGCTGCCTTATGACCAGAAGTGTCACAGATGCCATGCAGAGATGAACAGGACTTTCTCTGACCTAGAGGTCCTTTTCACGTGCTGCAAAGGGAAGTTAGGTGGAGAGGAAAATACTGAGGAAGGCAAGAGGTAAGAGAGGTAGAGCAGAAAGGAGGAGGAAAGCAGGCAGCAGAGGGGAAACGGGCTGAATTCAGCACGACCTGCTGATAGCCAGCATCAGTGCAGAGTCCAAAAATAACCCTTCCTGGCCATAAAAACCTTACAGTTTAACCTAGACGAGGGAAAGATGCAATATTGTGTGAAGGGTTTCCTTGAAACTGGAGTCTGGGCCTGTGTGGGTCTGTAACATCCATCCAGTCCCTTGGAGTAAGGCCCTGGCGCTGTCTTGGGTCGCAGGGCTTGTGCTTGCTCTGCAGGTGTTGAATTTAACCTGCCATGGCATTTCCAGGTCATTTGTCTGCCGCTCTTATATTAATTGCAGTAACTGCTTGCTCATAGGCCCTAGGATCTGCATTGTGGAGAAGCAGAAAAAGAGGGAAATAGGAATTAGATGCTGGCTTGTCAGTGGGACTGAGAGTGGCATTGAGCTGACCCAAAAGAAATGCCCTGGTTTCTTCTACCAAAAGGCAGAAGAAATGTTTAACTCTTCAATTTTGATGCATCCACCTTCTAAATGGATACTGCTCAGCCTTGGTGTGCACAGGGCTGGTTTAGCTGCAGCCCCTCAAAGCAGGGCCAGCTGCTCCATCAGCTGCTGGATGACTTCCATGGAAAATACCAGTGAGCCCAGCTGCGGTGCAACAGCAAAACCACTCCGGAAGCCAAGTCCACACCAGCAAAGCCAAGACTATTACAGATCCAGATGTTTTAGTCCTCACAAGACACTATGGAAAAATAAGTTCAGGTTAAACAGCAGGTTCGGCAGAGACAGGGTGTTTCATCAGGGCAGAAGAGAAGAGGTGGTTCTGAAGACATATCTGCTGTCTGTGGCAGCTTGTGAGGGGCTTCCTCACTTGTGGCCAGTTGCACTGGGCCAGGCAGTACCATGTCCCGCGATGAAGGGAACACGGCGTCCCTCCAAGCAGCACAGAAAACTTTTGAGGAGCGTGCAATGGGCAGCAGGTCCCAGCCCCCTGCCAATAGCCTTTGTCACCATGCATCCCTTACCTTTGCCCGCTGTTGACACACTGGGCTGAGGGTGCAAGGACCATTTCTGTTATCATCTGCAGCAAAGAAGGAAGGGAGGCAGGAAATGACCCTTTGGGGACAAGTTGAATCATCTCTTTGAAGTACCCTGGAAACCCTTACACAGTGTATTTGTGTGCTGTGGGCTTATTCCTGCAATGCCAGGTGAGAGCGGGCACATCATTCCCTCCCGTTGGCCCACGGGAGCATGAAAAGCCAAAAGTGGGGAGACAGTGGGGAATGCATTCCCCTTTTGTACCTTCCTGCCACTGCTAAATGACTGTCCACGGTGACGCAGTTTCAGGTTGAACTATGTGGGTAAGAGAGAAGGTGGCTGTTTTCTTGTCCCTGGCAGACATTAAGAGATGTTTCCACTGACTGAAAACCCACTGAATTGTTTTGCACCTGCCTGGAAATGTGGAAATGTTTTTTGAAAAAAACAAGCTTTTTCTTTCAAAAATTGAAGTGACTCCTCCCATCTCCTCCTTGGTCCAAGAGCTTCCTGGAGGCAGAAGCTGGAGTGTCTCTGCCAGAGGGCAGGAATCTGCTTTGAAAGGCTTTTTGAGAGCCACCCACCTCGAAAATCCTGAAGGAACTGCACAAATTTGAAAGTTTTGCTCATAAATCCACCCTGCTCCAGCTCTTTGCATGGAGAGCAGAAGGCAGGAACTCTCCCAGGCGCAGAAAATAAATAAATCACACACGCCATCTCCCGGCTACTGAGCTGGGACCCAAACCTACCCTGAGCAGGACCTGCTTCTGCACACTTAATTCCTTCCCTATTTTAAATTAAGATTCCATCCTTTTCCCATGTGATGGGGCTTTTAGTAACTTGGCACAGCACTGAGCACATCTACCTTTGGTAGCTATATCAAGGAACACCAAGAAAATGCTGTGTCCCAGGTGCTGGCTGGCTCCTGCTCCACAGTTTGTGGCATCCATCCCACCCACCAGGTGGTCCAGCCCCTGTTGCAAGGGCAATAGGAGTGCTCAGCATATCAGATCTGGGTTGGCCTGACATCACAGCCTGCGGTGATGGACCCAGGCTTGTGTGGACTGCTCTTAGGGAAGCTTCCAAAGTCCATGTGACATCCCTCTGGGAGCTATGGAAGGTCAACTGCAGCTTCTAAGCTGCAAGGAGAACTTGACTAGGAATGGTAGATGCTCATCCTGTCCCAGGGGAAAGGCGCTTTGCTTACTGAGATCAGTGAGCTTGCTGCATCCAAAGCAGGCACTCCTTCCCGAGAAGGTGAAGCCTGGAAAGGAAGGAGGGAAGATGAGGAAAAACAACAGCTGTGATATCTTCCTGGAGCCAAGGATGCAGCTTTTCCCAGGGCTCATTTAACAGGAGCTAGATGGATGCCAGGCCCTGGGAGGAGGCAGGTGTTTGCAAGGATTTGCTGCATTTGGAGGAGCAGGTTCTCCCGGAAGGTCTGGGTGGGCTAAGACCCATGTCCTACCAGTGAGCTGGTGCCTACGTTTTCTGAGCTGGCATCAACACCAAGAGAGGTGTCCCCGGGGCTACTGAAACATACTGGGTTTATGTGGGTTTGAGATTAGTGCACCCTGCTCAGTCTCAGGAACGTGGAACATTTAACCTCTTTTATCCTGTTTATTGCATCTTTCCAGCATCTTCTTTCTGCTGCCATAACATCAGGGATTACAGACTGAGGAGGGCAATTCCCGCCCAGGCTGGTGTCCTGGTAGGAAGATTCATATTAAGCAGGATTTGTACAGGACCTATGCAAATTTCTCAGTGGGACATTAACCTCAAGACACAAACGCAGGTGCATGACAAGAAGCTGGATTTTCTTCTTTTCCATTAGACACCAGCATTTCTAAGCAAGACCTCCTTCCAGCACTGACTACATCAGCAGGGCTAGAGGCGTATTTTTTTTTTTACAGTGGGCAAAATTGAAGAGAAGACAGCTATTAATCTCTAATTTCTATACAGAAAAACAATCCACGTGCCGAACTGAGTGAACAGGACCAGGAACCAAGACCACCAGTTTCCAGTGCACAGGCAGTGTGTGCTCCCTAGCTCTGTGCCTGGGAGCCAAGACGCCCAAGCTGCTGAGGGCCCTGCACTCTGCATGCTGTACGAACTCTGGCAAATTAAACTGTCAGCTGAAATGAAAAACCAACAACTTAAGGACTCAGCAGACTGAACTAAGAGGTGGCTCGCAGCGGTGCTTGCGGGTGATGAGTGGCTGCTCCGAGCCTTTCTTTGTGCTCTGTGCTTGGCGCACACACAAGCCTGCAGTGAAGGGTTCCAAACATCTCTCAGACAGGCTGATTTTCATATGTTAAAGTGCTTATCTCAAAACAGTTCAGCCCAACACTTCTTCAGTGACATCCAACTACCAGTGGAGGCCAGTACTGATCCAAAGACCTTTAACTATAAAATACTCCCCTGCTCCCTGAGCCTTCCAGCAAGTACCCATCAGAGACTGCTCATTTCCCATTACAAATTCAGGCTGGATCAGTACCCCATCCCCCTGGTGCAGGGAGCCAAGTTTTGCCTCCATTCAAAGTTCCCATGGCATTTTAGAAGGAAGGAGGGCTTTTTTTGTAATGCTTTTTCTGTAGGAAACAGCTGCTGCAAGTGACCCTGCAGCTTCAAAAGGAGAATGCCAGAAACTCAAAAGGAGAGGCAAACACCTTCTTTGCCCTGCTTTACTATGGGAAGACAGAAAAAGGGCCAGTAAGGCAGCTGGGATGAATCTTTCCTGCCTACCTGCCCTCAGCCAACACAATGGGTCGCCTAACACAGTGGGTCAGCTGCACGGTGGGTCACCCCATGTGGTGGGTCACCCAGCATGCCACCCCACGTGATGAGGTTGATATCTGAGATTGCAGTAGCTGCTCTTACAGGAACCGGGGCAGAGTTACAGGGACTATTTTTTTCATGCTGTAATTTAACTCCATAGAGTAACCTAACCTGGAGGGAGCCATGACTCGAGGCTTGCTGAGCATCCGTGACCTCACAGCTGTGTTTTCTCCTCAGCATTTTGCAGGCATATAGAGATGCAATGGAGGTAGAGTCCAGCACATACACCGACTTTATTTCCTGCGATCGAGCTGGTCGGAGGAACGCCGTCCATGACATCCAGCGAGATGCAAGCACCATCAGCATGCGCAAGCTGACCGAGGACCTAGGTGACCTTGCCGTTGAAGGAGCAGGTGAGATGCTGCAGGCACCAGTCAGAACAGCCCCTGGTGCTGGAAGGGCAAGGTACAAAACTGCAGCACAGCTAAGCAATGCTGTCTCTGGAAGCTAGGCGTGATGGGGGAAAGGACAGAGATGCTCAGAAGGAACATCACATTCCTCGCTGCAGTCAGTGCCTTCCAACTCAGTGGGTACTCAGATAGTGGGGGATTCCCCACGACGAGGGGTTCTTGCAGCGAACAGGATGGTCCCTGGGTTCCTGGAACACAAGCCCTTCATGCTCCAGCCAAGGCCTTTTGCTCAGCTGGTTTGTAGAGGCTCTGGTGCTTAAACAAGACATGGACTGACCAATAGCTTTCCCAGGGCAAATTACACATCAGGTATACCTTAGGCTTTATAAAAATCAAGTGTGGGGCAGGTTGTAGTTTGCTTTTTCTTGATTGGTTGGTTTTGTTTTTTAAAAAAAAAACAGCCTTGAAATAGTTCAGAGTATTTTAAATAACAACAGAAATAATTATTAACACCACCAGCCATCTCCAAATCTTCCCCTGCCCAAACACAGCAGCAGCATCACCCTGCTCAATACGTGCTGGCCAACCGACTACAAGAAGCATGAATGCTGTTCAGAGTACAAGCAAACCAGCCTAATTAGTCACTAATAAACAGCACAACATTCAGCACCACTGCAGAGGGTAACCTCAGTTTCTGCCCTTGCTCTTCTACTCCTCCAGCCTACAATCTGTAACTGTAAAAACACTTTAAACCACTTGTACCTCTTTCAACATGCCCATACTAGCACCTGTCCACCCACCTGTCCATAGTAAACACAAATTAGAGGTCTTCTAGGAGAGATCAGCTCAGGTTGCTGCCAGGCTGTCAGGCAGACATTCCTGGAGCAATTTTGAGTTGCTGTTACAGCTTAGATAAGGAGATCACATCCCTGCCCTGAGGCTCCCTCCCAGCATCTCCAGATGTGTGGAGAAGCCTTTGTACTCCAGGAACGTGAAGGGAGAACTCAGCACTTTGAAGCCAAGTATCTGGCCACAGGAGGGGAGTGACAGGTTCCCAGGTGGCAATCAGAATAAAATCAGCTATAGCAATTACTGATCGCTTGTGTCCTCAGTGAAGTGTAACTGTGTTTTTTCCCTAATCCTCTCTTCTGCAGAAAGCCAAAGAGATGCCACTTCTTCTGAGAATGACCCTGGAGCAAGACCAAAGGGGCAAGAAAACAGCCCCTCTCCGTGACAGTGTACAAGGGGTGGGATGGGCAGGAGGAGGGCCTGGCTGTGAACATTAAACAAGAATTTGCTATTGAATCTGTGGACAAAACCCAGCCTGGAACAGCAAGTTGTCTGTCAAATGCCTCTGCTGCAACCATTTTTGTTCAGAGAGCCACAAGATGCTGTGCAAGGACTGGCACCTCCAAAACACTTCTCTTCCCATCCCTAACGATTTAGAAGAACACTGCCACGGTTGTCATGATGTGAGCCACTCTCAAGATGCCTTAGCTGCAATTTTCCCCTAGGGGAAAACCAATTTCAGTAATAATAGACACATCAGACTTTCCTGTCAGAGGTACCTTCTTTTTTTTTTTTTTTTTTTGCAAATTTAAACTATTATTTATTCTGTTTCCATACATTAGCCATTTAGATTATTGTTTTTTCTAACCCTCACCCTCACCTGCATCTTAGACCTCACTTGGCCTCTGGACTGTCCATGTGGCCTTCATCAGGGTGGGCAGTGGGGAAGGGACCTGGCCAGTCCCACTGCCTTCATGTCAAGCACCACTCACCTGTGCTGCTGCCACTTAGCATCAGGAAAGGACCAAAGCACAGCCCTATGTGGCCGAGCTCCACCCACAGACCCAGCAGCACCAGCCGCAGGCATCTTATCCTTCAGGTTACAGTATTTTAAGATATTGTTAAGGGGAGGGGAGAAACATTTCGCTGGTTTGACTGTTGAAATTCTGGCTTAACTTTGCAAGCTGTTAGCTTTGATGATCTCTGGTAGGATCTCACACCATTCTCTCTTTTAGGAGATGTTTTGTGTTAAAGATGGTTTGATAAAACTATATTAGCTGTTGGAATAAATAACACAGCCTTTAAGTACTGAAGGTTGTTTTTTTCTGCCTGGTTGTTTCTTCTTCCTCTGTTTCACCTCATAGCAGGCTGAACTGCAGGGCGTTTGCACCACCTCCTCCTAATAGGGAGACATAGAGCTGTATGACATGAAAGTCCCTTCCCTCTGGGTCTGTGAAACCCTGACATGTTTGCAGCACCCAGGTGGAAGTTGATGTCAAGTTGAGCATGGAAAATGCTAAAATTCCACCCCAGCTTCCCCAGGTTTGCTGCCAGACAGTGCTTTTTCCATAGGTGTTTCACCCACTCGTGGGAGAGCTGCTCCCCTCCATGTTACTAACCAAGAAGTCAAGCACAGGGCTGGCTTAGGACTTGGTGGAGTGGCCCAAACACCAGCAGAAGAGGTTCCAGTGGGAAGAGGCGCTTCCCTCCACAGCACAGAGCTATAAGGACATTGCTGGCATTTCATCTAGCCAAGGTAGATCCCACTGGAGCTGCAGCAGGCTGCTATAGCCCATCTGGGATCAATGGATGGGCAAAAGGCAAGGCAGAGCTGGCCTGAGAAATACTCTCCACTAGTGACACAGGGACAAGCATCACCCCAACAGCCTAGGGAAGAACTGAATGTTACAATTTTGAGGTTTATCAGAGAAAACAAGGCCATAAATTAGCAGAGAAGCAGGCACCAGACAGAGGGAGAACTGTCTGTGGCCCTCTGAGATGCAATTGCTATGGGGGCAGCAAAGAGATGTTCATGGCTCCCGCCCCCAAAGGAAACGAGGATTTGGCAGCCAGGTAGCAGCTCTCTGCTGCTTTGGCAGCTGCAAACCAGCTCAGCTCCCAAAGCAGCCGGGATACTATGGCAGCTCTGTGCCCGGACAGCAGCCAAGAGCCTGCTCCCATTTCCATGAGCTCAGGGGCAAACAGCAGGTAGCTCCTGGGCTTGGCTGACAGCACACTTGGGTCTTTAAGCCCCATTTCCAGCTCTCTCACTGCCACTGAACAGTATTTTTGGCTCATGCTGGCACAAAGAAAGCTGAAAAGCAATGCAGAGGGACTGTGCACCACACAAGACCTCCAGCAGTAAAACAGGGGCTAAACTTAGGTCTCCCTGGTCAGAAAATATCTGTTCCAGAATTATATTTAGGCAGACGCTCATGGATCCATTAGCCAGCTACCCTCAGAGGATAGGCGAGAGGCATCAGGTTCCCTCTAGGAGTAAAAGAGCCAGGTCAGCTGCCATCACCAATTGTGCTGAAAGACTGTGGGCGCTGGCTTAATCCAGCCACATCCTGACTTGTAAAGTTGCTGAGTGTTCGGATGTTCTGAGTCCTTCATTTCAATTGAACATTGGGGCGTGCTGGAAACTCCTGAAATTCTAACCAAGCACTCAATGATCAGAAAGTCTTTCAGCAAACACTCCCCCCTGCCCGAGCTGACAGTGCAGTCCAACAGCTGGGCACAGCACCACTCCTGGCTGTTGGCATCAACTGGCTGTGCAAAACTCAGGAGATGGACAAAAAAATTGCAAAATATTTCTTTATATACACCAAAAAAGGTGAGAGTACACAGCAATGGCACCGTTGCTCCTAGCATTGAAATGTGTCCCTTTGATAACCAAAGGGAAAAAGATGAGAGACTGGAACAATCTGCATCCATAAATCCAACTTGCCCATCTAGCAAAGAAGCAGGGGCACCTTCCCTCTGGCTGCCAAATTGGGCCACAGGAGAAAGGAGGAATTGGGTTGCCAAAGCCCCCATCACACCTATCGATCAACCCTTGTGCTCTGGTGTACGACTCCCATCACAGACCACTGATCCCAACAGTCACCCTTGAAAAAAGAGGTGAGAGAATTTATCTAATATAAATCTGTTCTTTTATTACACAGGATTAACAATCAACTGTCCAGAATCCAAACAAGCAACTCTTCTTCAGAAACAATTTTTGGAGAAAAATTACCCCCCAAAAAAGCCTGGTTCGTACCGCAATCATGTTCTTAAAGCAATGCTTTTCCATTTGCTTTATAAAAGTAAGAAATTCACACTCTCATATCCATCTACCTAGCTATATATATAGGTGTATGTATGCACCATGTACTTCAGAAATGAGTATTTCACTCAAAGGACAATTATGGAAGCCCAGAAAGAATGTAAATACTCCCAGCACATGGCCACTGCTGGTTGAGATTGGACCAGTCTCACACTACCCATGGTAATGGTGACCACAGCCCCTTGTCAAAGGCAACTTTTTGGTACAGTATCTTTGGAGCAAGCATCACGGCAGACATCTGGGATGCTAAAGCACACCACACACAAATCATGGTCTCTTCTCTGGATGCGTGGCTCTATTGCATATTAAGTAAAAATACTATAATGTACCAAAATTGCTCAGAAATTTCAGTATCTCTGTATAAATTCTCCACCAAACTGAAGATCTGACTTCTAACCAGTGTTGTGGTTGAGAGAGAGAAGCAATTCAGATAAGACCCGAGTTAAGATAGAACACTGGGCCCTAGCTTATTAATTTACTTATTAAATTTTAATAGCGCCTAAAGATTACATCAAGTCAGGAAGAGGGCAGAATGGTTAAAACAGTCAATCAATCATGGCTTTGCCAAGTCGTAAGCAAAGATGAGGAAGAGCAAACTGCAGTTCACAGGAATTCTCCAGGATGAGTACAAAAGTGGGAGAAGTCCCACAAGGCAGATTTTGGCCCAAAATGGTAAAAATGTTCCAACTTCATATGTATGTGAGAGCATGGTCACAGCCAGCTGTGAGCACAGCTGGAGCCTGAGCCCAAGGTACGTGCTTCTGCAGCAGTAACACGGTTTGGCCTGATACACAGGAATCCTTATCCAACAAAGGATGCCAAAATCGTATTTTTTTAAAATGCCCTTCAGACTTGTGTATGGGCAAGAGTGCCAGCTTCTAGCTCGTTCTTGTTCCAGTCATGTTAGTGCAAGACTAACCCTGGGTAAATACAGCTGTGGCCAAACCCTCCTACCCACACGGATGGGAATAAAGCTTCTTTTTTCTGAGGTGCCTCCTGACTCCCTCTCAGCACTCGCACCTTTTTCCCTAGAAAGGTGATGAGTAACTCAGGCCACAGTCACAGTTAAAGGTTGTTTCTGCACTGGAGACAAGGGCTAGGCAGGGCAGATAAAGCAGGGCAAAAAGGAAAAAAATAAGTGGGGGGGTTCTTCTAGTCTCATTTGCAGCACAGAAAGACTGAGAGATGGGGGAGAGTCAGGCCAGGAGGCAGTTCCAGTCTGCTCATGCAACAGCACGATAGGAAGCTGGACATCCACTTGGGAAACAGTTTGTGGGGGTTATAGGTAGGTGTATGTGATAGTCTGATTTTGCTTAGCACTGTAAGGGTTAACACAGGGGTGCCAGTAATAGAGACCAACTCCCGGCACCTTCTCCTGGTGCTCCCAGTAGCACAGAGGAGAGTCAAGCACAAATGAAGAAGGGCCACTGCTCCACGATGGCTTGCAGGGACAGGTCATGATGCATTGGGCACCATCCCATAGGCTGCATACAGCGTGTTCAGCAGCTCCTGCTTTTCTTTCTCAGGTAAGAAGCTGGACTGAGCTGCATTGATGTTCTGCGGAGGCAGAGGGAGAACACCAGGGAGACATTAAGACGCATCAGACATTAATACGTGGTTGCGCACATCCCAACACCTGGCTCTGAGCAGCAGCAGGCAAAGGAGCGTGTGAAGTTTCCACTGTGAGATTCATTTCCATAGCCTCATTTTACAGGGCAACTGCTCTGCCCATCTCTCCCAAGAGCAGACACAAAGCAAAGGTCTTCAAAGACTTTGGAATTTTTAAGATATACATTTTAGAGCTGTCCTTACACTCCCCTGTGGACAAGACCCCCTCCTAGCACAGCAGTGGTGGCAGCTGATGTGCCACTGCTGGGATACAGCCTGTCTGTGCACTGCATCCTGCTTGTCCATCGTGTGCAGGGACCTTTTTTTTATTAAACAGGAACAACTTTGGTTTTGCCAGAGCAGGAGAGGACAGCTGGCAGCAGAACAGCTGTGGATCCAGGACCCCAGAGCTGTCCTTGTTTCCCCTTGCAGATCCAGAAAGTCATGTCTGGAGGAGAAAGGGACTTGTTCCTCCAGCCAGAGCTGAGAGCAGGACCAACACTCTCTTATCAAGTATATCCTGCATTTCCCAATCCAAACAAATATCTCTGGAGACACGTAGGTGAAAGTGCTGAGCATGACTCTCAAAGTAAACCAGGAAAGGTTTGCTTGGTAACCAGGTAAGCCAGCAGCTCCCAGCACCCCCCTCCAGCCAGCTCTGCAGCCTTCCTCAGCCTCATGCTTACAAGGCCAATACAGGATTTTCTGTTTTCCATTGAAAACTCTTCAGCTTATAAAGAAAACTAGCAGGTTGTTCTGGATTGGACCCAGGACACTCAGCTGAAGCCAACTCACCACTCTCTTGAACTCCTCTTCAGTGAAGCCCATGTAGTCCTTCACTATGCTGTAATCCTTGTCAATATTGGAGTTAAAGATGAGAGGGTCATCCGTGTTTATAGAATAGTTAGCTCGATCCTTCCTAAATCTGTAAGGAAATCAGATTGAACTAGTGGGTAAAACACTGGATGTGGCACTGAGTGTACATTTCTCAGGGAAAAATGCACTAAAAGGAAAGACCTCATAGCTGTCCCTGCAGCTTGCAGTGCCAGGCACAAATACAGGGCTTGGCTTGTCTCACCACCGCTCTGCACCAATCTGCTTCGCCAGTGCAGCAGGATGCGGGCCATCTCTTACCAAGAGGTTCAGCAACTTCAGCTCTCACTCACAAACTAAGGCTAATGGCCAGCTTGCAGCATCTCATGCCCCACAGCTCAGCACAGGGGCAGGAGGAATGAGACAACCTCCCCCCGGGACCCTCTCCAGCTGCACTGAGCCCCTCTGTGCCAATGGGTGAGGACATAACCATGTTTACCTAAGTGACTAGATGTGCATTACCTCTGTAAAGCAATAAAGCAGCTATAATCAACCCAAATCCTGGTTAAGATAGTCTTACTGTGTTACAGGGTGTTTCCCGAAGTCCGGAAGACATGCTCCAGTGAGATAACTAGACCAAGGGCAGACCTGTTTGGAGGGGTTAAACACAAAAAACAGAATCAGACATGCAGATCCAAACCCCAGCTGCATACACAGATAACAAAGAATGCTGGTAAAGCCAGATACAGGTTTAGAACTTCGTTTGCAACTACCCCTTAGCACTGCTCCTTTGGACCAGTGCATGGCCCAGGACATGGATGCGAAGAGCCCACAGCTTATGCAACTGTAGCAGAAAACAGTGGGATATTTCCCATGGCCAGTCAGCCCCTCACCATGTGTCAACCACAGCTAAGAAATCCCTGGCATTAAGTACATACACATATATTCCACACATTAGTCAGATACACCCAGTCTGGTGAAAAGGCAAGGAAATTTGCCCATGCACAGTAACTCCCAGGCACTCCCACTCTCCATCCAGACAGGCTCCGGTACAACAGCCCGCTTTGTGGGAGGAGAAGCCTGCAGGCTTGAGATATATGAATTAGCAAACAAGCTACCCAAATATCCTCAGCCAGAACAGGATCCATTTCTCTGCTAAACATCTCCTGCAAGCTGCTGTGCTTGCAGCAAAGATCGCAGTCAACAGCCAGCTCTTCCCACAGTTTTTACTGTGGAGCTTCAATCACCCAGGTTCAACAGCGACACCACCAAATGTGGTCAGCACTCAGGTGTCAGGCCGCGTCCCTGGCTGTCACACAGCCCAGGTGAGGGCTGACTTTCCACTCAGAGAGCAGATACCTGGCTGTCACCATCCCTCGAACATTCTTACCTCAAAATGCATCTTAGCTCTCAACAGCTCCTTGTAGAGCTCAGGGTCCTCCAGGACATGGTAACCATGGCCAATGCGCTCTGCCTTCAGGAGATAAACAGCCTAGAGAACACAGAAAAGCCACATGCAGCCACTGAACGCAGCTCAGCTCCCACCTGACCAGGGATCCCTGCTCCACCACAGGTACAGCCTGTTCTGGGGAGGTCCTCCTCTGAGCTGTCACAGCCAGATCTCTGCCTGGGTCCCCCAAACTTGCTCTGCTATGAATACAGAGAGGATTTGGATTCCTCCCTCCCTGGTGCAAGGGATGCAGAGGCACTTTCCCATCCCTGCCCCTCTCCCTCCCACTCCCTGACCCAAGTAAGGAGCTCCTTGTACCTCCTTGATCATGGCAGCTGGGCCAGCCTCCCCAGCATGGACAGTGCGATGAATCCCACATCTTTCAGCTTCCTGCAAAGTAAGAAAGGACATGTTCCTATCCTGTCAGCTGACACTGCCCTCAGGGGCACAGCAAGAGGGATAAACAGAGTTCTGCACAAAGAACCCCAAACCACGAGCCCTGCACCCCAAAAGGCGCATGCTCACTGCTGTAGCACACCCTGCAAGTGAAGAGCTTGGTAGTGCCACAGGCAGAGAAACTTAGAAAGCGTGGTTACCTTCCCCTGGAGCCCAGCCAGGCTCCTCCAGGGTCTAGGGATGGAGGCAGCCCAGCTGGGAGGACCCTGTGGGGGCAGCTTTAGGGGGGCTTTGAGGTCATCTCCATGGCCCTGCAGAAAAGTCTCTTGCCAGGGTAACCACAGACCACCCAGGCTTTGGGAAGCCAAGCAGCCTCAAGGGAAGCCTGGCTACTGCCTTGCTGGAAAAGAGCCACCCAGCCAGCAGTGGCAGCCAGGGTGCAAGCCCTGTCTCGCAGCAGACAGTCTTCGAGGCACTCCGTCAGCAATTTTCACTCATGATTTTTTTTCAGTTACCTAATTTTCAGCTCCTCGTGTGGTGTCCACATAAGCCCAGCGAAAGTCAGGCCAGATTTCACCTGGGGTAGCTACAGAAAAGGCCAGTGTGCATTGACCTAAAAGACTCTTTACATTTAAGCATGCGTTGATTTTTGCCAAACAGCAAAATTTTTTGAACACTTTTTGCAACAACAAAGTCCCTCTGGCTGAAGTACCAGACCAGGAAGACCAACAGACTCACACCAGCACTGAGATATTCCACTTGTTTCTACATGGGATGAAGACAAACCAGAAACTCTTCTTCCTCCACTCCCATGACAGTCATCCCAACTATTCCAACAGGGAGACAGGGATACAAGCAGAGGAGTAAGGAACACCACCACATATGCCACGACTCCCTCCCTAGCCCTCCCAGCCACTGAAGCCTGACCCTCATCCACTGTGTCCAGAAGGGAGCTTGTATGTAATGTCCATCCATGGCATATCTTCCTTGGAGTGGCTTAATTCCTTTTTCAATGCAATTGCCCAAGGACACATGGTGCTTCTCCTGCCTTCTTCTCCAAGGACTGCTGCCTACTTGGACATGTTAGTCCAGGGATCCTGGGCTGTACACTTCTGCCCCAGTGCTCCTCTGCACCCAGTAGCCACAGCCGAGTTTTCACCCTTCCCCACTCTTTCACCTCCAGCAGCCCCAAGTGGTCCCAGGCAGAACGCGTTTGCCTGAGCCCATGGAATCACAAGTCTCTCAGATTTCTCTGGATGCATTATGTACAAAGCGTAGCAGCATGTACACAGGGAAGCACTTCACTGCCAGGCACACCAAGAGGGGCCAGTGGTCAGGAGTGGAGTTTGTTCCAGCATCTCAGAGCATGGGCAAATCCCCAGCACAGGGACAAGACACATCCTCCAGACAGAGGGGTCTGGACCTCAGTGCTGCTGGCACATCAGGGCAGGAGTAAACGTATCTGCCCATCAGTTAATAAAACCCTGTGCCCACATCTCAGTTTATAACCACTCAGTTCCTCCATCACGGTGCAGCCACACAGGCAGACCTTGCATTGGCTCCTGCTGATGGGGCAAAGACTCCAGGAAAGCCCTCTGTTGCTTCAGCCCTGAGTGCTGCTCGCAAACCATCATCGTTTTTGGCAGTGATGGTGCGCAGCCTCCTCTCCCACTGATGCAGGGGACCAACAACCCCAAATCTCCACCAGCAAAGACAAGTGAGGTGCAAAGCTTCCCCTTTGAGCCACTGCAAAGCACTGAGGTCTAAGGAGAGCCTCAGATCAGGCTGCTGAAGCTGCTCCAGCGTTTGCATTTGAGATAATCAGATAAAAGTACTTCAAAGGTGCAACTTCTATACTGCTCAGGTGATTTTGACCAGACTGGAAATACCAGTCTCTTCCACCCCCGGCTGTGGTTTTGCTGAGTCCCAGGAGCAGAGCCCAGCGACTGCAGCGCAGTGCTGCCGGGGACACACGGGCTCCATGCCACTCGCATTGCACTCAGTGCTAGGGGGTGGCATGCAGAGTTTCAGCTCTAAGGCTGTGTTTAAGCAATAAGGCCTGCCATTAATCACTTAGGAAAAATAAACAAATACTTTTGCTCTTTAACTGAACATTCTTAACAGCTGCAACAAATTTTTAAGCTGTCCCAGCTGTTTGCAGTCTGAGTAACGTTCTGCCTGTCCCCTCAGGCACATCCCCTCAATAGATGCTTTTTGTTATAATTTCTTTTAAGAAGCTTATTCAACAAACCTCGTAAGCCTTCTTATGCTCAGAGGAATTGTCCACCTTAAAGGACTCATCCCCAGCCAGGTCGATGGCCACCACAGAGTTGTTTCGATACTTCTTGCAGAGCTCCACCACCTCTGGAGACCAGCCTGGAAGAGACAGAACCAGAGTTCAGGAGAAAGCATTCATAAGGGTCACAGCCTCAGCATTTTTAATAAACAAACCCTGGTCCTAAAACTAGAAGGCTAGAACTATATTATTCAGTCTTCCCTAAAATTTGATGCTCAAAAAGAAAGCTAACAAACTCCTAGAAATGCCTGTCATCTTCAGGCAAATAAGAACTGCCAACTAATTAGTCCATCACCAACAAAAGGGAAATCAAATGCATTTACCAGCTATAAAACTGCTCTCATCGTGGGTTTCTGCTCACTTTGAGCAGGGGGAAAAAAAATAAAGAAAATAAACCTCCAAATGTGATGGTGACTGCTGCAGTTGGCCAAAGGTAAGCTGAACTGCACAGTCCATGCACTCTAACACTGTGCATTCAAAGGTCCTTCAGCTTGCTCCTGAGCTTTCACCTCATCCCAGGCTATGAAAGGGGAGGGAAAGGGAGGAACTGGTGTGTTAGGTGTGTTGTGTCAGAGGAGTTTGGGCCGGGAGGGATCTCTGGGGGTCCTGTACGACAGTCAGCCCTATCCTGTTGCAGAGGATCCTTGGCTCCTCCAGAAAAGATGATGTATGCTACCCCTGGTGGGAAGGAGCTGGGCGCCTCCTGGAAGGTGACCTTTAACACTCTCACTTTCAGGCATCAGTGAAAAAAAGAGTAATAAATGACCAACAACCACCTCAGAGTTATCTCTGATCAGGACAGATAAGCTCGGAGAAAGGACAGGCATCAGCTAGCTTACACAGCACTTACCCTCAGCAAAAAGGCCAAGAAACAGATAAACGGTAGTGTTAATAATTAACAGGCACCTGCTGGGTGTGTACAATCCCAAAATCATACAAACACAGAAGAAAACATGTGCAATTTCATCTTCTTTTTTCACTCACCTGCCCAACTCACCAGATCAGAGCCGTTATTTTATCAACAAGTTTAATATGAGCTTGTTCTGGCTGGCATTTCTGCCTTTCTCTCAACACTTCACAAACTACGGGGTTGCTTCCCATTGTGCAGCACATCTGAACGCGGCACTAAAGACTCTTGTGTGGAGCACAGCACTGACTCTGGGTAAGAGCTGGTGCCCTGGCACAGAGGCATGAAAATACCAGCTCACATGTCTGCATGAGCAGCCCCTCCTGCGGTGCAAGCACACACTGCACGCGCCCTTGGGATGCTCCCACCACCTTCTGCCTTTACCATTTGCAAGTTGACAAGGACTGCAACTGCAGACAAGCGTGACTCTGCCCTACAGCTTTACAGTATCCTACAAAGAAAAACGTTTTCATCCTAGAAACCAGAAACTTAAGGGTCAAGTTTTCAAAGTATTGTTTGGGGTTGGAAAAAAACCCAAAACCCACCCTCAGATCTCCCAGTTTCCAAGAATATAATTTTTCACATTTCTAGACACAAATTAACCGTGTAGTCATCAGCAAAAATCTTTCCACCGTCTACCCTTACTAAAACTGTTGTGAGGATATAGAAATATTCATAACAAAGCTAACAAAGCCTTTACGTAAGACAGCTATTGCATACAACCTGTTCAAACTGCATCTTTCCCTAGGCGCAGACGCTCACAGAACTCAGCAGTCCAGTGAAACACTGGAAAGTGGGATTTTTTTCCTATAAGCAGAAATTCCACCTTCCCCAGGAGAGCAGAGAAGAGCCCGCTTTGTCTCTCTAGCAAGATCTTTCAGATACTGGTTGTACCCACATATCCCAACTCTCACATCCAGCTGACCCCTTCCCCATAGTGAAGGAAGCAGAAGATCTGCACCACGAAAACTCCTTCTTAGCATTGCCTGGTCCCACATCAGGCCCAGAGCCATGGGATTGGGGCTTTCCCCACATTTCTGCTGGGCCTTGACCCCAGGGGACGTCACCCCCCGCCACGCATCAGGGAAGGGGAGCAGAGCAGCAGGGCAGCTGCAATACATTACTTGGCATATGGCGCATGCAGCATAGAATAGACCTGGCTTTGATGCGGAAATCCCTTTCTCCATCCCGTAGTCCCTGATTTACGAGGTTAACGACTTCATCTGGAGTGAGGTCTCCCCTGCAGGGAAGAAAAGCCATCAGCAAGAGGTCAGACACCCACCAGGGAAGCAGGAAGGAGCCACAAGTCCAGCCCAGAGTCCCCACGGGACACCCCACACAAAACCCAGGCTGCCCGGGCTCCCACTCGCCTTAGCATCCAGAGTTGCTAAAACTGCCCAGAGCTGAAGAGTACCTTTTACACACACGCCATGCCTGGATTTACCAGATGTTGGACATAAAAGTATGCAAAGACGATAGTAAGATTTAGAAAAGCCTCAGGGAACTGGATGTCAGTTGGGGACAGAGGAACCCGCTCTTTGCCAGAGCACCTCTTTAGAGCACACAACTGCCTGCAGCCAGGCAGGGACAAGCAAAGGGGTTCACAGTCCTCCACAGCATGTTTTGCAAGGGGCTACAGAGCCCAGCACTGATTTAATAAGAGGCACACATCACAGTGGGGATGACAGGTAAAGAAGGGACAGGATCATCAGCGCCCTCCCACATTGCCCACACCATCTCAAATTCACATTTTGCAAGCAGGTGACCAACATCTGAACATTGCCTTCCCTCACACAGAGATTGTCTCCAGCCAAAAGTTTAAGCACAGCTGCTCTGCACACGCAGAATTGGGTGCCCAAAGCAAGGGACGCTAAAACACAGGAGCACACAGAGACATTATAGGAGGAAAAATCCTGTTGATGGGGAAAAGAGGTGGAAGAGTGCCAGTGCTTGCTGTGTTGGAGGAGAGAGAAGGTTTGATTACACCAGAATTCAAACACATGCTGCCCGATCAAAGAGGGACGTGGCTTCTCCATGCCTAACTGACCACCCACAGGCTCCCTGGCATGGTGGGATCACTCACTCAGTTTGGCCCCAGGGGATGGGATCCACATGGCAGTTGGCCAGGAGGTGAGGGCTGTACCGGACCTCCACGTAGATGACTCCTTCTTTTGCTTTTGTTTCCACAAGCTCGTACGCGATCCTCCTCACTGCCTCACGGTCACCCCTGCAGAGACGGTAGCGGGACCCATCAATGGGACTTGTCACCGTTGGGGCACACTGGGGATGGGTGAGGCAACCTCCAAGGCTGAGCAATGTTAGCGAAGAGGTCCAGCCAAAGGCTGAGGGGGAAGCAGTAAAATCTGAGGTACTTACGCAATGGCAGGCATGTAGTGATTAAACTTCTCTAGAAACTGGGTAAGCGTCAGCGGTGTTTTGTAGCTGACATGCTTCAGGAGGTCATCCACAGTGCTGCCAGGGAGAGGAACCCCTCTTTTCCTGGGAATAAAGCCACATGTTACTGACAGGAAAAGCTATGATATTTTGGATCAGTCCATTTCATACAGCAATCACATCCTAAGCTGGCAGCATTAACCTCCATTTCTTCACAGAAAAGATACAGCACACTTTGTCCTTCCAAAATCTCCTCGAAGATGCAGTCCTGAATCCCAGTGAGAAGGAAAGCAATCCAAAATACAGGCAAAGCACAAAAATTGACATACAAGCTCAGACTGACCCATCAGGAACAGAGCTAGAGCACATTTTAAGCTTATGAAGGAGTTTGCCTAAAGGGGCTCTGGATTATTTCTTGGCACCTCCTAGATCAAGCATCAGAATTGCCAAAATTCTTTAGGAAAGTTAATTTCCACTATGCAGGCTCAAAGGCTTGGAAAATCATGGAGACACTTCAAGTCCCAGGATCACACACATAGACCTGTCGCAAGCTCAATGCCAGCAGCTCCTGCAAGTGAGCAGGTTCCCAAACCAAACACCATGGTGGTATCTTCTCTGTTGGGGACACCTCCCACGCAGGAGCAATTGGTAGTCCTAACAACCACTGTCACCAAAGGGACGGAGATGGGAAAGCCCACCTAAACCCTTCCAAGGGGGAAGACGCCATTTGTCCCTGGACCACCTGGAGTCCTGAGTGGGTGGAGGTGTCTTGGGTGGGTGGAGGTGTCCCCAGTGGGGCGACAGCTGGGGGAACTGTGAGTTAAGGAAGCTGCACGCTTCCCAGGCAGGCTTCGCCACGCACAGCCCACAGTCTGTCACTCTCCCTGTGAATGCCAACCTAAATTAGGAATAATAACTAGATATTCATTTTTAATCCTCTCTCCTGCCTTGATGAATTACAGCTGATTGATGGCTCTCACTGCTAACAGGGACAAAACAACACAGGCAGCTTTAGCATCCTGATGCCAGCAGGCGTTCTGATGAACAATCCACAGGGAAGCAGCCCAGATGACCACACTCCTGGGCCCAGTAGACATTGCTCATTCTCTGCTTGGGCAGGAAGGAAACCAGCTTCACACTCAGCTTTCACATGCAACCTGCAGACTCAGTTGCTGGCACTCGGCAGGGGACGTTCACCACTGCCAAGGCATCAGTTTTCCTCTCTGCCTTGTCCTTTCAACGGCACGGTCACACTGGTCTCTTCTCCAGGAACCTGCCCGTGTTTTCCTCCACCTGCCCAGGGAAAGCTTCCAACAGCAAAGCCATTCCCCTGACCTTCTCCATGCGCGTCCCAAAGGATTGCCTCCACGCAGCCAGCACCAACAATGCTTTGAGATGAGATGGTGCAGAGATGCTGGCTGAGGGGGTCTGGTGGATCTTGCCTGCATGGTTTTGGGAGCTGCTGCTGCTCCATCCGAGCTGCCTAGCGCCTAGGAGCATTCGCACAGCAAAGCCACCCCAGAGGAAGGTGCTTGTGCCCACTGGCACCTCGAGAGCCTGCCTGGAGCTACTTCCAGCCATGTGCTGAGCTGGGACATGCACCATCCCACTGCAGAGAGGACACTTCTCCCAAGGACACCCAGCCTCCAGCAGTCCAATGAGAGGTCTATCAGGACTCTAAACCCATTGGCTGGACAGGAGGTGATCCAAAGCCTGACCCCGACTTGACAGAATTGAAGCTAAAGTATCTAAAAATGGCTGAGCTCAGCCACTGCTCCAGGGCACTTGTGCATCCCAGCAGCTCCAGGTCATTTGTACATGGTCAGCCACCACCTGGCAAATTTATTTCCAGCTCTTTACCTTTAAAAATAGACCACAAGCAGCTTTCTGTGTCTAGAGTGAGGTTATTAAGACAGGACCCTACAGTCTCCTACATTGCCCTGTTGTTTTTACGTTTGTGTAAGTGCTAGTTTTATAGCCTGTGAATAGCACAGCTTTACTCTACCCGAAGGCTGGCAGCTCCGGAGGATGCCAGGGCTGTTTAAAAATAAGAAGGAACTTAGCACACACTTGGGCAGTGAAGGTTTCTATCCTAAGCAAACAGGCAAGGGATTCTCAGACGGCTGGTGCCTCCTGGGCCTCAGAACTCCTTCAGTCCTCCTTGGGTATTACACCAGCACTTATCCACCAGTAGGAGGGATCCAGCAGAACCTCAAGGAGTCAGCACTGACTTTTCTGTACATCAGGACCTGTGTTCCAGTCCTGCAGCCCACCAGCAGCAAGGGCAGAGCCAGCAAGAACACTGACTCAGGTCACCATGCCAACATCCTGCAACAAATAAGATGGACATCTCTGACCCATCCTCCTCACTCTGACTACACTGCATGGCCACTTCCTACAGAAAAAGCTACTTTAGAAATAATATCTCCCCCTAGGATTACACTGCCTTTGAATCTGCTGGGCTCACAGGATGCCAGAACCACTTCCCATCCTCCTCAGAACTCATTTCCTCTCCAAAATACCAGAGTTGTGCCTAAAAGCTGTTTCCCAAAATCTTTAAGCTTGCCACTTTCTTGATCTGAGAGTATCTGCTAGTCTCCATGAGCTTTTTGAACAGCGACAGCTGGAAGTCTCAAGTTTAAGTTGCTTACAAACATGGAGCCAGGTCCTCGCCCCAGTTAATCATTCACCCTGGTGCTTCCCGCACAAGCTACACTGGAGCAAGAAGATGCATGTGGGCTCTGTCAAGGTAAAATCACTGCCAAATGCTGTCCTGGGTCACCCCCACACGAGCATGACTCCTTGACTGCTGGCACCAGGCAGGCAGCCTGGGGTTCAGAGGCACATAGCAGCAGGGCACGGAGGAGCACCCAAGCTGGTTTTAACTCCCAGGACTGTGGTACGGCACCACCACCGAGATGCTCCCTGCTTTCATTTCACTTGCTTTTGTAACTAGGAATATGGAAAAAAAATGAGAATACATTGACTCTGCCACGTCCAGAGTACACTTCAAAGGCAGACAGCTCTGTTTATGAGACATCTTCTGTACTTTTCTCCAAGTGGTTCCTCTTAGCTTGCCTGGCTCACAGGACTGAGGACCACCTCACTCACACACCTGCTACCAGCGTGGCCCCACTGCAGCACTGCCTTTTGGGATGTGCTCATGCTCTCATACCACATAGCTAGAGAATCCATCTGTGCAGAGATGACAGCAGCACCAGCAAGACTTGCTGCCTGCACAGCAAGGGAGAGAGCTTTCCTAGCCTGCCAGCACAAGCTCTTCTGTCAGAGAACCACACAAGCAGAAGTAACAATGCTTTTGAACTGCAGCTCCCAGAGCTTTTGTCCACCATCACAACTCACCTGCCAAAGTGCAAGATTGTTTCTGGCCTAATGGCTCCATCCAGGTGGACATGAAGCTCTACCTGTAATGAGACAAAGAGAGATTGGCAAGGTACTCTTAGAGCTGCAGCAGAAGTAGAGAGATTAGCACCTGCTGCTAGCACAGGTGCAGCTAATACAGGGACAAAGTCGTGACAAGGAAGCACAAACCCATTTTTAAAGTGCTACCATTGTAAAGTTTATTTTTCAATATCTAAACATTGTCCAAATATTTTCTTATTGCTGCTGCAGCACACATTAAGTGGTTCTTCACAAATTTATCTGTTTCCAATAATTTTCAGGAACTGCCCCATCTTTATTTACCTTGCATGGTGTAGAGTTTGGGAAAAGTGAAAAAAGCAAACCCCAAACATCTTTGCTTTCCAGCTTCCTTCTTCTTGAATTAATTGATTGATTTGCTAAGAGTCATTACACAAAAAACTTTGACTTCACTTCCAGGAATCAGCCCTGGATATATTGTTAATTGCTTGCTGTTATCAGTGCTTACAGGCTTTCTATTCCTAGACATGGAGTCGGTGCCATGGTACAAGGTGTTGTAACAAACAAAAAGAACAAGAGTTGCCCTGTAGAGCAAATAAGCTGGTTTCAGGAGAAAACACGCTTCCACTCACTAAAAATAGGATGGTAATTCAGACGTCTTTGCTCTGAAACCCTGTTTCCTAATTACTGCTCAAATAATAGATTTTGGAGAAAGAGCCACAGAAAAGCAAAAGCAACTTTTTCCATCCGGCAGTTGGGGCTTTTGGAGGAAGATGACAAATGTGATTTGGAAGTTGAACATGGAAGGAAAATATTAGCTGTGAAATGTTTCAGCTAGGTCACTCTGTTTCCTGAACTGTTTTCTTTCAAGCAACAGAATAACCTACAAAATACTTATTTTTTTTAATGAAACCGTAGAGCAGTAACTTGATACACAAAGTTCTTGCTAGTTATGACATTGTGCAAAGTTTCCTATGTAGATAGATGAGTGCTGCAGGATGCTGAGGGAAAGAATTGGGTAGAATCCAGAAAAGGACTGGACATTTGCATGGATAACTAAACCACTCAGGGTTACTAACTAAAACCCACAAACCTTCTGGCATAAGGGTACATATCAAACAACACTACAAGGAACTAGAAGGAAAATGAGTAAGCAGTCCATACAAGCAGGGCAACGCACAATTGCCCACCTCAAGATCCTTTTGCTCTCTTCTGAAGCATCCATTGAGCAGCCGATGTGAGCTCAATGTCACTGTCGCAGCTCTTGGTGTGGAGCTGGCAATGTTCATCTCTGGAACAGGCACTGATGCCCAGAAGCTCGTTCCCATCCCTACCTCTTCCTGCAGCCCATGCGGGCAGACACTCTTCTGACTTACAGCCAGGGTTTTCAATGATTGCTTGTGCTGCAAAAGACCATTATTGCTGGGGGGGAACAGTGCTTGGGTTTCGGTCACCTGCGTAAGATGGCCACGAAGCTACCAGTGAAACATGCACCAGTGGGAAGCAAAACACAGGTGCCAGGCTTGAGGCTGCCTGAGCTACTGATCCTGCACTGTTGTCATCAGCTGGCCCAGGGGTCACAGACACCACTACTAGCAGGTTGTAAAAAGATACCCCTGTCACTTCTCCTGCCCTTAAGCCACGATCTGAATCTACAGGGATGAAGATTTTTGAAAGGGCAAAGCCTGATCTTTCCCCCTCCCTTGAGTTATGCAATCCTGCTTATGAGGACTAAATGTCCTGAGAAGCAGCAGATAAAATAACAGACCATGGACGTGATCTGCATGGCCAGATGTGGATGCCTAGCACATTTTCCACTCTTGAGCTCTGATTCCCATTTCAAAACCACGCAAACTCCATTCCTTGAAGTTTTTAACAGCCCTTGTGACTTTCTGATGGAGTTGCAGGTTTGAAACTTGCTCATGCTGTACATAAAATACAAGCAACCCAAACCTACTGGGGTTTTCTCACCCCAAACATTTCTCAAGCATTTCCTGCAATAACATCCCAATGTGACACTTCCATCAACAAGAAAGAAATCCAGCGGTGTCCTTCACCTACCCATGCAAGCCACCTCATTCTGCCACTACTGCAGGAGATGCATGTAAAGCAGCAAGGTTCCTCCTCAATACCAACAACAGGCTCTTCCTCCAATGCCATGCATTTCTTTGGGTCTGGAGGGACCTAAACTAAGTGCTAAGAAACTCTCAAGCAATGCTTCTCAACCCAAAACTTTGTGGGGCTCCTCCACATCGGGGAGGTGGCTTTCAGCAGCTGTGAATTGATCTGGGCTATTCAGATTACCAGAAGACATTTGAATGAAGTAAATAAAGGTGCATCTACATAGGTCTCCACCAAGAGCCAGCCCTAGATAAGGATGCAATCAGCAGAGGCACAACGGAGCAGCTCAGCTGCCCCAGGTGCTTTGCTCACAAAGCCCACAGGTTTCCAGGTCCAGGGGAGGCTGCTCACTGCAGATTACACCGCAGCTCTCTCCCTGCGTGTTTTTTTTTGGTAAACAAAGCACAAGACTTTTCCAGATACAAGTGGGTGACACGACCTTGCCTTCAGCCAAGGAAAGCACACAGATAAGGATGAAAGTGTTTTCTCCGAACTGTGGCTCCAGGAGACAACGCCTGAGCAAGCAGAAATAAGGAGAAGGCAGGAGCCCATTGCTTCTTCCAAGGCTCTCCTCCATGACTCACAGAGGTCCAGGCACATGTGGTTTCCCACTCCAAGCTCTCTTGCTTATTTAGACAGGAAGCCTGCACACACTAATTACATGGGAATCTCAACACTTGGTACAGGACCCAAACAGCACCACAGGGTGCACCAGCGCTGGAGCCTTCAGCCACGCCAGGACAGTGATATCTCCCTTCTTCACGTTAAACCTGGATGTGGTAATGTTTGTTCTGATGTAGAATGAGAAAGCAGCAGAGTTCTCGAATGCTTTCCAGAGGCAGGAGCTCAGCTCTTCCCCCAGCTGCAGTGATGACCATCAGGACCACCTTTACACAGCCACCCTTCAGCCCTTCTTCTGCCCCTCCACCGTGCAGCAACTGAGAGAGCAACTTCACTGACCAGCAGCCAAGCATCAAAAAACGACAGTACCATTCAATAAGTCTCTCAGTTTTACTAAACAGCAGTTGAAAGCCAAAGGGATGAGTTCAAAAGACATAACTGGCCATTAATTGTGCATCCACAGCAGAGACAACCCTCAGCGAAGCTGTCAGAGCAAACCCAGCGCTTTCCATTTTTATGCAAAAAAGTTTCAGCTGAAGCAAGGCACATGACTCGTTAGTGCAGATATCAGCAAGCTGGCTCAGCTTAAAAGAAAAAGAAGGTTTAAGGGCTCTGGCTTGGCGTTTCTCTTCTGAAAATACTGTTTTCTTTAAAACTTAATAAGCTTCAAAAATAAACTCAAACACAAAATGAGGTACTTCAAACAAATATGCTCTGTTCAGAGATCGAGTCTGATTATTTTTAATTTAGTGAAATTGAGAGGAAAAAGTTAACCAAATACTCAAAACTCTTCTTGGCTACAGTCAACCAAACAGAATTTCTCCATTACGGTTTGCTCAGTGGACCATGGCAGAGCAGTTAATGCTCTGTTCTCCTATGACATGGCACAAAAAGTACCACCCAAGCCAAAGCACTTGAGGGAAATTCTGTATTAGATGGTTTTAGGGTCTCTTTTAAAACATATACAATAAGCAAGTTCAGCCTTAACACCATTGTAAAGATAACACCAGCCTCACCTGATGGTTTCCAGCAGATGTTAATAGATAATCCAGGCAGCCACTAAAGCTGCATCATTTAGAAACCCTTAGCACTGACTTTGCCCAGGATTATTTATCAGCACATTAAAAGGTGACAATTTAAAGTTCATTTTACTGATTTCAGTAACTGAAAGCCAAAGTAATTAGAGCTGTCATTTGTCAAACGTTAGATATACATGGCAGGAAAATGTTAATAGAGATCAAAATTCAACAAGAGATAAGATGAACACCAGCAATTGAGTGTGAACTGTGCTCCCCAAACACCTGTTTGACAAAAGCACACTGTCAGGAGCCAAGTTCTCCTCCTCATAAACTCACCACTCATTTAGATGCAAGAGGCGAGCCCAGGTCAAGAGGCACATGAAGTGGAAGAGACATGGTATTACCCTCAACCCTGACAACACTCACAACATTCTCATTTCAGAGATGAATCGGCCATACGCTTTAAGGTTTGAGCCTCTAAAAGAGAAACATGGGAGATTACAAGACCCACCCATTGCTCCACTGCAAGGAATATTAGAAAAGCATTCATATTATACATGGCTTCAGTGGCTGAGGAGGAGGAGGATGTTCCTGTGCCAAGCAGCCATTAGTACCATTCCAGGGTGCAGGGCAGGACACCCATCCAAACCCCCTGGGTGCAGCTGGTGCTCTGCAGCACAGCAGCACCTTTGGTGCTACCTGGATTTGGTCACCAGGTGCTCTTACACCCATTGACCGGGCACATGTAGCTACAGCTGGTTCTGGCCATCTCTCCCAATTCCAGATACAAAAGACACATTGGAGACAAGTGCCTCCCTTGGGATAGGGACAGGCTCCAAAATGCTGTGACACACACAGTGTGCCCTGGGAGAGCTTGCGGGAACATCTGCCCAACAGGACCTGAGCTGGTTTGGGAAGGAAGCATCCAGCAGCAGAGCTACCCCAGTTGCTGGCAGGGCGTGAGCCTGGGGACGGAAGCCCCCATTCCCATCCTGCGTCACACAACGTGGCTCAAGGCACACGGGAGCTGCAGAAGAGCCACGTGTCCTGAAGGTGAGACTGGCCAGCAGGGAAAGGAGCCAGCAATGAGCGAGGGCACCATTTCTGCTCTGGTTGTGGAGCAGAGAGGGAAGAGGCTGATGATTGGCAACCAAGGAACAGCAGTCTTTTCTGCTCTTTTATGGCCTACGATAAGCAGGGTTCAAAGTCATCCTCCAGCAGCTCCTTGTTCATCTACTGCAGTCACTGCAAGCCAGTGAGTTCCCAGAAAAAGTGAAGGACCCATTTTTTTCCCCAAGGCTGACTTAGCAGGTTGACAGGACTGAAAGGGACCGCCTGACTCAGGAAAACCAATCTCATAATTGCTGGCAACCAGACAACAGAAGCTTGACCTTACTGGTCAGACCCTGCAGAGTTTTTTCCCCTAGGTCTCTCTCTTCAGCATCCCACTCTCCCACGCACTGGAAACAGCACAAGGAAGAAGCACAAGTGAAAGAAGAACTTAACTTCCTTCTCTCAGCCAAAAGTCTGAAGTCACTGGGGTGAACAAACAGCTTTTGTTCTCGATAGACCTGATGAAACCCCAACATCTCCTGAAATCGAAGTAGCCTTAAAAAGGCTTTAACCATTAGATGTCAATGCTCCCTGGGTTTTGGAATCAACATTTGCCTGTGACTACATGTGTCACATTCCCCAGGAGGGAAATGTCTCGCACTGATGGAACGAAGCATAAATCAGATCCCTGCACACAGCCTTTTCCAAGTACGCTAGACCTTGCTGGTGCAAGCTTAGACCGAGAGATAAATGGTTTGGGAGTGGTAGGAGATGTAAACAGTTGTAAAAACACCAAACAGCAACAATTTTGGGTTTTCAGAGGCAATCTTCTTCCCTAGGAAAGCCACATGCACTTGTCACCACTCAGGTTCTCACACAGCAGGACCACCACAACCCTCACATCACTTTTCTTAGTCTCCTCTGCCCCTCACTGCTCACCAAGAGCCCAACTCTGCCCAGCAGTCAGGGCCAGAGCCCAAAGGCAGCCAGGCAGAGAAAACCTGCTGCCCATACCCAGCTTACCCAGACCATAACATAACAGCTGAGCTATTGTGCAGCATGGGCAGCGCCCTGCCATCAGGTACAGGGTCATCACTAACCCCATCTGCTTCATCATCTTCCTTCTTAATGTTTTTATCATCTGATTGGTAATGTAACTGTATGATCCCATTTGAGATGCATTTTTGCAGCACATGGTGAGAGCGAAAGGCTGAAGCACTTCTGGGAGCAGTCACTAAGATGGTATCTTGGGTATCTGAAGAATAACTGAACTAAATGTTTAAGAGAAAAAATTGCCACAAAAGAAAACAAGGGGAAAAAAAAAAAAGAAAAAAATGAATGAACAAACAAAAAGACAGAAAAAACTAACCCCCCCAAAAACTAAAAACCCACCAAAAAAACCCAAAACCCAACAAAACCAAACTCCCAAACAAAACAAACAAACAAAACAAGAGAAAACGTTTATTTTAGTAGCCCAAGCTGCAGCGCTGGACCCTCCAGCGCTTGCCCCTTCCCCAGCCACGCAACCAGCGCGTCCCCAGCCCGAGCGACCCTGCCCGCTCCCGGGATGGCCCCGCCGGGCACGGCTCCACCCCGGCTCTCCAGCTGCCAAGGCGGCTCGGCCCCAGGGCACAGACCAGTTCTCATCCCCAGCACATGCCCCGGCCCCCGCCGGCGGTGCACGGTGCCTCATCCCCAGTGAATGTCCGGTTCCCACCCTCCTTAGCCTGTTCCCAGTCCCGGTGCACGGCACCTCAGCCGCGGTTCACGCCCCGGCTCTCACGCCGGTGCACCTCTCACTCTCAGCCCCGGTGCACGACACCTCAGTCCCGGTGCACGCCCTGGCTCTCGCCCCGATGCACGCTCCGCTCCCATCCCTTCGCCTCCGGCAGAGCCTGCACCTCACCTTGGGGTCCCCGAAGACGCACAGCCCCCTCTCCATGCTGTCTCCACCGCCACTCTGCTCCTCTCCGCGCCCGCCGAGCTCCGCTGCGCCCCGCCCCGACGGCCCCTCCGCCCCCTGCCGGCCCCGCCCCGAGCATCCCGGGGGGCTCGGCTGTCCCCAGCCTCCCCGAGGGACACGGCTGGCTCTGCCTCCTGTCCCGGTTCGGCTGTCCGTCGCCTCCCCGAGCCGCCGAAATCCCACCCGCGTTTCCTTCGGGAGCCGACCACAGTCCCTCCTCCGTCGATAATATCGAAGGGAAATAGAACATGATAAAACGATAGCTCAGCTCGTAGCACTGGAATGCGATCTCTAGCTTTATTTGCAGTCTTAAGCCAATGCAACATTATTATTTTAACCTAAAAAGGACTTAATTGTTCAGCTTAAGAGCGATCATTCCCCAGGCCCTTTCCTGCTCACAAAGCTGCTGCTCGGTAACTCACTTGTTTGGCCCATCACACACCTGCTTTCAGCTCCTGCAATCTCATGCTCAGCATTTCATTTCTTATTTGTAGTGGTCTGGCCACATTTTACTCTGCTTCTCTGCCTCTTCCATAGATGATGCACATGGCAGACCCCATCACTGAAGGACACAGGACTTACTCCTCCCTGCCAAGCATGACTTCTCAGATACTGGAGGAAGCAGGGCTTTCAGCCACTGCAGTCTTGAAGAACCCACAAAGTTGCCCCAATTTAGCTAAAGGCAAATCCACAAGGTGCAACCACTCCCTGGAGTGAACTTTGAGGAACACCCTTTGCCCTGGGTGGCAAGGCGCCTGGAGGGCACTCAGCAGGGAGGTGATGTTTGCAAGAGAGGAGGGTCATAGCTTTGTTCCATGACTGGAGTTCCCCTGGCCAGGTGAGATGAAAATCACTATTTCAATAAAAACATACTATTATTACTTGTTCTGGCATGTACGTGGAGAAAGCACTTGAAGCTGTAGGCACGAACACTACCACCAATATTTGGAAAATAAAGTTTCCTCTTCTTCCCTAGATGTGTTTACACTAGAAGGACACTGTGGAAGCTGGCAGCAGAGGATTAGCTATGCCAGAGCCCTGCCTTGGGGACAAGGAGGGCTGAGCGCTCCTCCAGCCCTGTGCTGTCATAGCCATACTGCCATCCCACAAGGTGACATGAAATAGCCCAAGGGAGCGAGCAGCCCTGAAGGTGGGGCCACAAACCGGTGCTAGGCACTGCTTAGTAAATGCAGAACGTGCTGCCCACTCATTGCTCTGCACGGAAAGGTCACTATCATCCCTTCTCACTCCTACACGGCTTTGCCATTAGAGTAGTGATGGAATTTCTGCCCCAAAGCCAAGTAGGCATTGAGAAAACAGCAGTTTTTCAGCTCAAATCCCAAGGTCGGTTGGGTATGTGCACTGCAGCGGAGCCCATGGGAAAAGCACAAGGCTTGGCTGGGGAGGAAAATTCATCAACATGTTCTCTTTTGTTATGTACCACCTTTCAGAGATGTCCTGGCTGCATCCATGCTGTAGAGATGAAAGCACACTAGCTACAGTCAATTGGCAAAAATATTCCTTACAGAAGAGTGACTGGCAGGGGAAAACAACTGTTAGCTACCAAGCATGGTGCCAACACCACTTGGGACTTTCAAGAGCCTGTGAGATGAAGCAGCAGGCTCATAGGAAACCATTGGGAATAAGCAGCACGTATTTTATGTGCTAAAATTTGGGATTTCTGAAGCCACCAAAAGTTGAGATTTTCCAAGCTCAAAAGCTTTGCAAGCACTGACTTTGAGTAAAACTCCCCTGGGTGTGCATAGAGGACAGAAATGAAATGCATGAGCGTGAAAACTAGCAACTGGGTATGAAACTGTCCCTGGGCAAGGTAAGCTCTGGCTCACATGGACCATTTCACCTCTATCTCATGGCTTTTTTAGCAGCCACTTGACAGACATCTGCTTTGCCTGGAAAGTGTCCCACAGCACTATGTTTGAGGTCTAATTTCTGCTTCAAAGCAGCTATAGCATAAATGAATTCAGTGCGAATACATGGGCCCGTCTAATGGTCTTCCGTGGGCACAGCCTTGCTCGATGCATCATCTACAATGGGAGGACAGAGGTCACTTAGAGCCTTTATTTGAGATTAAAGGAAATTACAAGGTAAAACTAGCACGTGGGTCATTTTCTGCTGGGAGAAGGGTTGTTAGTAAAGGTCAGAAAGATGCAAAGAGAGCTGAACTGGCCCCATCGACTGAGAATGGTGCATAAGAGTTTTTGATGGTTTTTTGCTGCTTAGCAAATAACACGTGCAGTGTAGGCTCAGCTCTTTAGGGGAGTGTCAACACCAGGACCACATGCTGTGTGCAGAGCCTTAGAAGTAAGTCTTGGGCTGATTTTAATTGACCTGACCCTGATCCACTTTATCCATCTTTACCACCAGCTTAATCAGGTGGTTGCAACAACTGCTGTACTGTGATATTAAATGTATGTTTTCCTACAGAGGAAATCACATCTCTCTGCAACCAGAAGGCTCAAGAAGAACAAGAGTCTGTTATTTAATGGCTGATGGCAATTTCCCACCTGAGAAAGCAGAGGGGCATGGACAGGGACCTCTGTTCCACCCACACTGTTGCTTAGATATGCGTTAGCCCAACACTTCAGACCTAAATTGTTCCCCCCCCCCCCCCCCCCATTTTGGTCATACCTTTGAGTCACTTGTAAAGACAGTCAGCCCTGAACTTGTTCACCTTTGAGGAATGCTGCTTTTGAAGTGGAGAAGAGGCTGAACTCCTCTCTGTCCCTTCAGCATGACAGATGCTCCCCAGAGCCTCATTCTTGGAAAACAATAACTTGGGGAAAACAGGATTATGAAGGAGTACAGTGTGATTTTGCTCACTCAGTTCACATCGCAGCCCTGAGTTGGGAGTCTTCCCTGTCCCTATGAGCAGGGGAAGAGGCAGTCCAGGCACACCTGGGCAACTGCAGGAGCACCAGCTCTACTGCTTCTCCACAGCTGCTAGAGTGAGGGATCAGTGTACACTATAAGAGGGCTGGAGGATGCGTGAGGCTTCTCAGAACACGGTATTGTGAGTGGAACCCACCACAGGTTAGCAGAGACAATAAGAGGTACAGGAACCCATCTCATGCTTGGGGTGCTCTGGCCAAGTAAGAGGCACCACATGAGGCGGCTCTGGGGTCATCCATGGAAGTGACTGCTCATCTGCACAGCCTGCCCATGGCTCTGCTCTCTGCTGATAATTGTTTATCTTCTGTATTCTTAGGAAAATCCCAGGCAGCAAAGTAGGGGTAAAATAGATCTTTGAAGACATTCCGACGCTTACTTCCCAGGGATTGTATTAAAGCCTGCTCCACTCCCTTTCTCTTACCCCCACAGGTTAGATCAGCTGGGTCGGGGTTGCTGACACCCACAATCAACTTCCCAAAAATACCAAAAAGTATGCTTATGCTGGGCTTCTATTTTCAAGGAAAAAGAGAACTTCTGTTTAGGTTTGGGGGTTTTTTGTTTGGTTGATCGGGGTTTTTTTTTAAATGAGATACCAAAGAGTGTCACAGCACAGCCCATTGTAAGGGGCTAAGAGCAGAAAAAGTGTTTAGATCTATTGTACCAGTAAGGGACTGTAAATGCTGATGCCCTGTACAAACACAGCTTACTGCTATACTGGGAATTTTTGCAAGAGTGGACACTCTCAGCCCAAACATCCATTGCTTCTGCAAAATTTTTGTTTTTTGAAACAAAGCCCTAACTTATCTCAGCGTTTCTCATTTAACTTCTGCAGCTTTCCCCGCAGGGCAGGGAAAACCTCTGCCCCAGGGCCAGCCGTCACCAGTTCCCATGTCGGAAGCATTGGTGGGAGCTCAGCTGCATGCTGCTTGGTTCCTGCTGGGGATCAAGGGACCCCACTGTCAATGGGAAAGACAAAAACCCAGCTGAGGAGCAGCCCTGTTCCCCAGAGGGACTTCATTTCCCCTCTACTCCCAAAGGAGGTGGGAGCAGACCCAATGCTGGTCTCTGAAAGCTGAAATAGCACCTGAATTGCACCACAATCCTAGGCAGGTTGCCTCCCAGCTCTCCATCAGCAGGGAGTAGGTGACAGGCTTTTCCTAAGGCTATTCATGCAACTGCAGCTCCAAGAGCATTAGGGCAACCTTCTTGGAGGGTTGATGGCTACCAGGGTATGCCTGACAGCTGACACTGTGTAGGCCTCTTTGGAGGCTCCTGCCTGGTGCTGCTCCCAAGGAAGCCACAATCCTTGCACCACTAAATGCAACACTAGCCTGGAAATAGAAAGACACACTAACCTCCACACAGGATTCCCCTTCCTCAACGTGTATTCTAGGGTACAGATGAGGCTGTCCTGTAAACAGGTTACATTTTCCTATTTCAGGCCATTTTTGAGTACTACAGAAACACACACCTGGCTGACGACAACATGCCCAGCACAGGAGCCCAGGCACATCCCAGGATGCAGTCATCAGCAGAGCCAGGTGGGCTGCTGCAAGCACCACCTTTCCCTCTGCCCTATCCGCTATGTCACCCTGTTCCACAGTATTAAAACCAAGTGTGCAAGTTCTAGACCAGGGGTAGTATCACCAAATCTGGGTACCTGTTGTCATGCCACGGAGGTGATCTGCAGACAGCTCATCTCCTCCTGGGCCCTCAGGCTCCAGCTGTGCTTTGATTCCTCATGCAGGTAAAGAGATGAGACCAACTGCATCCTATGAAAAAACATGGTCCTGTCTCTTTTGTGCCAGCAGTGTCAGGAGAAGGAGCTGAGAAGTCTGAAACAGCCACAACAGCTGGGGCAAACCTCACTAGTATGTGGCCTTTTTCCAGGTAAAGGCCAACAGCATTATCAGCCAAGAGCAACCTGAGGAGACCAGGACATGAGGGAGTAGGTGGGTACAAGGCTTCCCAGCCAAGTGTGCTAGAAGAAATCCATCACCTTTACCACACTGTACAATGCCTTAGGTTCTGGAGGAAGGCTTTGCTGCCAGGGAATTATTCAACCTGATACTACTTGCAGGACTGGAGCCACCTTTCCATCAGTAGATGGTTGGGATGATGAGAGGTCCCCTTCTGCCCTCCTGTGACAGAGACCTCCACCATGTAGGGACAGGACACTCTCCTGGTCCCTGTACTCCTGGCACACACCAGTGCCTCCCTGCCCTGGCCCTGACTTTCACAAAGGCAAAGCCAGAGGAAGAGAGGGACGTGAGCCAGCAGGAACCCACACTACACTGGGACAAATCCCAGTGCAGCTCAGTCCAGTTCCAGCAATAAGGAGATGGGTAGGGACATATTCCTTTGTTATGTTCTTCCTTAAATAAACATACCCTCTACTCAAGGCACTGGGTGTAACAGAGCTGGGACTCAGAATGGCAACTCTGCCGCCCTGAGCAAACCCTTTCAGGAACACTCAGTGGAGCCAAGGGGTGAGGCAGGGTAGAGCCATCCTTGCCATTCTGCAGGAGGAAGAACCATCCTGCAAGGACAGAGGAGATTAGGCCCTTCATGATCTGCTGAGGTCACTGCCCTCCTTGTAGACACCATGCACCAACAGAGGCCAGGATTTGGACACAGATCCAGTTCAGCCTGGCACAGTCTACTTCTCCCGAGTGTTTTCAGCACCATCTCAAAAGGCAGAGCTCTCCTGCAGATCAAAGCCTCTACAGGATCAGCAGCACAGTGCCCAGGCTGGGGCTGGAACATGATCCTGGTACCCTCCCTCATACCTACCTGTCCTGCAGAGCCAGACTAGCCTTTCTGGGTCTGGCTCAGACCATCCTGAGCCAGCAGTGCAGCCCATCGCACTGGGACCAGCCACGGAGGAGTGGAAGGAGGTCTGCCAAGCCCCATATGGAATGACACCACCACCCCCCACCCCCCAGCAGCACTACTCTCAAGGAAATTCCACTCCAAGCAGGCTGCTCTACTCTTGCATGGGTGTCATTGAGCAGAGCAAGGCAGACACAGCTCCCAAGGCTAAGTGTAAGCCCAGCTGTGGCTCCATTGAAATCCACTTTTTGAGGGACAACCAGGAGACACATGGGCTGACACCTCCAATTTTGACCTCCGCAAGGCAGGGCTCAGGGAGTCGGGGCTTGTGCAGTTTTACGTATGCACAAAGCTCAGTAACCTCCAACCCACAGTGCTTCCCCAGCTCTTCCTTTCATTATTCAGTGCTGTGTTGGGAGCAGATCTTCATCCTCAGAGGCCATTCCAGCCATGAATGAGCTAGATCAGGTTTCACACCCTGTCCCATAGTACCTTCTAAAAGTTGCAGAGTCACTGCATTGGGGCAGAGTGACAAGGATCCCAAGTGCAACCTCTGGTCAGAGTGCTGCATGCGCACCTGGCAGCTGCGACCATCACAGACAAGCTTCTCTGGTGCCAGAGGAGGCTTTGTGTGCCCAGGCTTTAGCTGCACGTGTTGCACTGGGGTGGCTGAGCTGCGCTCCAGCCTCCAGCATAAGCAGGTAATTAGATTACAAGTGCTCGGACAGACACTGTCACCCGGGCCACTAAAGGACAGAGAGGAACTGAGGACAGCATTTCTCAGGTGGGCTGTGATCCTGCAAGTCAGCATCATGTGCCCCATCTTCTCTGCAATGGAGAGAAAAAAAAAAAAAAAAAAAAAAAAAAAAAAAGAAAGAAAGGGAGAATGCTTTTGCAAAACCTGACCTTCCTAGACATATGGTTGGGACAGAGCAGCAAACAGTGGAATAATATTGCCTCCCTCAGGCTCTTTCTAATATCACAGCCTCAGCTCACAGGTATGATGCAGTCACAGCAGAAACTCCAGGATCCCCAGTGTTCCCAGTACAGCTTCTCTGCCAGGGGCAGGCAGTGTCCAAGGGAATTTGGTAGCTCCCAGCTTCTGCTGAACCCCATGCCACATCTCACCACTGCACAGGGTGTCACCTTCCAGAACCTGCTTTTTTTACAAAACCCCTTCTCCACCCTCAGGGATCCACAGAATCAGCTTTGTGTTTCTTCAGGGGTTCTAAACAAGCTCTCAGCCCCTTTTACTGCACAGTCCCTCAGGGTGCAACTGGGGGGATAAGGATGGGAGTGGGGCTGGTCAGTAGCTGCAGGGATGCAGGAGCTGCTGCATGGAATAGATCACACTTGGGGAGGTGCTTCCCGCAGGGCCACTCAGTGCCACAGGAAGAGGGCATCCCCTCCCACCACATCAGGTATCTAATGCACACTCTGACCAAGTCATCCTTCTCAAGCTGTAATACAGCAGTGCCAGAAATGAAGGGGGTCCCTGCTCTTCTCAGCAGTACCCATGGGCCAGGGCTAAGGAGTCCATTGTTGTCTCATACCTGCATCTCCATCCCAGTCCAGGTCAGACATCTGGATCAGTGCCCAGAGCTGGGTGTTGGGCCATCAAAGGGAGCAGCACAGACCCAGAGGTGGTAGCCAGGTCCAACCAAGAGCGCAGGTCATAAGGCAACATTACAGAAGCGAGGCAGGTTCCAGGCCAATCCAGGAAATCAGTCTATCCATCAGAGCTAGGGTCAGGTCCAGAAGCACCAGGCAAGTCCATAGTGATGGGGCAGAGCTGACACCAAGCCAGAAAGGCAGGTAGCAGGATGAGGTCAGGACCAAACATCCCACAGCCAGGCACTGCTGTAACTAAGCTGAAATCCAGCACAGCTCAAGAAGAACCAGAGGCCTTGAGGTGAGCTTAAATAGAGCTCCTGGGTTCAGGGGTGTGGGGCCAGGTGAGGCTGGTCAGGGTCATTAAGGTCCATCAGTGTTGCCAGGGCTCTGACACTTCCAGCCATACATGCTGCAGGGCAAAGCTGTGGGATTGCCTCCACTCCTCTACTAGCCTGACACAGGGCACAGGAGACCCTCGTGGGGACCTTAAACCTGGCAAACGGCAGGGTTTGTTCTTGGCACTAATCCATCCCTGCTACTGCTCCATCCTGCCTGGGGGTGATTTTGAGTAATGCAGGAGCTATTTTCATTCCTACAGAGCAATAACTTCAATTGTCCTCCCTGGTCTCAACTCAAGGTTGCCACCCAAGGATGCTCACATCCACCCACCTTGCACCACCAGATAAGGTCTGGCTGATCTCAAACCGAGGGGCACAGTGCTCACACCTGGGGTCCCACGAGATGTTCACTCATCAAACTGGGCTTGCAGAGGGACCACCGGTAGAAATATCAACACTAGAGGCTATTGCATCAGGTTCTATTAAAAGGAAACATAGCAGGAAGGGGGACGAACGCAGGTGAAGGGGAGAAGAAGCAGAGGAACAGCCAGGTGCTCCCACCCATCTCCCCAGGGCTGGCTCCCAGCAGGAATGATGCTGCTGGGGCGTAGAGGGACCCTGCCTGGCTGCTGTCCCAGTGAAAGGCATCTGCGAGCCCCAGGGCAGACTGGACATGGCTTCTGCTTGAGCAAAAGATGTTTCAAGATAAAGTGATCCTCACTGTGTTGAGCTGGAAATTTTTGGAGACACTTTAACTCATCTAATCCAGGGCCCTGACCCAATTAATATTCTATAGTATCTCCTGGAGCTCTTGTTTTGTTCAGTTCTTGGCTTCAATGGCTGCAGAAGAAATTGAAAACAGGTTATTGGGAAGAAAACAGCTTCAATTTTTAGACAACTGTCTCTGGTGAAGCTGGCTTCCCTTCCAATCATTCCGCAGGCGTGATGCAAGTCTGGCTATAAAAAGTTTTTCCCCAGTGCAAGCAGAAAAACTTTGCTTAAAAGCAGAAGGTAAATATCCAGGAATGGTGCTGAGCAAAGAAAGAACAGGCTCTGCGTGTGAGACTGATGGCCTTGCTCACACTTCCAGCACCCATGGGTGCGATGTGATGACAAACCCATGTGGCACCCAGAGAAGGGACTTGAGGAGGCACAGGGGGGTGCAGGGTGGGGAGCAGGGTGAGGGTGTGGGGGCAGTTGGGGGTACTGGGGGCAGTCAGGGGTGCTGGGAGGCAGAGTGGGGGTACCAGAGGTCAGGATGGGGTGCTGTGGGATCGGGGGGGAATGCTTCCAGTGTGAGGATACCGGGGGGCAGTGAGGGGTGCCAAGGGGTGGTCAGGAGTGCTGGGGGGGCAACCAGGGTGCTGGGGGGCGGGACGAGGCTGCCAGAAGTCAGTCAGGGGTTCTGGACGGCAGGATGGAGGTGCTGGGGGGCAGTGAAGGAGCCCGGGGCAGGAATGCTAGCGTGCAGCCCCTCGCCTTCGCCGGGCAGAGCTCGAGCAGAGCGGCCACGAGAGGGAGAGAGAGGCCGTGCGCTGCCGCGGCGCCGCGAGCGTAGGGGGGCTGCGAGACCAGGGGGCTGCGGGGCCGAGAGATCTGATAGCTGCGGAGCTCTGGGGGGTTGCAGTTCTGGGGGGCTGCTGTATCAGCACCGCTCTCCCCAGGCCACAGCTCCAGCCCCCTCCCCGAGCTGAGGCGACGTGGGATGATGGGCCTCAATTGATCAGGGGAGCACGTGTGCTGTGGCAAGGCCAGCCACCTCCGGCGGTCCGTGAGAGAGACTGCTGCCCGCCACCCCAGGCACCTTCACTTTGCCTGCTAGGGCTGGCTGGGGAAGAGGACAAATATTCGAATATACAAGTTATGGCTGAAGTTCTTAAGGCCTTTTTTCTCCTGCAGTTTCAGCCCGGATGCCGAGGCTGTGTTCCATTCCGTGCTCACACTGAAGACAGCTGTTGTGCATGGGATATCTTGCAGGTCAGCAGCTGGGTGGGGCAGAGGAGAAAGCCTGGGAAGTCTCTGCAGTTCAGCTTCCACCTGTGAATCAGGAGCAGTCAACCTGCAGTGCCTTACAGAGGGGCTGTGTGCTCACAATGGGCTGTCAGTCCCCATGGCTGGCTGTCCATCCTCTGTCAATGGTTTTGGTTCAGTCACAGTTAACACCATGACAGGTTGCTGATCAGCACCAGGTAGGGACAGGATCCCATTCACACCATGAGTTTGGTGACCAAATGGGCCCTAAAAGCATAGTCAGAGAGCCCCTGATGAAACCCCATCAGCAAAGGAGTGTCCTGTTAGTAGGTGGTCTGATCCTCCAGCCCAGGACAGTATCGTCATCTGCAAAGGAGGCCCCTTTGGATACTGCTGACATCATGGCTGAAAGACCCCGACATTGGCTGACAGCAAAGAGCTTGTGTGATAAAGGGACCAAACATGCTTGGCAGGAAAGAGGCATCCAAAAAGCTGCAGAAGGGGTGTGCTGGCAACCAGGGGCCAGAGCTGTGCCAGGGAAGCAGCTGGAGCTGGGAAGGAAACTCAAGGAAGTTTCTTGTGGAGGTGGTTTTAAAATCACATCATGCCAGGTTGAAGTGCCGGTTTTCCAGTGACACGCAGAACTGGCTCTGTGGTACAAAAGTGGCCCAGAGAGTGACTCATGGTAGTCTGTGACATTTTAAACACCTTGTGTCCAGCTAATCAAAGACTTCTGAAAGAACAGCCTGCAGTCAACCTGGTAAGTTACCAGTGCATGGAATACAACTTCTTGCAAAAATTAGCCTTTTGAAGGATGCTGCATAAGGGTGGTACCTGCAGCACAGCAGAGTAAGTTCTCTGGCACTGCCAGTGTGTTCTGCATGCTCTGCCAGCACCACCAATACTCCCGGCCAGTGCTTGTCTGCCTCATGGCTTTCCAAGACAGACCAAGAGTTCAGGGCTGCCCATCCGCCCTGTTCACCAACTCAAGAAAGGAATAGGAAGGGCAGAGGAATGCAGACTGGGCCAGAGGACTCATTCATCATTCCCGCTCCCAGCTTCAGCGCTTTCTAGACCGTCTTCCTACAATGCAGCATTTTGTGTGCTGCAGTCCATGCATACACATGCTCGCCTCTCATCCCCTGCCAGGACTTTCTCTCCTGAGACACCTAGAGCTGATTCTGTAATAAATCAGGCAGCAGCCTCCATCCAAGACACGCACATCCCAGTTTTCTCTCCTGAAGAATGAGTGCCTAGCTTTTCATCTGAACACCTGCAGCAAGCAGACAGCTGTGCTGACCTGGAGTGTGGTATCACCTTCCGAATGAAAGGCACATTGCTGTTCAAACACGGTCTCCTGCAGCACTCCGGCATTTTTCTTTTCCCCATACAGGGCAGGGAGCTGCTCCTGCATCCTGATCCCTAGAGCTCTGGATGCCCTGGTACAGTTCAGTGCCACCCCAGTGAGTGTGAATCCACCAGCCTCTGGGCCTCTGGTGTTGAGGTGTTGAACATGGCCCTTACTCTCTAATGAGCTGGTGCAAGAGTGGAAACAAAATCTTTCCAACACACTGATGGAGGCTGGGAGGGAGCCCTGGGAAGGGGTGCATGCAGGGCATGCTGGAAGGATGTGCTGCTATCCAGCCACAGGCATCTGGGGAAACGTCTTCAGTGAGAGAGGTGGGAAAGGGGGGATTTTGCACAGGGCTCCTGTGCTAGCACATGAGCAGATCTAGCCCTGGGCACAAGCACAGCTCTGCCAGACACAGGAGGAAGAGTGCCAGCAGTGCTCGGAGCTCACTCGTGTCACTGAGACACTTGTGAAAGTCAGGAGAGTGATTGGAGCCAGGACATGGGGTGCAAGAGGGTGACCGCACTCCTAGAGACACCCAGTGAGACATTCCCAGCAGCCGAGTCAGTGCCGGGTCCCACTGCAGCCTGGAGCCTGCAGGATCAACTGCACAAGGTGGGAGCTCGCAGCACTGCACAGGGGAGTGTGGCCCAGCTTGGGGAAGCAGGAGCCAAGGCCAAACCCACCTGGCTTCGCTTTGCACACTGCCAAGATCTTTTTTGTTGATTTACATTCAGATTCCCAGAACACAGACATAGGCAAGAAAGCAAGAGTTGAAAGCAAACAGGAAAAAGGCAGGTTCCCTTGATTTCTATTTTTAACACTGCAAAAAAACATTGGTGTCATTATATTTAGGAAAAAAAATATTCTGAGTGTTTCCTGTCTCCCCTTTCAATACCTTCAGCTATTTCCTTGCAGATGTTTCCAGGGACCAGGGCTCAGAGGCAAGAGAATAGAGGCTAGGCTCTCACCCCACAGACCAACCCAAGGAGGGGAGGGTCCTGGGAGAAGAATGCTGGCTTGAAGCAGGTGCCCATGCCCCTGAATGGGGACAAGGAGGACAATCAGGCTGTGGAGGATGTAGCCAGATCCAAGCAGAAGCTGCATGTTACCACAGAACCTTCACGCTGTGTCTCCATACAGGGGAAGGCACAGTGGCACCATCATGGCACAGGTTTAGGGAGAGAGGCTGCAGCAGCCAAGGCTGGAGGCATGGCTCTGCCCTGCTGTGAGGACCCAGGGATAAGCAGAGCACCCCTGTGACAAGCTGCTGCACAAAGGGGCTGGTCTGCAGCAGAGGTCTCACCGTTGCTCTCCTCTCACACCCAGCACCACCTCTGTGATGGGGATCACATGTGAGACTGGTGAACAGTGTCAGCAGCAACAGAGATCTTAAAGCCAGGCTTGCATATAGAGGATGGCTGGTGTCCCTTGGAGCCAGAGCCTCTGCACGTGCTGCTTCTCTACTCGCAAGTACCAGCGTGGCTCAGCTTCACCTGCATGGCTCAGAGGATCTTCCTCTTCACTTTGACAGCCTAGGCTCATTGCCTCGCACTCAAGGACTGTGGTTTGCAAAGTGTTTGCATTTAATTCTCATACAGGCAATCCAGAGCATGCTTTCTGCATGGCAGGCCAGCAGAGAGGCTTCGCCTGTGCAGGCAGCAGATCACATCTCAGCAGGACCAAGAGATGCAAAGAAAACTGGGGTATGAATGCGGTCAGCTTCTGGCAGTGGAGAATGAAGCCAGCCGCTGGGGAAATAAATGGCTCTCCTAATCCTAAACACACTGTGCTAGATGTGGTTCCCAGCAAAATCACAGCACAGGGAGATCAGGATTTCTCCATGTAGCCTAGGGAGCACCCTGCCCCAGGAAGGAGATGTAGATAATGTCATAAATGTGCCATGGACAGCATGCATGGCCTCCAAAAGCACTTCAAAACATCTCCTCCAACGTAGGTCAGTTAGCTAGGGTTGTGTACATGTGTGTTGCCCTGTGCACACACAACTCTCCATGTTCTAAGTCACTGTAAGAGATGTTGTCCTTCACTGAGTTCTGGGCTCAGCCAGAGCAGGGAGAGCAGATGTCTGCCCTGGCCAATGGAGTGAGCTTCTGGGCTGTTTCCATTCCTGGAGTCTGGTCTACAAAAGGAGCTGCCTTGTGAGATGCTCCTCTGGGGCTCTGGCTGACTCTGAACTGGAGGAAAGCTCTGGGACAAGATGAGCCATGGGTCAGGCTTCCGTTGCTGGCCCTGGGCAACCAGGTGCAGATAGTCCCATAGGTCAAACACTTCCTTTCTATATTACTTTTCCAAAAGCCCTGCAGCAGGTGGAAACCCAACACCAAAGTGTCTTGATTTAAGGACTACATGAAAAATACCCTGCAGTTCCCAGTACAGCCCAGATCATCCCAGTTCTAAGCTGAGGGCAGGAGGCAGTCCTGCTGCACTTCCAGCAGGAGCTGCTGGGCTTTTTCCCGGAGCCGAGGCGGTGTCCACAGGCTGGAGCCTTGCTCTGGCGACCCTCAGCAGGAGCTCCTCCTATTTTCTGACTGGAGCTGCAGGGATCTGGGCTGCTGTCAAGGCATGCGTGGATTTCACAACACCTCCCTGCCTGCTCTGATGAGACATTTCTGCAGATGGTCCCAGAGGTCTGTGGCTGCCTCAGCAAGGCAGCAATGCTCGGTGGCCTCCTTTTAGCCCAGATTGTCCAAGCTCTCAAAGGGAGCTCACCAGCAGGCTCCTTGGAGAAGCTGTCCCCGGTTGGATTCAGGGAAGGGCTGATCTCTGTGCCAGAATCAGAACTGGACCAGTTATGCAAGCAGAAAATGCAATTTGTGGCAAGGGGGACCAGCCCAGAATGAGCAGATGCTGATCCAGAAGATGACATGTCCCAGTTAGTCACAAGTCATGGACAGGCTTTTTTTTTTTTTTCCCCTTTCTCCCCCCTCTTTTTTAAAAAAGTTCTTCAAAAAACTTTAGTCAGGAAAGGAAAATATTCCAGAACAGTCTCCCTTCCCATGGCTAGCGAGCTGTCAATGCGGTAACTCCACACAGACAGGGCTTGCACAGTTGAAAGCCAACAGAGTTTCGTTGAATAAGAATTGGTGAGTTTTCCTGCGAGTGCTAATCAAGTGTCTCAGGAAAGTGAGGTGAGGTGGCTGCAGTGCAGCAGCAGCAGGTGGCTGTAACTTGCAGCCTTACCGAGCCAGGTGAAGATGCAAATGTCACCACAGGAGATGGAGACATCACCTTGTTTGATGGGCAGCAGCATCTTGGAGCCTGCAGAGTAGCGCAAGCAGGAAGGTGAAGCACTCACCACTCCATCTCCTCCTGCCACTGTGGGGTGTGGGCAGCTCCCAGCCCAGGGGCTCTGCTCATCATCTTTTCCAAATTTTGCCTTTCTGCCATCGTGGTGTCTGGGCACAGTCTCCTGAGAAGAATGTTGGGTGGTGGCACACTTTTGTGGTGGGGTTTTCCTGCCTCCATGGGGAACAGTGGGACGAAAATGAAATTGTCACAGCCTTTCTCCTTCCTTTCCTGACTGCAGTGGGGAAAACACCAGTTTGTGGGAAACCCCGATGCCCCAAAACACCATCTCTTAGCCTCTGCTTACTATCCCAGGAGGAAATTCCTGCCACCTCCAGATGGCCACAGGCACCAGCTTCACAGGGACTTGCTTCAGGGGATGTCCCGGGCTGTGCCTCCTCTTCCAGACCTGCTTTAGTGGGTACGATTTCCAAAGACACAGCCATACCCTTGAAAAGGAAGCAGCTCTTCTGTGTAGACTGACATCACACTTGACACATCTCAAGCTCAGATAGCATGAGGTTGGAGGACACCAACCCCTCCGGCTCTGTCCCTGTGGTCCTGCAGGTCTCCAGTTCCTCCCCAGTGCCCATGCAGAGCCCCTGCCTGGGCTGTGCTGGGTGCCAGGCCACTAAAACTTCTCCATACCGTGAGGGCCAGCATAAGCCAGCCTAGCTGTAAAGGGTCAGTCTTGGCTCTTGCTTTGTGGTCAGAGCACAAAAGAAGACCCACCAAGCAGGCTGGTTGCTTTTAATTAGGCTTGGGACCTGCGTGAGGCAGCCACCTCCCTGTTCCTTTTTTGGGGATTCTTGTTTAGGGGCCACCAGTTTGAAATTAGCAAGTTGTGGCTCTCCTACCTCCCACGGCAGCAGGTCACCCTGCCCTGTGGGCAGCCTGACAGCCAGGCAAGAGCTCATCCTGCCAGACACCTTTTACAAATCATTCTGCATAGTTCACATTCTCGTCTGTTTTATGAGTGTTTCAGCTCCTCATATTGATCAGGGCTGGAGCCGAAGTAATTATGTTCATCACAAATAATTTCCCTTGATTTTGAGTCATATTTGAGCTGGTGCCCACCTCCTCTGCTCACCCTTTAACACAGGCAGCTCTCTGCTCACTGGTACATACTTTCCAGGCGACATCGTTGCTTTCATAACAACATCGTTGCTTTTCATAATAACCATTGTGAGACTGAGAGGCTTGTTTTCTTCACCTGGATCCCACACACACTCTAAAGGTTTCGGTCATGTCTTTATTGATTTGGCTGGGGATGTGGACAAGAGGACGCGGTTTATGGGAAGTGCATGCTTGGGAGATGTCTCCAGATGTCTCTAGTGTTGAGGGGGGAAGTATGGGAGGGTCGAGAGCCTAGGACCCTTCTGCATTGCTGGTTTCAGCCTTTGTAGTCTTGCTTAGGAGATGGAGAGCAAGACCAGCACTTGTTTTACTCCCATGGGCGCAGGTAGGAAATGGAACTCACTCCCAGAGCCTTCGATGTAAGCCCTGAGGACTAGCAGCAGGTCCTTTGCTAGATGGTCTTGGGTGGTGACTGGACATTTTGGCTTTTTAAGTGCTGGGTGTGAACCAAGCACTGGTGCAAGTCAAGTGAACCGACAGCTCTTCAGTCCTCCCCAGACCAGCCAACTGCTGAGCCCTCCTAATGCGCCCAATGTCTCTGCTGGAAGCCCCTTACCTGCATGGACCAGACTCCTACCAGTCAACAAGGACCTTATGAAGTGCCTGCTGCACAAGGTCTTTGGGCAGGTCCCACCAGCAACCAGGGGTTTGCAAGGAACCTGTGCAGAGCATCCACTGGAGATATGCCAGACAAGGGTTGTTGTCTTTGCCCCAGCTCACTGTTCCCTCCCCAGTACCATCCTGTCCCAACACCTTTACCATTCCTTCCCTGCACACAGTCCCAGCATCCTGAATCCATCAGCACCTTGAGCTGTTCTGGCTCCCAGTGCTCCTGCTGATGGTGAGCTAGGACCAGCTCTGGGGATGTGAAGGGCTGTGACACTGGGAACAGGCACAACTCGTGTTTCCCAAGCCTCTCCCAACATCACCTGCTTCCCAGGCACAACACTAGCTGCTGCCTGGCTGCAGCACTTGCGTTCTCAAATGCCTTCCTCAAGCAGAGCTGGCTGCAATTACCAGGTGGGTTTGGTGAGACCTAAAAGCATCACTGGCTGTACCTCAGTGCCTGCCTCAATCTGCAGCCTATTTGACGCTGCAAGGGACATGGCAGCTGCATGGGAACACATAGCACACTTAAGCAAGACAAGAACTGAAGGAAAAACATTGTCTATTCTAGCCTGAAACCACAAGAAAAACAGAGATAGTAAAAAGGAATGAGCAATTTGATCAGGAAACACGAGTTAGCCATGCAGCTTCATAGAAAATACCAAGGGCCTGTCGGTGACCACACAAGGTCAGGATCTGGGGTTTGTCTGAAAGGCAAAGTTCTAGTGAGATTTTTTTTAAAGAAATTTATATATAATGATGTGTGATACCAAAAATAAACCCTCAGAGGATCACAGTGTTTGATACGTGATGATTTCTGACACTGTTTTCCAAATAATAATGGAAAGACTCATTTGGCTGAGGTTTCCATCCAGGCTTTGTTTTACAAAAGTCTTATTCTTTGGGTTATCTGAATCTTTAACTTAGGGGGACGATTATGAATTGCTCTTGTCTGGACTACAGCAAAAAAAACCCACACAGAATGACTGCCCAGGGTTTGATACATCTATCAAGAAAAAGTGTTGTCCTTTCACAACATCTGACATAAAGCTGGGCTGCACTAACGAGAAACCCTCAGTCTGAATGATGAGATCTCACTACACTTTTGGCTAAGTGAGGCTGTGATAATCTCTTTGCTCCCTGTCTAATCTCTCCACTTCTTCCCCTCGGCAATGACAGACTTTGAGACCAGAATCAGCACTGACTTCCATTTATCAATGCTTCCTCCTAATGAAACCTACTTAAAAGTGCCTGGAAAATGGTGAAGGACTGAGTGTCCCCACCATCCCTCATCACTCCCCATCTGAAACACTCTTCCTTCTCGGGAGAGGGCAACGCCTGGTTGTTGCTCACTCTCTCGCTGGCCTCACTGTGGTGGCTGGAAGCTTGGAGGGGTCAGTTGGTCTCAGATGAAGCCAAAGTTTTCTCATGTAGTTGCCTGGCCATCAGAAACTGGACGGCAGCCCTGAATTCTTTTCTCACAAGTCACTTGGACAGGAACCAGATGGTAAATACTTTCAGTCTCTCCTAGCCTGGATCTGGGGTGGAAGCGGTGACTTCAAGGTAAAAGATTGCCCGGCCCATCCTTCACCCCTCAGGGTGGCCAATCCTCCCAGCCCAGCTCCACTCTCCAGTTAAGGTGCGAGAACCAGAGGGAATAAAAAGGCCAGACAGGAATGGAAACGGCCATCACTACCTCTCTCAGCTCTTGCTGTTTGAAATTGGAGCTGGATTCCTTCTGGGAAGGAAACAACTTTCCCATCCTGCCAAAAACAAAGGTATTTCAAAGTTTCTCAAAGCTGTGGTGTTTCCAGAAGTCTCATGAAAAACAGTCAGAGTCACCAACAGCTGAGGAAGACCTGAGATGTCTCCTTTTCATTTAAAGACTCTTGGCTCTTCCAAGCTGGGTATCTGTCCTGCTCTCCCACCAGTGCTGTCCACCCTCCATGCACAGACCTGTTCCCCTGCAGCATGGATTTGAGCCAGGAGTGCCCAAAAGCAAAGGGAACGCCCTCCTCCTCAAGGTATGGAGAACATCTTTCCCTAGACCCATGATTTCACTGTTGATATGAAGAGGGACAGAGCCAGCAAGGACCCTGGCTCAGACGGCCTAGGTTCTCCCCAGCAGAGATGAACATCCAGACCCTGGTCTGACTTCAGCCAGCTCTAGGGAGCATATTCAATAAACAGCATGGAGTAAGGAAGGGAAGAGTCTCCAGCAAAGGAAAGGGATGGAGGGAGAATATGGTCTATATCCATCACAGATGGATGCAATTTTAGCTAAGCAGGGTGCACAAATGAGAGCTTTGCAGTGTTATTCATGATGGCACGTTAAACGGCACAGACATGAAAAAAAAAAAAACCAGCTGTCTAAAATGTAAATTCACTGGGTCAGTTCTTTCATTTCTATAGAAACAGCAGAGCTTGCCAGCGGCTAACTCAAAGGAGATGGATTCAGATCCCTGTATCAACTATTTTCTTGCACAACTGACCACAAAAGAAAAAAAAAAAAAAAGAAATTACAACCCCCAAAAATTCTGACAATAATACCATGGAAACTGTGGAGCACAACATATGGACTTAATTACTAGATATGAAATCACACGTATGGTACAGAACACATATGGGGTACTTGCTGCAGAGGGGAAAGGTTATAACCGAGTATTTATAAAATGAACTGCTAATGTGCTGCTCTCGTGCGGCTTTGCAAATCAAAACCTGTGCAAGGGCTGTATGGCTTTACCAGGCTCTGCCTGCAGTCCCTGGCCCCCTCGGCACGGCAACCTGGGTGGGCACACGGGACCCTGAGAGCCAGGAGAAGGGAAGCTCAAGCCCATCTCACCCATGGGAAGGCAGAGTCATGGGACACTTTGTGGGGATCCCTTCATCTGGCTCCTCTGGGCGCCCCCAAAATGCAGTGAGATACTGCCAGGGATTTGTGATGCCATCTGAGGGATGGGCAGTTGGCTGGGTGTGAAACAGTGGGTTTGGCCCCTGTCTGGCTGCTTGACTCGGTGCGGTGGCTCTCTGTTGCTGCTTGGGCTCTACTGTGATGTCAGGCCATCACAGTGATGTCACCTTACTGCAGCGAAAGCTCAATGGCATCAGCTAGGGGGAAGCAAAGTCCCCTCTTGTCCCAAGCTGAGGAAGAGGGTAAAGAAGGGGCTCCCACCCCAAAGAGGCAAACCTGAGCCTTAGCCCGCCGGGGGGTGCCTCACTGCCCCCCAAGGCTTCACACGGCATTGTTGGCTGCTCACTGAGGGTGACGAGAGGTTTTTATTTCCCCTACCAGTATTGTCATCTGGGTTCTAACTGGGAAATGAAGTCATGCCCATTAATCAGAAGTCCTAACAAACACAAGCCTGGAATAATTAATTGAACTCCCCACCCCCCTGCGGCAAGGCTGGATCGGTGCTTTGGCTGCTCTAGAGCTGTGGCTGATAGAGGCACTGCAGCCACCTCTGGGATGTCTGGCTGGGCTGCAGCCTCTGAAACATGTGGCCAGTGGGAGGGCATCAGCTCTGAGGAGTGAAGGGGAAAAAGGCAGCACAACATGTGCCTCCTGGCACAAACCTTCTGGCTTGTGAGAACCCATCAGTAGTGCCTGAACCACTCTGCTAGCAAGAATGGAGCAATGCATGGTCCTCGTACCTCCCTTGTGATGGGCACAGTTGTGTCTGGGCAGGGCTTGGGCCATGCAGAAATCTGGGGCTTCAACTTGAGGAGCGGAAAGTCTAGTGCCAGGGTAAGTGACAACAGCCTTTGGAAGGTAGTGTGTTATTTCCACAAGTTGCCATGACCTCATTAACAGACTGATTGCAGCTAACAAAGCAAAACCAAAGCAGCGAATTGGGGTGGGAGAGCTGACTGCATGTTCCTCCCTGCCAGGCTCTGCCCTCCTTGCTCCAGGCCCTGGCTTCCAGGCTATGGCAAGCAGTGGAGCTGAGGTCAGGATTGCTGCTTAGGTGACTGAGGACCTGTTTCACAAAGCAGAAGTAAGAGGAATGGGAAAAGACTGGAGGGAGGGATGGAGAATCACTCCTAGTTGCATAATTTCAGTGTTCTGCTTATACAGCATCCAGCTCCTCCTGTGTGTTTGCCAGCACATATCATGACATAAGATATACAGCCTCTCAATCTCTGGGCTCACAAAGTCCCCTTCTTACCCCTTTTAATAAGACCTAAGGGACAGGAACATGGAGAAGGGGCTTGGTCTCCTGAAGGTGTTGAGATGTGTAGTTTTTTTCTTTCTAAAAAGACCCATGCTTTACCGCATAGACACAGCAGCTGCAAGGAAAGCTTGCAAAGGGTAGGCTGAAAAGCAGTAAAACATTGGGAGGCAAAACCTGAGCACCCACTCCTTTTCCCCAAAAATGGATTTTAAATTCTCATCATGGCTTAAACCAATCATATTTTTTCAGGAGCTGAGCTGGGGTTTACAAGGCTTGAAATCAGCAGTGCTCTGGCAAGGACCATGCTGCAGCCCTCTCTGCATCACGTACCAGGGCAATGTAACACAATGTGAATCCAATGCCCCTCCGCCACAGCACTAGCAGCCTCCCTGGGCAGCCACAGCCCCACGCAGGATGGGGGATTCTGTGGCACCTCACCACCACAGCAAATGCCTTTCCCGCTCTTGCTGCACCAGAGAAACTGAGAGGGAAGCACACCTCTACTGCCTGGAGAGCTTGCCTGGCAAACTGCTGCAACCCCAGTGCTGGGAATCAAAACCAAGCCACACACTGTCCTCAGTGATGAAGAGAGACAATCCTGCCCTTGACTTCAGGACTCTGTACAGCGTGGACAACTCACCCCTGTCCCCCAACCTGCCAGGCACTGTGCTTAGCATAAAACATAGGAATCAGTCCCCAGCAACAGCACAGTTGTGGCAATGTTCCCGCGTGTATGGTGGCAGGGATAGCCCTGCCGAATGCTTTAAAACCCACGAAGAAGACACCAGCTCTGTCCAGGCAGACCTTAATCAGTAACAACAAGCATTGACCTTCCTTCTGGGATGCAACTAGCAGCAAGGAGCCAGTCGCTCCACCAACCTGGCTCCCCAGCCCCTCTCTCCTCCTCTCTGGGGAGAGCATCCCTTCCCTTTACTTGCTGTCTCAGCAGACAGCACAGTCTCACCTTGAAGGGAGTGGAAATGGGAGCTGGAATGTGGGCTGGAAAAAAAAAGAGAAAGGAAAAAAAAAGAAAATCTTGAGGCTTGTCCAAACCTGCTCATGTTTATATTGGAGCCTGTGAGTGACATCAGAGAGGGAGAGTATAAACACCAGCAGGACCTACTCAGGGCTTTAAAACCTGCGAACACGCCACTGCCTCCAAACAGCCCAGGGGGTGATGTGCTGAAGTGGCAGAGGGGAGAGCAGCATGAGGCTCCAGCTGGAGAAGCAACTCCTCTTCCTCTCCCTCCTCTGCATCCTCTCTAAGGTAAGGGAGATGGGGCCCTGGGGCAGCTTTAGCCTTATTCGGGGGAGCACCCAGTTCTTGCGAAGAGAGATGCAGGGAGGAACAGGGTGTTACACCAAGTCCAGTGGCTAACGCTGGCAGACAGGCTGTATTCATGCAGTCCCACAGGGACAGACCTATGGTTGGGAGAGACATTTGCAATTAAGCAGCAGGGTCTTAACATTTATGGGCCAAAGTTGTTGTGCAAGTCCACCGAGCAAGCAGGAATGACAGCAATGCACTCTGTTTGCTTGCCCATCCCTCCAGCTCCCCCGCACCCGGGGCTGTGGTATGCATCCCCAACGGTGAGCGAGCAGCAGCTCAGTGGTAGTGGCTCCTGCAAACTCCTTGGTCTCTGCCCAGGCTCCTGAGGCAGGGGGCCAAGCGAGCCCAAGCCTCAGCATTCTTCAGCTCTCCCTCCCCTCCCCGGGATGCTCATGCAAAGCCAACACCTCCAACAGAATTTGGATTGTTGCAGTGAGCTTTTTTTCTTCTTGGCCTCTGCGTGAAAATAGTTGCCTGTGCAGAGAACAAGGACACTGAACAGTTCGGGATATCTCATCTCCAAGTGCTTGAATCCTAACGCAGACCTTCTGCAAGCAGGGACATCATGGCAGTGTGGTGACTATTTGACTCCTTTCCCAGACAGTTAAGATCTCTGATAGCAGCCACATTGTCATCTAAAGACAAGTTAATTACAAGGAGCTGGGGGAAATAGGTTAATGAGGCTTGGGTAATCTTTCTAAAACATTGATTTGTAACAGCAACCTCCTGAAATATGAAAAATGGCCTTGGCTGCCTGAGTAAGCTGTGAGAGAGAATTGATTCTGCCCCAGGTGCTTATGAGTGCTTGGAGAGTAACCAAGGGCCCTTGTGCTCCAAGCCCAAACCTGGCCACCACAGCCAGTCCTTTCGTTCCTGTGTGAATGTCTCTCTGGTTTCTGCCACACTAATAATGCTGCTCATTGATAAAACTACAATAAGACCCAGGTCACTCAGCCCATTTCAGATATGTTTTATCTCCTGGCACTGACATTTTTACAGACTCATGAAAGAACATCTAAATTGCTGCAAATGGGGACCAGGGAGCATACCAGCACCCACCTTCTCTGCCTAACTGGTCAAATCAGACCTGAAGATACTGGCAGAAACTAAAAGAGAAAGAAAAATGGTATCTAAAATCCATGTGGTCCAGCTGAACCTGTCAATCTCTTAGCACTGGTATCTGGACAAGCACAGGACTGAGTTGTTTTTTGCACATTTTCTGAACTGCTGCCTGCATTGCACGTGCTGGCCATGGGGCAAACAGAGCAGCAGGGCTGCCAGAGAGTGGGTCAGAGCTGCTGTGAGGAACTTACACACGTGCATACGCTGTTAGGCCAGTACACACAAAGAATTCACTTCCAAACTGCAGGACCAAATCACTTGGCTTCGGGCCCTATATGCAACAGTACCCTCAGATATGACACCATGGCAGCACGAGCGCTGCCTGTAGAAGTTATTTGTGCCAGGGTAATTGTGCAAACAGAACGAGCCATAGATATCAACACCTACCTGGGGCTGTTTAGCCTGGAGCAGAGGAGGCTGAGGGGAGACCTCATCACTGTCTACAGCTCCGGGAGATGAGGTTGGAACAAGACAGGTGCTGGTGTCTTTTTCCAACTAACAAGTGATAGGATGAGAGGAAATGGCCTCAAGTTGCACCAGAGGAGGTTTAAACTGGATATTAGGAAATATTACTTCACTGAAAGCAAGCACAGGAACTGGCTGCCCAGGGAAGTGATTGAGTCACCATCTCTGGAGGTATTTAAAAGACGCATGGATGTGATACTTAGGGACATGGTTTAGTGGTGGAGTGGGCAATGTTAGGTTTATGGCTTGACTTGACAATCTTAAAGGCCTTTTCCAACCTAAGCAATCTGATGATTCTATGTTCCCATCCTGTGGAGTGCTAAGCGTCCCTGATTCTCCCCGGTTTCCATGGATGCCCATCACACTTTCCCTCTAGAGGACAACAGCTTTCCAAGCTGCTTTGCTGTATTCTCACGGACTTTCAGAACCTCCCTCCACCAAAAATCTCCCCACATGACTGAGAGAGGATTACCTGTCTGTCCCAGTGAAATAGCAGCCATTAACCCAAAACTGTACAGAACCATTAATCAAATCCTGGTTAATGATGGCTTTGCCTCCACAGGTGTGTGCGCAGCTGTGCCGGAGACCATGCTACTGCCCCTGGGTGCCACCTCATTGCCCCCGTGGGTCCCCCCTGGTCCTAGATGGCTGCGGCTGCTGTAAGATCTGTGCCCGGCGCCTGGGAGAGCCCTGTGACTTCCTCCACATCTGTGACCAGAGCCAGGGCCTCGTCTGTGACTACAGTGCAGCACCCACAGGGACAGGAGCCACCTGCAACTGTGAGAACCGGGGTGCCCGTTCCCTGACAACAATGCCCGCGTGCCTTGAGCCCAGCACAAACCCCAGCTCCAGCTGGAGCCCAGCCAGCTCCAAGCATCCCTTGCATCCCTCACATCTTTCAGGGAAGCTGTTAAGGCTCCAAAAGCAGCTTAACTAGTGAGCTATTCCTTTGAAAATAGAGAGATGATGATGAGAAGTAGTAGGGAAGAGGAGGAGGCTGGGCAATGCACATGCTACTGCAAACCCATGTCCACCCCACACACTTCTGCTGTCCCAAATTCAGTCCTGTTGTGCCAGCCGCACCATTTCCCCCAGCAGTCCCCTCTGCCATCCACATCTCTGTCATTTTGCCCCTAACGGGCTCCCCTGCTATTGTTTGCAGTTGAAGACACCAAGGAGGAGGGCTGCAAAGTGAATGGCCAGGTCTATAAAGATGGGGAGGTTTTCCAGCCGAGCTGCAAGCTCCAGTGTCGTTGCCTAGACGGGGGCTTCACCTGTGTCCCACTCTGCCAGGAGGATGTCCGGCTGCCCACCCCGGACTGCCCGTACCCACGGCGGGTGGAGGTCCCAGGGAAGTGCTGCCCTGAGTGGATCTGTGAGGCCAGGGACCAGAACCTCCTTCGGGCTGCTGGGACAGGTAAGATGCAGGACATGCCAGCAAGGGGCTGCCCATGCAGGTCTCTAGAGATGGTCTCTTCACTCCAGACCATGAACATCAACAGGAGACACCTCATTTCTCCACTATGCAGGGCTATGCCTGCAGCACCCACAGAGTATGTTTCACAGTCCTGGCTCCAACTACTTTTTTCCCCTCATTTCTTTTCCTCCAGTCCCTGGGGCAGCGTCCCCACCGCTGCCATACCCCTGCCAGGAGTGGAGCACGGAGTGGAGCGCCTGCTCAGTCACCTGTGGTACTGGCTTTTCTACTCGCATCTCCAACCAGAACCGCTCCTGCAGGCTGGAGACCCAGAGGCGGCTCTGCATGGCCAGACCCTGCCCAGCTCTTTCGGCAGCTTCCCCAGTGGTAAGTGGCAGCCTGAGTGAAGCTGGTGCCTCTGAGCAACAGGTTTGACTAAGAAAGGGAAGTGCCAGCCAATACAAGCCACTGGACCTCCAGTTACCTGTAGGCACCACATGACCCCTCCCAGCCATGACCTGACCATGTCTCAGATAAACCATCTCCTGAAACTGCACTTGGAAAACAGTTGATGGCAGGTGCAGACCTGAATTTTGGGATCTCTGCATATCTGAATCTTAGAGAACTGTGGATCCCACGTAACACTGAGACACAAAGGTGGGCTTGACCTGCCCCTGTGTTCAGAGATGCTCCTAGCTGACTCCCTGGGTACCCTGGCTCCATCTTACACCTTTAATTAGCCTGGCACAGCCCCCAGTGTGGACACAGTGCAAAACTGCCTAGTTCACAGCCAGACAGTGCTTTCTGGGGCCAGGTACCTGCACTGCCACATGTCCCTGCTCTCTATATGTGGGGGGCATGCCACCACTCCCTCCATCTCCCCATCACTCTCCACTCTGCCTTTCCAGAGGGGAAGAGGAGGTCGTTGGTAGCTGTGCCTACCCCAGTTTCATCCCGGAGCAAACACCTCATCCTGGCAAAGAGTCTGGCACAAGCTCATGGCACTGTGGTTTTGGTGGAGACAGAGGACACATCCCTTCAGAACTGGGGAAGAACTGATGAACTTTGGCTGCAAAGGAGGGTGGAAATAGGGAACAAGATCCCCATGTCACCCAGCACCTGCCCCCTCTGGGAACCCCACTGCCCCAGGCAGGGTTATTGGGCAGCATCAATGATTTTCTTAAGCAGAATGAAAGAGGAATTGGGGAACCCATGCCCCAAGCATAAATCCACATGAGAACTCAAGAACTAGTCTTTTCCCGAATCAGTGGGGCTTTTGGAGAGGTGATGCTGCTCCTCCACCACGTCACGCATGCAGAGGGCTGCGAGAGAGACTATCTCCAGCAGCTGGAAGTTCAAATCCCCAGGAGAAACCCTCACACCCTACCTCCCTGAGGAAGGAATAGGTACATTGGGCTGCACATCACAAATTGCTGCTGTGCCAGGCTGAGCAGCTCCACCATTCACCAGCTCAGCCATCCCACGACATCCACCCTGTAACCTGGCAGCTGCCTTCCTGGGCATGGGCAGAGGAGTTCTCCTGATGTACGCTCTAATTCACCTTCCTCACATCTCTCCAAAATAAACACAAACCTTCCTGCTCTGCCTGGCCTTCCTCTCCAAAGCGCTAGTGGTTTGGCGGGGCTTCGGTGACCAAGGAGCTCAGACACAGGAGACACTGCTCTGCAGCACCAGACATACCGCCTGCCATCCAAGCACATACCCTGCCAGTCAAGGCCAAAAGAAAAACAGTAAAAAGAGAAAACAAATCACAAAGATGAGTAGAAGCCATCTCCCGACAGGCTGGACCCGGCCCAGCTATGTGAGAGTCAGCACAGGAAAGCTGCTTGGCAGCTCTGCCTTTACTTTCTCACAGCTATAATCCTTCTGGATGATTGAAAAATGCAACCCAAATGCCCTCTAACGGCCTCATGCAAGCATTCAGAGAGGTTGTACCTCCCACAACGGGACAAGGAGGACAACTGGAAAGGAGCAGCGGTTTAGACAACATGTCCAGGTGAGATCTGGACAGTTTAGACGTGTATTTATGGAACTGAAAATAAAGATGTGCTTACGTAGGTGCGGAGCTTATGTGGGCTTGCCTGTGTGGGGCGAGCCCAGCTCTGGCAAGCCCTCGGGAGCCTGGCTGCTCCTGGCCACCTCGGCTGCTGCAGGAAAGGTCTGACTCAGGGTGGGGCAGACTGGAGGCACCTCAGTGCAGGCTGCTTAGAATAAGAAAATTAAAAAAGAAAGAAAAAGTAAGTCAAAGTACTCAAAGCATTATTACATTATATTATATCCTGGATTAAATTCTGCTCCTTTCCTTTCACCCAGCCACGGCCTCCATCCACTCAGTTGATGGGACCAACCCTGGCCATACCAAGGCAGATATGACAGTGCAGGGGCAAAAAACTGAGTGGGGAAAGACTCCCCACAAGCAGCAGGAAAGGCAGCCACTCACCCACTCTCCTAGCCACTGTAACTGCTGAAAATGAAAGTCAAGGATGCTTTTCATTTACCTCTTCTGGGGAAAAAAAAAAGATAGAAAAAAAATCTCACTGCTCCTGCAGAAAACATTGCTTAAAAAGAGAATTATTTATTGTGATCATCTGGTGCTCTGCCTGAATACAAATCATTAATGCAGTTTGTCATGGGGAACGTGGTTAACCTCTGGCAGGCAGCAGATTACAGAATGAACATAGCCTGGTCTGTGACTTTTGTTTGGCTTTTTTCACCTCTGTGACAGCTGCACCAAAAAAGCGGTGACACGAAGTTCACAGAATCATAGAATGGTTTAGGTCGGAAGGGACCTGAATGCCCATCGAGTTCCAACCCCCCTGCAAAGAGCAGGGACACCTCCCCTGGATCAAGTTGCTCACAGCTTCATCCAACCTGGCCTTGAATACCTCCAGGAATGGGGAAGCCACAACTTCATGTAGACTTTAAAACCACAATGTTCCTTGACTGGCATGAATAAGACATTCTGTGTGCTGAAAATCCTGTTTTTAAGCCAGTTCTTGTTTGAGCATGTTGGGACACAGCCACCAAGGCCAGGTCAGCTGCTGGCAGGGAGTGCTGCCAGGGCTCTCGCTCCCTCCCAAATCCTGCCCAGCCACCTCTGGGTGACGGCAAAATTCAAAAGGCCACTTTTTAAGCAGCAACCTGTAATTCTCATCTCAAGCAGAAATGACTCAATGCACCTCTGCTTTAATTTTCCTTTTTTTTTTTTTCCCTACAAAATGTCATTTCTCCCTGATTCACTAAGCAGAAAATATCTGAATAATGAATTAATGAATCCAAATAACTCAGAGTTATTTTTCACTAAGAATACAGGGAAATCAACTCTTGCAGCTTGATTGCCAGTCTCACAATATTTGCTGTTCCCTTTAAAGACTTGCTACCCTGGAAACATAGTTATTTGAGGATCATGTTTATTACAGCCTTTGACACAGTGGGTCCTGAGCTTTGCCTGTTCTTGTGGGGCAGCAGATAAATAGTCTGCATCCACAGATGATTATGGTCACTCCTTAAAGATAAAAAAAACCAAAACCAAAACAAACGAGAAGACGACTCACCCCTGTCCTCAAAGCATACTGCTACATCTACATCCAGAAATGGCATATGATTTGACAATCCTTTTCCCAAACCAGCTCATTGCAGCGCAAGTGTGTGCAGATGAAGGAGAAACTGTGAGCAGCTGCATGAGTAAACAATGCGCATCAGAATTTCTTTTCCAAGCCATTCTCTGATGACCTTACTTATGATCTGTAAAAGCATGGAGTTGGCTGAGAAAGGGCTGGACGAGCTCCTCATTAAAGCTAAACATTGTCACATGCCTCCCTGAGCACGAGAGTGCAATGCTCAATAAAAAATAGTAGATCAAGACCCTTTTTTTTTCTGCTGAAGAGCCTTGAATTGGCTGCCTGAAAGCCCATAACTCAGATTATGCATTTGAAACCTGCAGGACCTAGCCTAGCCCTGTACTCTCACACTGCCCTGGATGCGCTGCCAGCAGCATCACTGCCACGTGTTGGAGCTGGGCACCACAGGGGAGCATCCTGATGCAGGATGCTTGAGTAGAGCTGGGCAGTAGCACCTCTATTGCGGGTGAAATTGTGGGTCAAATGAACACCTTAAACACATGCAAGTCATACACAAGAGAGGAGCTGTGCTGCTGCATGCAAGCCTCCAACATGTCAAGGGAGCAGGAGATGTAGAGGGCACAGGGCTGCAGCTGGGCACAGGCAGTGCTCCCCACGCCCTGCCTTGCTTCTCTCTTCCCATCCAGACCCAAGCCTTCATTCTGGGGACAGAGAACGTTTTGCCTACGCTGCTGAGAGTAGCTTGTGATCCTTCCCATGACTACAGCAGTCCTCACAGCCAGCTGCTGTCTCTGCCTCAGTTTCTCCAATGGTTTGTGCTCTGGGACAAACTGTTCCCAGTTTGTTCCTTTCATCTCGCTGCACTTTTGCACCTCCATAAAGTTGCTCTGCAAGTGGCACCCTAACCCCAGGCTGCAGGAGCAGCTGAAATGCATGGAGGCAAAGCCAGCAGGATAGAGGACTGCTTTCCTGAGAGGTGGGCCCCCACGGACCCCCTCTTCTGCTGCTGTTCCAGGAGAACAGATCCACCAGAGCCTCTGCAAACCTCAGAAAAACCGTAACTTCACCCCACAGAAACAGCTTTTAAACTACACATGTAGTGGCTAAATTTTATCACAGAGGTAGGAAATACCACACACCCTTTCCCATCATTAATCTGCTCCAGCAAGCACTTTTTGGAGTCAACACACTGATACCCACAACAAGGAGCTCCCACCACCCCACGTCTCGGGCTTCCTCACACTGGCCCCAACATGCCATGCCTGACTATGATCCAGCAGAGATGTTCGGCTGCTCCCAAGGAGGGAAGGGCAGTCAGGATGGCTCAGCAAGACTCACTCCAGGAAGGCAGGTGGCCCAACCCTTTACCTGAAGTTATTTTGCCAAGGTCTTTTCCCTATGACTTGCCAGGGCAAACCTTTTCCATTCTGACTGCTGTTCTGTTTACTCCTGTGCCTGGAGATAAAGTTATTTCTGGCCTCATTTATGCAGCAGCAGCTGCTCCGCAATGCAGACAGGGGCTGGTTTTCCTTGGGGGTCCTCTTTGGGGTTGCTGGGTTTAGCTCTCACCCAGCCTCAGGGTATCTGGGTGTCTTCTGTGTGACAACCCCAGCCACAGGGAAGGCAGGAGAGCAAGGTTGCAGCCTGTCTTGTATTTCCTTCCAGCATGGGTAAAAACTGTTCAAAGGAGGGGTGCTTGGGGAGGGATATAGAAGTAGGTATCAAGAACAGGGCGCTGCTGTGCAGTGTAGGGACGGTGCAGCCATTTGGCAGGGAGCAGAGCTCACTGCTGCTTATGCTGGGGCAGGCAGCCTGGCACACCTCTGCAGCACCAGCTGGAGCAGATATGGCAGCATGAACCCCATGCAAAGCTGTTAGTCTCTGCCTTAGCCTTGCTCCTGGTGTTTCTGGATAGATGGCATGGTCTGAGCAGTGGGGCCAGGAGAAAGGGTGTCAGGAGTGGAAGTGAGGGGTGGCTCACCAGGTGCAGGCTTCCAGCTCCTAGTCTGTAGGGATGAGGGGAGTGCTTTTCACCCTGAGAGTGAAAGAACAGAAGCAGACTGAAAGCTTTTGTCCCCATCACCAGACATCTTCCACCCTCCTGTCTCCCTGCCCCCTTCCTCCAGCTCCCTCCCAGCACACATGGCTTCCAAAATAGCTGGGGCTTGCGTATCCCTGGCACTTGGCTCAAAATATCTCAAGTAGGCTGGTGGCAGAAGCCAAGAGCACAGTGGAAGCTGCCGGAAACTGAGGATCTCCACTAAGGCAGCCCTCACCACGTACTCCGATGGAAAGCCTTGTGCCCCAAATCCCCCACTGCCAGGACTGACTCTGAGCACAGCATAACTGGAGCCACCTCACCACTGCCGTGGGCAACAGGCACTGCTTCACTGGGCACTGGCATCCCAGAGCACCATCAGAGACGGCACCACCCCGGGAGCAGCCACCACACCACGAGCAGGGCTGCCACTGCACCCAATGGCCAGGGAGGCTGTTGTCCCATCACCCAGTAATGGTAGTGCAGCTATCTGCCCTGTGGACACCACCTTCGCCCAGTGCTTCTTGCCTGCCATCTACCTTGTGGTGACCCCTCTGGGGCTGGCGGGGAATCGGCTGGGGCTGTGGCACCTCTGCACTGGGCGCCGGCAGGGTACCAGCCATCCCCTCACCCTGCTAATGGGCAGCCTGGGTCTGGCTGACCTGCTGTACATCAGCACGCTGCCCTTCCTTATTAGCTACTACTTGAGGGGCAGAGCATGGCTCTTCGGGCATGGCTGGTGCCAGATCACCCAGGGCCTCTTCCACCTCAACCTTTATGCCAGCATTGGCTTCCTCACCTGCATCAGCATCCACCGCTACCTGGGCATCGTGCATCCACTGAAAGCATGGGGCAGGTGCCAAGGGGCAATATCTTCAGTGTGGCTCAGTGTGATGGTCTGGGTGTGGGTCATCGCACAGGTAGCTCCTGATTTCGCCTTCAGCAAGATGGACAACACAGGGATGCAGTGTCACGACACAACAGGACACGAGAACCTGGGTGTTTACTTGCTGTACACCGTGGCCATCACTGTGACTGGGTTTGTCATCCCATTCCTCATCATCATCGGATGCTACTGTCACGTGGTTGTAGTGCTATGCAGGAATGAGACCATGGACCTCAGCCTCAGGAGAAGAAGCATCAGACTGGTGATTCTTGTGATGGTCCTTTTCTCCATCTGCTTGCTCCCTTACCATATCTTCAGAAACCTCAACTTGTTGTCTCGAAGCTGGCAGCTGCAAGGGTCCTGCACACAGGCTTTAAAGAACATCTACGTTTCCTATCAGGTGACCAGGGGTCTGGCCAGCTTCAACAGCGCCCTCAACCCCCTGCTCTACGTGATGACCAGCGAAGACTGCATGTCACATATGAGGACCACCTGCCAAAAAGCCAGCCAGTCCGTTAGGTCCACCTTCAGGAAGAAAACATCTTGCCAGGTTGATGAGAAGACAACAAACATCATTCTTCATGAGGAGGAGTCTTCTTATGAGCTCTGAGGTACCCAAGACTCCCTCCAAAGGATGCAGCACTTCAGTTTTCACTTGTCCCGTTCTCAGGAACACCTTGATGCCTGTTTTGCAGAGAGATGGTGACTGCAGCATCACCGTTTCCGATCTCAAACAAGGTATAGACAGGACTGCTAGCATCAGAGAGCAAACTAGAACCAGGTTTGAGAACAAACCTGCTCAACCCAACTATTTTGCCTACAGTACGCCTGGAGGTGGAAAGAGATGAATGTTGAGTTTACTCCACTCCTGAAGTCCAGCCTCCAGTGCAGTGGGCCAAGCTGGTTAACATCCTCCCCTGGTCCCCTGGCCATGCAGAGCTAGCTCCTCAGTGAGTGAGGAATGGGGGGGAAACAATGCCTCGTCCCCACCACTGGACAAGGGTTTGAGACAGGATTCTCTCCTTCACCCAAGGAGAGGGTACTGGTAATTAAATGCTTGCATGACAGGACAGTTGAGAGGGTGAATTTTTGTAGGAGGGAAGTGCTTTGAAAATGGAAATATTCATAAAAATACCAAGTTTTAAATATATGACACAGTTGTGCCAGTTCCTGAGTTTGTTGTTCCTGGGTGACTGACCTGCTTCAGGATCTGTGTTATCCTCTCCTGCCCACCCCCCTTTACAGAATTAAAAAAGAATTTTAGCATTACTTACTCTCTCTGGAACAGCACAAAGCAGACAAAACAAATTGGCATTTTAAAGCTTCTGGAGGCTATTGGTTGGGTTTGGGGTTTTTTTTTGCAAGGCAAATGACTGCAGTAGCCTGAACCACTGCTTTCAGCAGGCAGGAGAGTTGGAATCCTCCTGTGGGTGGCTGCATCTTACTCTAGCATCCAGCCTTGTGAGGGGATTAGATACATCCATTGAAAATCAGAAAAAAGAGAAGCAATGCTCTTCAGAAGGCTTGTGAAGGTGAGGTTCGATGCTGAGGGCAGTCTGTCTGTTGTCGCCAGGGAGGGCCAAGGAGGTCGCTGCTTCAGGGTAAGCTGAGGCACCTGAGCAGTAGTTCAAGTTTTGCTCTTTGTGTTCCCTACCATGAACATCTTGAACATTTCGGTTCTTGTGAAAGGAGCAATGTGATTTGCAACAGCAGATCTTGCAGCTCAGCTGAAGTGGATTGTGAGTTAAAACTTGCCCATTCTGGGAAACTGCTGACCCAGGAGGCTGCAATCTTTGAACCGAAGCCCTATATATATCACAGTCAGCTGCTCCTCACAGGGACTTACCCTCGGATCCACAGCTGACTTTCAGATGAAGTTAATCTGTCTAAAGTGCAAATAAACACCTAATGCTTTCAGTTGTGAGTCATCTCGCTTCTTTTAAAGCCTTATAGGAACACAGGAGACACCTAGCCTGTGGGCCGGAGAAGTGATGAGTTTCCCAGGGGTCTGCAGCTGGGAAGTTCACTCCCAGTGCAGTAAGACTGCAGGCAAACGGCGGAGCACAGTGCTGGGCCAGGCATGCACTAAGGTAGGTTTCCAGGGTCTGCTCAGCACCTGGCAGGTGTACAGAAAAGCCCTGAAACTTTCAGCTCCCACCCCATCCAGAGGAAACCCAAAGTCAAAGCTTAAATTCCTGAATGAGATGCTCTTCTGTCTCTGCAGTAGGGAAAATCTGTGGGACGTTAGGACCAGGTATAGCCTCTGGTACTTGCACAAACTTCCCAGATCAGAGCTTCTCCAGAGCTCTGAACTCTTCTCCTTTCCTGAAAAAAAAAAATATCCATGCCTCCCAAAGCTGTCCAGCTCTTCCACCGTCACACATATATCCCACTCAAGATGCTACAGCTCCCCAGAGCCCCCAGGAGCTGCAGCACTCTGTCAGTGCACCAGCTTTTTGCATGATTTATTGAAATAAATCATCACTGTATCCCAGGGTGGGAGCACTGCTTAGGAAGAGTCAGCAACTTTGCTCTTGCCATGTAGCATCACTGTGCCCAACTCTGTTCTCCAGTGCCCCTCATGTCATTGTTAATGATGATTTAAAGATCTGTATTCCTAGAAGCATCTCTGAGCCTCAGGAACAGCTGCAGCCATGAATCTGTTCATTTTTTCTGTGTTCTGCATCCATCAAATCAGCAAAAGCTATCGAGGAGATGTATGTTGGGATGATGACCCTGAGATATAGTTTTCTGGGCATCTCATGCTTTGCAACCCCCTTATCCTCAATGTTGCTTCCCCTTGTGAATTGGGGGAGAGGAAAAAAAAAAAAAAAAAGGAGCACCTCCCTTTATTGGCTGTATGTGTAATTAAGGCCCAATTTCTGGCACATGAGCCTGCATGGCTCGTTTTCACAGCTGGTGATGGAATAGCAAGCAGCCCTCCTTCCTCCAGCCCTTGCTGCCAAGGGCCCTCCTTCTCTCACAAAGAGCAGCCGCTGTTTTCTGCAGGACACTGCAGGTGCACGGTCACCACTGAAGGCCTGCCTAAAATCTATGGGCACTGCTGACCCCTCAAAACCTCCCCAGCGCTCTTTGTTCCCTGGGAGCTGAGGGGTGGGATTGTCCCTGGAGCAAACACCAACAGGCAGCTCTTGCTCTGTGCTGGTCCCTGCTCATGGCATGGGGAGGCAAGGATATAGCAGTTTTGGCAGTGGGTGAGGGGGCAGGGAAGGTGAAGAGCTACCATATTCCTCCTTCCCTTTCTTCCAGCAGCTCTGTCAGTCACTGGCAAGGCCACGTACACGTTTGCTGCTGGCAGGAGGCAGTCAGTGTCCACTGGAACTGCCGTCCCACGGTTGCATCCCAAACCAGCAATCGGTTCCTGGCTGGCATGTGCACAGTGAAGAGACTTGAGGACAAGACCTGTGGCAGTGCTGGGGTCAGCACCCACCTGCTCAGGGCCTGGCTTTCAGTCAGGTTCTTTCCCCTCTGTTGCAGAGACTTTCCAGTGCTCTCAGGTTCCTTTATATGAGCTGTACATCCTCATGGGGTGAGATGGCCCTGCTGGAAGAAATAAATTCATTTCACCGCTTTTTGGCTTAAGATAATCTGAATGTTCCTTTTCCCTCCCTTGGCTATCTGTTGCTAAAATCAGGGGAGAGAAATCCCACCTGTATTGTTGCTTCTCCCACAGACTGTCTGGCACAGCAAAGTGGAGCAATGAACTGGTCTACAAATCTGACCTAAACACCAATTTTTAACTCCTTTACCCAGATTATACCCAACCAACAAACCAAACATGGTGGGAACTCTCCAGCTGACAGTAACGGGACTGAGATCAAGCTTGTAAATTTGGCAGCATTTCTTGCTACATTAAATAAACCCATCTTGGATGAGGACTTGTTGCAAACAAAGTCAAGATTTGTTCGGTTAAAGAGAACTTTTGAGCTGACAGCCCTCGGAAGCTGTTCAGGCAGAATTAACAAGCACATGTACAGATGCACAATATCTTTCTTTCCCTCAAAGGAAAAACTGTTTTTCTTGGCATGAAAAACATTCTACAAGAAGAAAATATCACTATCAGTAGTAGCTAAATGCAGAGGACTCAACTCTGTTTAGGACTTTATTTCACTTTGCACAGATTCCTGACAAGAGACTAAACGCTTTGCATCTCCAGGGTCTTTGTGGTTCCAGAGGCACCCAGCAAGGCAAGGGGGTGAGAGGCTCCCATGTGTCCATGGTGGGGATCATGAGTGAGCAATGAGTGCTGCAGGAGTCACAAAGACTCCCTGAGTTCAGCAAAATGATTCCCAGACTGTTCGACAGCTGCTGGCTGCAGCAGTACAAGATTATATCCTGCTGGAGCAGAAGGATAGGCTCCTGACCTTGATTAGAGTTCATAGCACATGATACATTGCCTTTGGTCAAAACCTGGCTCTGACCAAGCTGCCCGCCTCACTTTAGGGAGCAGGCATGACCAGTAAAGCCCTGATTACTAAACAAGTATCGGTTGGCTGCCCTGTGCTGAAAACATGGGCTCACACATTTGTGTCAGACATCTCCACAGCCCAGGGAGCAGGAGCTGCTGCTCAGACAAGGACTGGGGCTGCCAGGGACATCACTGCAGGACTGAGATGGAGCAAAGGGCCAAACGCCTCGTCAGGCCCCAGGATGCTGCACCATGAGGCCACCACTGTGCAAACGGGGCTTCTCCTTAACACAAGAGCCCCTAGCCCCAGTCAGAGGTGTGAAGATCACATCTGAAGCCGAAGGAGAAGCAGCGTGAGCAGGAGGCTCCATAGGTCTCTATGCCAGGCACCAGGCAACGAGACTTTGTGGTGCAGCTTTCACAGCATGGCGGGAGGCTGCAGTGCGCACACAAAAAGGGATGAGTCACTCAGGTCACTAATGAAAGGTTGCAGCATCCTCAGATTCAGCGAGAGGCATTTATTTCTTCAGCAAAACAATTTCACTGCTGAAGTAGCTTTGGCTACAGGCTCAACAGACCGGACTGGTTATCTTATTTACAAAGGATATTGATCAGACCAGGGAAGGAATAGTAGATGCAATTACTCCAGGTGGCCTGGGAAAAAAATGGTAAATATACCTGTGACAGGTGCTGTTGGTGAAGATTTTATTAAAAGAGAAAAATCTGAGTCTTCATCTACGTTACAGAGAGTGTTTTGGCATCTGTGAGACCAACAGCTTGTGGAGAAGAGCACATCACGTAAATAGAATAACATTTAGCGTGACTGTGTGAGCCCATGAGTCTAATATTATTCCTGCAGCGCATGCAGTTATAAATAGGGGATGCCATGTAGTGTGGGACCTGGGGAGAGCAAGAGCTAAGGAATGCACTTGCAGCTCAGCAGCACTGCACAGCTTGCAGCTGTGACACACATTTGTAGGTTTGCTACAGAGCAAGTGCAGCTGCACCCTGCAGGCAGGGATTAATCCTGGAGGACTTGATGAGCCCAGGCTTAAAAAGATGAGCCTTTTTTTAGACCATCCCTCCAAATATCCCCTCAGTGCTGCCCATTGCTCAAAGCAGGGGTCAGCAGAGAGAGCAGACCAGAGCAGCAAGAAACCCCCAGGACCCATTCTGTGCACCATGACTTGTGCTGCCTTTTCAGGAACCTGGCAGGAGAATATAGTTTTAATTTCCTCTAACACCTCTTCTCTGCTCCAACCGAGAGATGCTTAGGTTGGATCTGGCTCCCTGAAGAGCCCTTTGTACTAGAGCACAATGCAGCCAGCTTGTTTGGGCTCTGGAGCAAAATGAATACTAAGGAGCATCAGAAATCTCCCAGGATTCTCATTAGCACCACAGCTCCTTCTTGGAGAGGCTGCTTCCGTGCTGTGCAGAGTACATCCAAGGACAGGAGGCAGATTAGCTCCATTCCTAGCTGCCTTTCCACTTCTGCTGCCGCTCAGCAGAAGTGGAGGAGAACCACACACCACAGCTCCTGGTCAGCACTTATCAGACCAGACCACCCTACAGCACCGCTGTGCCTTCAATCCAGGCCATTTAGGGTAGCAAGGTCTTGTGGCAATGCGAAGCTGCTGGCATGGAGGAGAGCTCAGGGGTAGGAAGGTGACGCCAAGAGCCAGGCACTGTCACTGGGTGAAGCGTTGCTTGGTCACGAAGGAGAAAATCCCCCTACGAAAGTGTGTACAGTGCTGGGATGACAACACACTGCAGTGCTGAGAACCCAAAAGAGCTGGGAACACAGAGAGCCCTTGGGATGCAACTCCTCCAGCTACCTGGGGCTCTCAAAGACCCCAGTGGGTTTGCAATACCCAGCAGGAGATGCTGCAGCCTCCCCAGGGCTGCTGGAGGAAAGCATCTTTCTGCATACAAAGCAGAAAACAACAGTGCCATCACCATAGCCACTATCCCACTGCACTGAGCTAGGGAAGAACTGTGGCAGGTTTGCCCCAGGGCCAGCTGTAGAACAGAGACACCAATGGCACAGATGTGCAGTGAAGGAGAGGGGCCCCATCAACTAAAATATGAGGGAGAAGTCTGTGTTTAACCCACCTGTCTATAGGGATGAGCATAAGCCATCTCTCCATGGCTGGATTTCATGGACACAGCTGGTGGTGGAGGAACCAACCTCTGGGTGGTTCAGTGTTTCTTCTCTCTTCTTGCCAGGTCTCCATTTCATAACCCCATATTTACTGCCAGTAGCTCTGGTTAGCCTCAGTGGGAGCAAACCCAGCAGCACAGAAGGCAAGCAGAGGGTTTATTTTCCTTTCCAGTGCTGTATGGATGAAGAGCAGAGTTGTTGATGGATGAACTTGAGCGGCAAACTCTTATTGGGAGTACAGGGCAGCATCCCCTCCCAAAGGGCACAACACAGCTATGAGTGATAGACTCGTAGTTGCATCCACACCAGGCTGGGGGACAGCTCGCAGCTCCCCATCCTCCCACAGAAAGGGAACCATTCAAATATGTTTCGCAAGCCAGAAATCCAAAAATGGCCACACTTTGAATCTGTTACTTGGCTCCATATGGAGGTGGCCCAGGGAGGTATGTAGAAGAGCATCACCCCTGTCGCTGCTCCACCTCAGCTCACACCCCAAGAGACCCTCAAACAAGGGAATTATAAGCTAGCTAATTATTTCTGAACCCAGAGATGCCTGTGGTTTATTTAGCCATTTATCTCAGGTGGTTTGCCTGCCTTCAGAAAAGGCTACTCTTAATTTGATTCCCTATAACTGATTCATGGCTGATCTGGCATCCTGATGCCCAGGATAGCTGTAATTCTTGTGCCGCTGTTTGCTCTGCCCCAGGGACACCACGCAGCCCTTGAGTGTGGCTAGAAAGAAAGGGCCAGGGCTGGAGCAGGGCACAAACACTGGGCCAGGCGCACACAGACACATCTCTGTATTTGCAATTCAGAGAAGATGTGTCTCATCTCCCCAATTAATGCTGTCAGAGCAAAGCCTGGAGAGAAGCAGCTGGAAAATCTCTGCATACAAACAAGACTCAGTAAAATCTGCAGCTTTGAGGTAGAGGAAGAAATGTGGTCCAAACACTGTGCTTTCACCATGAGAGAAAAAAAATATGTTCTTTTTGTTGTATTCATTCTGCACTAGGAACCTGCTGTGCTCTCAGGCATGGCACAGCTGGGACTGTTTTCACAGAGCAAATCACAGCTCCCTCAGCTGTGAAATTGTTTGTGGCTCCAAAGTTGGAGCTACTCCTGGATGGCTGGGAACACCCTGCGGATCATCACCAGCAGGGAAAGAAGTATGCATCTTGGTGGAATCAAACACTGCATCAAAGCAAGCTTCTCCCTGGCCGGGAAGCACAGTCAGCATC